>NW_024412376.1:153264359-153381154 GCF_014898765.1 Herpailurus yagouaroundi
TGAGAGTGGGCATCCCTGTCGTGTTCCTGATCTCAGGGAAAAAGCTCTCAGTTTTTCCCCGTTGAGGATGATGTTAGCTGAGGGCTTTTCATAAATGGCTTTTATGATCTTTAAGTATGTTCCTTCTATCCCGACTTTCTCAAGGGTTTTTATTAAGAAAGGTGCTGGATTTTGTCAAAGGCCTTTTCTGCATCGATTGACAGGATCATATGGTTCTTCTCTTCTTTTTTGTTAATGTGATGTATCACGTTGATTGATTTGCGAATGTTGAACCAGCCCTGCATCCCAGGAATGAATCCCACTTGATCATGGTGAATAATTCTTTTTATTTGCCATTGAATTCGATTTGCTAGTATCTTATGGAGAATTTTTGCATCCATATTCATCAGGGATATTGGCCTGTAGTTCTCTTTTTTTACTGGGTCTCTGTCTGGTTTAGGAATCAAAGTAATACTGGCTTCATAGAATGAGTCTGGAAGTTTCCTTTCCCTTTCTATTTCTTGGAATAGCTTGAGAAGGATAGGTATTATCTCTGCTTTAAACGTCTGATAGAACTCCCCTGGGAAGCCATATGGTCCTGGACTCTTATTTGTTGGGAGATTTTTGATAACCGATTCAATTTCTTCGCTGGTGATGGGTCTGTTCAAGCTTTCTATTTCCTCCTGATTGAGTTTTGGAAGAGTGTGGGTGTTCAGGAATTTGTCCATTTCTTCCAGGTTGTTGAATTTGTTGGCATATAATTTTTCATAATATTCCCTGATAATTGTTTGTATCTCTGAGGGATTGGTTGTAATCATTCCATTTTCATTCATGATTTTATCTATTTGGGTCATCTCCCTTTTGTTTTTGAGAAGCCTGGCTAGAGGTTTGTCAATTTTGTTTATTTTTTCAAAAAACCAACTCTTGGTTTCATTGATCTGCTCTACAGTTTTTTTTTTTAGATTCTATATTGTTTATTTCTGCTCTGATCTTTATTATTTCTCTTCTTCTGCTGGGGTTAGGCTGCCTTTGCTGTTCTGCTTCTAATTCCATTTAGGTGTGCTGTTAGATTTTGTATTTGGGATTTTTCTTGTTTCTTGAGACAGGCCTGGATTGCAATGTATTTTCCTCTCAGGACTGCCTTCGCTGCGTCCCAAAGCGTTTGGATTGTTGTATTTTCATTTTCGTTTGTTTCCATATATTTTTTAATTTCTTCTCGAATTGCCTGGTTGACCCACTCATTCGTTAGTAGGGTGTTCTTTAACCTCCATGCTTTTGGAGGTTTTCCAGACTTTTTTCTCTGGTTGATTTCAAGCTTCATAGCATTGTGGTCTGAAAGTATGCATGGTATGATTTCAATTCTTGTAAACTTATGAAGGGCTGTTTTGTGACCCAGTACATGATCTATCTTGGAGAATGTTCCATGTGCACTCGAGAAGAAAGTATATTCTGTTGCTTTGGGATGCAGAGTTCTAAATATATCTGTCAAGTCCATCTGATCCAATGTCTCATTCAGGGCCCTTGTTTCTTTATTGACCGTGTGTCTAGATGATCTATCCATTTCTGTAAGTGGGGTGTAAAGTCCCCTGCAATTACCACATTCTTCTCAATAAGGTTGCTTATGTTTATGAGTAATTGTTTTATATATTTGGGCGCTCCGGTATTCGGCGCATAGACATTTATAATTGTTAGCTCTTCCTGATGGATAGACCCTGTCACGATTATATAATGTCCTTCTTCATCTCTTGTTACAGCCTTTAATTTAAAGTCTAGTTTGTCTGATAGAAGTATGGCTACTCCAGCTTTCTTTTGGCTTCCAGTAGCATGATAAATAGTTCTCCATCCCCTCACTCTCAATCTAAAGGTGTCCTCAGATCTAAAATGAGTCTCTTGTAGACAGCAAATAGATGGGTCTTGTTTTTTTATCCATTCTGATACCCTATGTCTTTTGGTTGGTGCATTTAATCCATTTACATTCAGTGTTATTATAGAAAGATACGGGTTTAGAGTCATTGTGATGTCTGTATGTTTTATGCTTGTAGTGATGTCTCTGGTACTTTGTCTCACAGGGTCCCCCTTAGGATCTCTTGTAGGGCTGGTTTAGTGGTGACAAATTCCTTTAGTTTTTGTTTGTTTGGGAAGACCTTTATCTCTCCTTCCATTCTAAATGACAGACTTGCTGGATAAAGGATTCTCGGCTGCATATTTTTTCTGTCTAGCACACTGAAAATCTGGTGCCAATTCTTTCTGGCCTGCCAAGTTTCAAAAGAGAGATCAGTCACGAGTCTTATAGGTCTCCCTTTATATGTGAGGGCACGTTTACCCCTTGCTGCTTTCAGAATTTTCTCTTTATCCTTGTATTTTGCCAGTTTCACTATGATATGTCGTGCAGAAGATCGATTCAAGTTACGTCTGAAGGGAGTTCTCTGTGCCTCTTGGATTTCAATGCCTTTTTCCTTCCCCACTTCAGGGAAGTTCTCAGCTATTATTTCTTCAAGTACCCCTTCAGCACCTTTCCCTCTCTCTTCCTCCTCTGGGATACCAATTATGCATAGATTATTTATTTTTAGTGTATCACTTAGTTCTCTAATTTTCCCCTCATACTCCTGGATTTTTTTATCTCTCTTTTTCTCAGCTTCCTCTTTTTCCATAACTTTGTCTTCTAGTTCACCTATTCTCTCCTCTGCCTCTTCAATCTGAGCCATGGTGGTTTCCATTTTGTTTTGCACTTCGTTTAAAGTGTTTTTCAGCTCCTCATGACTGTTCCTTAGTCCCTTGATCTCTGTAGCAAGAGATTCTCTGCTGTCAGCTATACTGTTTTCAAGCCCAGCGATTAATTTTATGACTATTATTCTAAATTCACTTTCTGTTATATTATTTAAATCCTTTTTGATCAGCTCATTAGCTGTTGTTATTTCCTGGAGATTCTTCTGAGGGGAATTCTTCCCCTTGGTCATTTTGGATAGTCCCTGGCGTGGTGAGGACCTGCAGGGCACTTCCCCTGTGCTGTGGTGTATAACTGGAGTTGGTGGGCGGAGCCGCAGTCAGACCTGATGTCTGCCCCCAGCCCACCGCTGGGGCCACAGTCAGACTGGTGTGTGCCTTCTCTTCCCCTTTCCTAGGGGCGGGATTCACTGTGGGGTGGCGTGGCCCGTCTGGGCTACTTGCACACTGCCAGGCTTGTGATGCTGGGGATCTGGCGTCTTAGCTGGGGTGGGTAGGCAAGGTGCACAGGGGCAGGAGGGGCAGGCTTAGCTCGCTTCTCCTTAGGTGATCCACTTCAGGAGGGGTCCTGTGGCAGCGGGAGGGAGTCAGATCCGCTGCCAGAGGTTTGGCTCCGCAGAAGTGCTGAGTTGGGTGTTTGCACAGAGCGAGCAAGTTCCCTGGCAGGAACTGGTTCTCTTTGGGATTTTGGCTGGGGGATGGGGGGGGAGATGGCGTTGGTGAGCGCCTTTGTTCCCCACCAAACTGAGCTCTGTCGCCGGGGGCTCAGCAGCTCTCCCTCCCTTTGTCCTCCAGCCTCTCCGCTTTCCGAGCAGAGCTGTTAACTTATGACCTCCCAGACGCTAAGTCGCACTTGCTTTCAGAACACAGTCTGTCAGGCCCCTCCGCTTTTGCAGCCAGACCCGGGGTGCTCTGCTGGGCCGGCAAGCCACCCCTCCGCCCCGGCTCCCTCCCGCCAGTCCGTGGAGCGCGCACCGCCTCGCTGCCCTTCCTACCCTCTTCCGTGGGCCTCTCGTCTGCGCTTGGCTCTGGAGACTCCGTTCTGCTAATCCTCTGGCGGTTTTCTGGGTTATTTAGGCAAGTGTAGGTGGAATCTAAGTGATCAGCAGGACGCACGGTGAGCCCAGCGTCCTCCTACGCCGCCATCTTCAGGAATCACCTTTGTTATTCCTTGTTTCAAATTTTGTAGCCACCATGATATGACTCTGGGTCATTAGGCAAAGCTCATTTGCATCTAAAAAATAATTTTCATAGTTCATAGTGAGTTCTGGCCTCAGCTGAGCTCATTTGTGAATCTTCCACCAGCTATGGGTCAGGTAGGCTGATCTTGGCTGACATCTTTTGGAAATTTGAGAGTCAACTGGCCATTGGCTAGTTTGAGAGCATGGGGTGGAATGACTCTGCTTCCTCTCCGTATCTCTCACGTAGCCCCAGGCACCTTCTGAGACTATCTGGGGCCACCACAGAAAAGGCAGAAAGGAAGTGACAGATACAAGTTCTCTGTCAAGCCTCTGACGTGTCAAGTCTGCTAAAATCCCATTGGCCCACACAAGTCTAATGACCACGCTCCTGTTCAAGGCATTTGGAAACAGTCTGGAGAAGAAATGTGATGCCACAGGGCAAAGAATGAAGATATAAGGAGAAAGCAGAATTGGACCATCATTGCACTAAAGCAAAATCAGTACAAAGATCAGAGCACTTACTAGGAATTATGAAATTGAGACACAGCTGTGTTTCTGGATGATGTAAAATGAAATTCCTCATATATTTTTCATAAATGAGGACAAGATCCAAGGGAACAGAGTGAACAAGACAAGTATATCTACTATCACCATTTATTGATAAATCATGGTGAATGATTGCCTACTCTCCATGACTGGATCCTGTTCTGTTGGAATTTTTTTTTGTAATTTCAATCATTGCATCCATTTATTTATTTTTTTTTAAGTTTTTAAATTCCAGTAGGTAACATACACTGTAATATTAGTATCAGGTATACAATATAGTAATTCAACAATTCCATATATCAGCTGGTGCTCATCTCCACAAGTATACTTCTTAATCCCATCACTTATTTAACCCACTCCCTCCATTCCCCACCCACCTCCCTTCTGGCAACCATCAGTTTGTCCTCTATCGTTAAGAATCTGTTTTTTGTTTTGCCTCTCTCTCTCTCTTTTTCTTCTTTGCTCACTTGTTTTGTTTCTTAACTTCCACATATGAGTAAAATCATATGTTTTTTTGTCTTTCTCTGAGTGATTTATTTCGCTTAGCATAATACTCTCTAGCTTCATCCATATATATATATACCACACCTCTCATATCCATTCATCAGTCACTGGACACTTGGGCTGTTTCCACAATTTGGCAATCAACAAAACTAAAAGGCAACCTATGGAATGGAAGAAGATATTTGAAAATGACAGATCTGATAAAAAATTTGTATCCAAAATGTATAATGTTTAGAGGCACCTGGGTGACTGAGTTGGTTAAGCATCCAACTCTTGATTTTGGCTCAGGTCATGATCTCACAGTTGGGCTCACAGCATGGAGCCTGCTTGGGATTCTCTCCCTCCCTCTGTCTCTGCCCCTCCCCTGCTTGTGTGTGCTCTCTCTCTCTCTCAAAATAAGTAAAATAAACATTAAAAAAGAACTTATAAAACTCAGTAACCAGAAAATGAATACTCCAATTAAGAAATGGGCAGAAAATTGAATTTCCCCAAAGAAGACATGCAGATGGCTAAGAGACACATGAAGGATGTGCAACATCATTGATCATCAGGGAAATACAAATCAAAAGTATGATGAGATAGCACCTCACACCTGTCAGAATTACTACAATCAACAGCATAAGAAACAACACGTGTTGACAAGGATGTGGAGAAAAGGTAACCCTCTGGCACTGTTGGTAGGAACGCAAACTGGCGTAGGCACTGTGGAAAACAGTATGGAGGTTCCTCAGAAAGTTAAAAATAGAACTACCCAATGATCCATCAGTTGCACTACCAGATGTTAACCCAAGGACTACCAAAACATTAATTCAAAAGGACACAATCCCCTCAATGTTTAGAGTAGCATTATCTACAATAGCCAAATTATGGAAGAATACATTTATGTTTAACCCAGTTTGAATTACACTTTTTTGTTAACTTGAAGAGTTTTAACTTTGACAGCCTCATACTGTAATGAAGGGGAGAATGGTGCGGTGGCCCCTAAACTTGGAATCCTGTTCTCCCTTCCCTTCACCCTGAGGTGCTGATTCAGTGGTTCTTAGGTGAGACAACTCATCGTAAGCAGCTCCCCATAGAATTCCAATGAATTGCTTTGATCTGGGATTTATTGCTCTAGGTAATAGTGTACAATGGTACTTATTTAAGAGGTTTTGGGTGACTCTTAATAAAATACTAGGAGATTGGCACTTATAATCACACACCTTGAATTCCAAAGGAAAGAAATAATTACATAATTTCATTCAAAACGTTTTTCAATGGTCAGCCACATGGATGGATTTGTCATACACACCCAGAGAAATACAATTACATGTCCTGTATTAAAATTCTACATAATTAGAGGTGCCCGGGTGGCTCAGTTGGTTGCTTGTCCGACTTCAGCTCAACTCATGATCTCACAGTTCGTGGGTTTGTGCCCCATGTCGGCCTTGTGCTGTGCCCAGAGCCTGGAGCCTGCTTCGGATTAGATTCTGTGTCTCCCTCTCTCTCTGCCCCTCCCCTGTTCTCACTTTGTCTCTCTGGCTCTCAAAAATAAATAAACATTTAAAAAAATTGAAAAATAAAAAAAAATTCTACATAATTAATATCCAGATATCCAAGCATTTTGGAATAAGGAGATTCATTCTGTGAAAGTAATACAAACATATAATGTTAACAGTTTAAACAAGATGATTGTGTGCATGCATGTTCGTGTGTGTGTGTGTGTGTGTGTGTGTATAAAAGAAGGCTTAAAAAGTGTTTAAGAGCACTCCAAAATAGAAGTTCCTGAACAAACATTGTAGGCAGATGGTGTCTTAAGAAAAGCTTGCCGCCATGTGAATTGATACAGAAGCTTGTTAACAAATCCAGTGCACTTACAGGAGCCATATATTAGAAACTTCCTCTGGCAGAGAGATCTCGGCTGCATTTCCAAGTTTTTAAATAAACCGATAGCTCTCTGGAGGTTTCATTCAACACTTAGGTGTTTATCATCCTTAAAACATATGCTAAATACTTGATTCCTATTTGCTCTTTTAGGTGAAAGAGAGAGTTAAAAAAAAACAAAAACAGAAGATCTGTCTATAGGATTTCAGATTAACTTCACTGATTTCAATTTCTGGTTATGCAAAAGGCACTTCCAACATGCTAAGGTCTAATACATGTCTTAGGATGCATGATTTACAGTTATATTTTTGGATGGAACATATGTAGAGCATGAAGCCATATTTTTTTCTGGGGAAAACACTACTTTTTCTAAAATTCAAATGGCATTTCAAGAGACCCAGACAGCCAAAACAATTCTTGAAAAAGAAGAATTAAATGGGAGGATTCACACTTTCTTAGTTTAAAAATTTAATACAGGCAGCTCTTCCTGCCCACAAGTCCTTGTCCCCATGCTTTAATACAATGACCTTTTTGCACCAATAAATAAATAAATAAAATAAATAAATAAATAAATAAGAATTTATTATGATGCAACCCTGATCAGGATGCTGTGGTACTGGCATAAGGACAGATATATAGGCCAGTATAACAGAATTGAAAATCCAGAAATAAACCCATTTGTTTATAGACAACTGGTTTTCTTTTTTTTTTAATGTTTTTTTAATTTAATTTTTGAAAGAGAGAGAGAGAGACAGAGCATAAGCGGGGGAGGAGCAGAGAGACAGGGAGACACAGAATTCGAAGCAGGCTCCAGGCTCTATGCTGTCAGCACAGAGCTGGACGCGGGGCTTGAACTCACGATCCGTGAGATCATGGCCTGAGCCAAAGTCGATGCTCAACCGACTGAGCCACCCAGGTGCCCCTAGACAACTGGTTTTCAACAAAGGTATGAACACCATTCAAAGGGGAAAGAGTAGTCTTGTCAACAAATGACTCTGGGACAAGTGGATAACCGTAAGCAAAAGAATGAAGTTGGACCCTTATGACCCATCATATGTGAAAATCAACTCAAAATACATGAACACCTAAAGGTAAGAGTTAAAATTGTAGAACTCTTAGAAGGAAGCATACAAGGCTTAAAAGCTTTGGATTTGGCAAAAGATTCTTAGATATGACACCAAAAGCATGAGCAAGAAAAGAAAAAAAAAACAGGTTAATTTTGGGCTGCAGAGGACACTATCATGAAAGTGAAAAGACAACCCATAGAATAGGGACAAGAATTGCAAATTAAATATCTGATAAGGAACTTGTATCTAGCATATGTAAATAATTCTTATAAGGCAATAATAAGAAAAAAATCCATTTTAAAAATGGGCAAGGACTCTGAATATACATTTTCCCCAAAAGGCATATAAATAGCCAATAAGCAAATGAAAATATGCTTTACATCATCAGTCATCGTGAAAATACAAATATGCTGCACATCTCTACCATGAGATACCACTTCATACCTTCTAGGATGGTTAGAATGAAAAATAATATGATAATGAGCATTGGCCAGGATGTGGAGAAATTAGAATCCTCATGCACGCTGGGGAGGATCTAAAATGGTGCACTCAGTTTGAAAAGCTAGCTGGGTGTTCCTCAAATGGTAAAACGTAGAGTTTTCATATGACCCAGCAACTTACTCCTGAATATATATCTAAACAAAAACAAAGAAACAAACAAAAACAAGTATTCACAAAAAATGCACATGAATGTTAATTGCAGCATTATTCATAATAGCCAAAATATTAAAACAACCCAAATGTTCATAAACTGATGAATAAATAAATTCTGCTCTATCCATACAATGGAGTATTAATCAGCAGTAAACAAAGAATGAAGTATTGGTTTATGCTACATGAAAAAATCTTAAAAATATTTTAAATGAAAGAAGCCAGTCACAAAAGACCATACATTACATAATTCCATTTATATGAAATGCCCCAAATAGGCAAATCTATGGAGACAGAAAGTAGAATAGTGATTGTTTAAGGCTGGAGGTGGGGTGGGGATGAGGGTAGGGTGATGATAGCCGAGGAGTACAAGATTTCTTTTTAGAGTGATGAAAATGTCCTAAAATCCACATCCAGTGTCCATTTCCACATGTAAGGAGCTCCAAAGTAGTCACCCTGTTATGATAAATAAAAAGCTGAACAGACTGGGGGCAGCTGGATGGCTCAGTCGGTTGAGCGTCCAGCTCTCAGTTTCAGCTCAGGTCAGGGTCTCATCTTTTTGTGAGTTTGGGCCACAGCAGGCTCTGTGCTGACAGCCTGGAGCCTGCTTGGGATTCTCTCTCTCTTTCATTCTCTGTGCGCCTCTCCCCCGTTCATGCTGTCTCTGTCTCTCTCAAAAATTGGTAAATAAACAAAAAAAATTTTAAAAATTCAACAGACTGAAAAATTAACCAATCTTCTTGTATTTGTGAGAGAAGGTAGAGTACAGGGCAAACCACTTCACCCAAGATTAGGGAGACAGACAGGCAGATATAAGGATTCATGGCTTACCAGCTCAGAGATTCACAAGCAGAAGCCACTGTAGGAACCAGTTCTGGGATAGGAAGATCTGAAATATAACTGACAGATTGCCAGAGGTTCAGTGTGGACAACTTATGAGAGTTAAACACTCCGAGGTAACCCAGTCATGGAGGCTCCCATAATTTTGTCAGATTACCTCCAGGAGACTGACTAATTTCTCACAGTAAATATCTGAAAAAAATCTCCTCATGCTTCCAGCAGGGGGAGAAGGAAAGGAATCATTTTGAAATAAGCTACCCTGAGGAGAAAATAGCTAGCTGGAGTCTAACCTGCTGGGGTATTATTAGAGTTTAAGTGAATTGGGGAAAAAGAAATACCCAACTTAACTCTGCTTTAACTTTCTACACGGGAGAAAGGAAATAACCCAATCCAGCCCACTCTAGCCATTCTTTCACCTAGGTGGTGAGGGAAAAAAAAAAAACATAAAAACAAACAAAAAAAAAAACACAAAAAACCTGACAAAACTTGTAAAGTTCACAGAGCATAAGCATCGGCTCACTAAAAGACTGAGGCTGAATCATCAGTCCATAGAACATTTCCCCTCTGTACCTCATCACCACATTTCTAAAGGCCTATTTACAGCAGTTTCTTTTTTATAGAACATCATGTTTGGTTATCAACAAAAAGGTACAAGTCATACTAAAAGGCAAAAAAAACACAATTTGAATAGATAGAATAAGTGTCAATATCAGATATGGCAAGGATGTTGGCATCACCAGACAAATAATTTAAAATAACTATAATTAATACTAAGGGCTCTAATGGATAAAGTGGAATTTATGCAAGACCAAGTGAGCAATATAAACAGAGAGAAATCCTAAGAACTGAAAGAATCCACAACACTGTAAAAGAAATGAAAATTGCCTTAGAAGGATTCAGTTGACTGGACAGCTGAGGAGAGATTCTCTGAGGTGGAGGACGTATCAGTAGAATCCTCAAAAACTGAAAAGCAAAGAGAACAAAGACTAGAAAAAGAAAAAAAAAAAGCTGGAACAGAATACCCAAGGACTGTAAGACAACTACCAAAGGTACAACATACATATATTGGGAACACTAGAAGAAGTAGAAAGAGAAATAAACACAAGAAAAATTTGAAACAATAGTGACTTAGAGTTTCCCCAGATTAGTGTCATACACAAAACCACAGATCTAGGAGTTCAGAGAACACCAACCATGATAAACACTAAACACAACAACAACAACAACAACAACAAAAACCAGAAACTGTACCTAGACATATAATTTCCAAAGTACAGAAAATCAAAGATAAAAAAAAATCCTGAAATGAGTCAGAGGAAAAAAAAGCACTTATAGAGAAGCTACGATAACAATTATATCTGACTTCTCAGAAACCACGCAATCAAGAAGAGAAGCAAAAGGTAGAATAGCCAATGTGGTATTGAAGAACAAAGTTGGAGGACTGACAATACTCATGTTCAGTACTTACTATAAAGCTGTAGTAATCAGAACAATGTGGTATTGGTGAAATAATAAACCAACAGATGAATGGAATAGAAACAGAGAACCGGAAAATAGATGCCCATAAATATATTCAACTCTCTTTGACAAGGGAACAATGGCCAATGTGATGAAGCCAAGATAATCTCTTTAACAAGTGGTGCTGGTACAAATGGACATCCACATGCAGAAAAACAAATCTAGACACAGAACTTCACAAAAATTAACTCTCATGTATCACAGAACTAAATGAATCTTTAAATCTGTAAGGAGATGAATTTTTAGATACAATGCCAAGGGTATGATCCATGAAAGAAATTATGATAAGCTGGACTTCATCAGAATTTACAGCTCTGCTAAGCAAAAGACAAAGTCAAGAAAGGAGAAGACAAGCCATGGACTGGGGGAAAATACTTGCAAAAGATACATTTCATAAAGAACTATTATCCAACATACACAAAGAACTCTTAAACTCAATAATAACAAACCACCCTCTTAAAAAATAAAGACAAGATCTTAATAGACACCTAGTCAAAGAAGATAAGCAGATGCAAATAAGCACATGAAAAGAATGTTTCGCATAATATGACATCAGAAAAATGCAAATTAAAACAACAAGGAGACACCATAAAACAGCTGTTGGAATGGCCTAAGTCTGGAACGCTGACAACACCAAATGCTAGCGAAGATGTGGAGCATTAGGGTCTCTTATTCATTGCTGGTGGAAATGTAAAACTGTACAACCACTTTGGAAGACAGTTTGGTGGCTTCTTATAAAACTAAAAATACTCTGGAAATAAAACTCTGCAATCATGCTCCTTGGTATTTACCCAAAGTAGTTGAAAATGTTTTTATATCCACACAAAATCCTGTACATAGATGTTTATAACAGCTTTATTCATAGCTGCAAAAACTTGGAAATAATCACGATATATTTCAGTAAGTTACTGGATAAATAAACTGTGGTACATCCAGACAATGGAATATTATTCAACACTAAAGAAGAAATGAGCTATCATGCCATGAAAACACATAGAGGAAACTTAAATGCCTATTATCAAGGCTGAAAATGTTGAATACTGTATAATTCCAACTGTATAACGTTATGGAAAAGGCAAAACTGTGGAAACAATGAAAAGATCAGTCATTAGAAGGAGCTGGGGAGATGGATGGATAAATAAGTGTGAACCACAGAGGATTTTTAAGGCAGTGAAAATATTTCATATGATACCATAAGGTTGGATACCAGTCATTACACATTTATCCAAATTCATAGAATAAATAACATCAAGAGTGAACTACAATGTAAACTATGGCCTTTGGGTGATTATGATGTGCTAATGTAATTTATCAATTGTGAGAAATGTACCACTCTGCTGAGAGATGTTCATAATATGTGTGTGGGGGGGGGAGGGGAGATGTTCATGTATGCATGTGCAGATACAGGATATGACGGAAATCTCTATGCCTTCCTCTCACTTTTGCTGTAAAACTAAAACTCTAAGAAAAATAAAGTAACACCAAAAAAAATTGTGGTGATGGTTGCACATTTCTGAGATTATCCAAAAATATGTTGATTTCTCCACTTTAAATGGGTGAATTACATAGTATGTGAATTGCAACTAAATAAAGCTGTTAGAAAAAGATACTGCAGCCATCAAAAGGGTACTAAGGGAAGGCTATGAATAGCTTTACAGTCATAATTTCTACAACTTTGAAAAAATGGACCAATTTCTTGAAAAAAAACTACCAAAACTCACACAAGATAAAATAAATATCTTTAATTTCCCTATAACTATTATAGAAATTAAAAATGTTACGACAAATCTCTCCTACATCCCCCCAAATCTCCAGGAACCAATGGTTTATTGCAGAATGAACATTCAAAGAATTAACACCAATTTTACACAATCACTTCTAGAAAATAAAAGAAAAAAGAATCCTCCTAACATGTTTTAGATGCCTAATGTTATACTAGTACTAAAATATAGAGGGGGTTGGGCGAAAGAAACAAAGAGAAAAAAAGATATGAAAATACAGACCAATATATCTCATTAACTTACACATAAAAATCTTCCACAAAATTTTGGCACAGTAAATCCAATTATGCAATAAATAAATAAATAAATAAATAAATAAATAACACAAGTGTTGTATGTATGCAATACACAAAACTGATTCTATATTTGAAAAATCAGTCGATGCACTTCACTGTTATCAGCAAGCTATGGATGAGAAATCACGCAATGATATCAATTGAAAAACCATTTCAGAAAATTCAACAACCATTTGTGATTAAAACTCTTAGCACACTAGGAACAGAGGGTAACCTCCTCCACAGTGACGATTTATACAGAACCTACTGTTTCTATCATACTTCACATAAAGCAGATATAAATATATGATTACAGCTGTCCTTTAAGAAATAATTTTTGTTCAGCCTTAAGTATTTACACACTTATTTCAATGATGTTTTTGGTGCTCTGCCTGTATGTTTGCTCTAGATTAGTAGTGATTTTATTTCTTGCTGTATTTATTCCAACATGAAAACATCCATCTACGGAAATGAGACTAGGTGCTAATGTCTTTTGATTCCACCCAATGTGCCTGGCATCCTGCTAAGTCTTGACACACATTATATGATTTAGTATCTATAACCAGTGTATTAGTTTCCTGTTGCTACTATAGCAAAGTGCCACAATATTAATAGCTTAAAACAGTACAAAAGTATTCGCTAACAATTCTGGGGATCACAAATCCAAAGAGTCTTAGAGGATTAAAGTTAAGGTGTCAGGTGGCAGGGCTGGTTCCTTCTGGAGACTCTGATGAGAGAATTTGTTGCCTTGTCATTTTCAGCTTCTAAGGCCATCTATGTTCTTTGGCATTTGGTAGCTTCTTTACATCCCTCCAACCTCTTGTCTGTCATCACATTTCTTTCCAGTGACTTTGCCTTCTTAACTCCCTCTTATAAGGGCCCTTGTGAATAGATTGAGGCCAGTTGGACAATTTAGGATACTCTCCTCATCTCATGATTCTTAACTTAATCACATCTGCAATGTTCTTTTTGCCATATAAAGAAACATATTTACAGGCTCCTGAATTTAGGATGTGAACATCCTTGGTGGGGGCATTATTCTGTCTACCACAACCACCTGTTGTGGCACTTTTGTCAGATATTATTTATTGTCCCTCAATATCCATTTCTCCCTTCTTCCATAGCGATAAAAGTTTTAGATGGGCATTGGGCAACCCAGATAAAAATGATATATCACGACTTCTCTTGCAGCTAGATGTGGTCATGTGGCTTCCATCGAACAATAAATGTGAGCAGGAGTAAAGATATGACTTGCAGCTGAAAGCCTTTGGAATCAGTGCACAATATTTCATGTTTCCTTCCCTCTGCCGTGGCAACCAGACTGCATCCCTGTGCGGAGTTTATAACCACTGGGATCGCCACCAATATCCTTACTGAAATAAACAATCAAGCATGAGCCCTTAGGATTATTAGTTACTAAGAACAATCTAGTCCACCTGACTAATAGACTACATTTATACAGACATACATCAATAAAAGTTTCTAGCTACCTAACAGCCATCCCCCCCCCCCTCTCCTTGCCCCTATGGCTTGCTTATAAGAGAAGTTGCAAATGTCAGACAATTGCTTTCCTTGTAGCAAGGTCATGGGCACACAAACTGATCTTGGCTGATAGAATATGATGAGAAATCTGTGAGGATGTTTATGGGAAGGGTTCTCCTGTCCAATAAAATACGACCATTTCCTGTTTCTCTTCATACCTTGGGTATTATCATATGAGTACAAAATGTCTGGAACAGGTAAAGCCATGTTTCAACCATGAAGGCAAGTTAAAAAATGGCCAAAAATGTCATTGAGAATTGGTTCAAAATCTTTGACATTATCGGGCTGCTGAGACAATCTTGTTAAATACCTGATTATGAATGTCTTACTATGTGGGAAGATATGTCCACTTTCAATTGATATTCTGTTACTTAAAAGTGAAAGTATACAGCATTTCACATACAGACACTCTTCCTCAAATCTGATATTTTAGGAACCAAGTAGATTTAGATGAATGTATTTTCTGGTAAATCCCTTGCTAATCAAATTTTTGCTATTCTCTTTGCAAAACTGAGGAAATAAATTACTTCGGATAACACCCAGGATCTTGATATTAAAAGCTAACTGTCCAGGGGTGCCTGGGTGGTTGAGCTCAGTTGGTTGAGCGTCCGACTTCGGCTCAGGTCATGAGCTCGTAGCTTGTGAGTTCAAGCCCCACGTCGGGCTCTGTGCTGACAGCTCAGAGCCTGGAGCCTGCTTTGGATTCTGTGTCTCCCTCTCTCTCTGCCCCTTCCCTGCTCATGCTCTGTCTCTGTCTCAAAAATAAATAAAAACTTTTAAAAAATTAAAAAAAAAGCTAACTGTCCAAATCTGTAAATTGTTTGATGATGTTTGAATGATTTATGGTAGTGTATACATATGTATACACACATATTATTAAAGTATAGTTAAAATTTTATTTAGCATTCAAAGTATAAATATTGACTTTAAAATAAGTGGTTAGTATGTCATTGAAACAAATGGTTAGTATGTGAACTAGATATTATATTTTTATATATGTATATATGATACAGTGTATTTTTTAAACCTGAAGATTTGTAAGAAAAATAACTTAAGAGGAAACCAGAAAATACTTGTTTTTCCCATAGGTCTATAAAATTCCATAGAAAAATATCAGTCAGGTGGAGATAGGGAACAGGGAAGCAGAACAAGTCTTTATGCCTTGTTGAAGATTTCTCATTTTTTAATTCAACTGATTTACAGACTTTTATGATACTTTATGTATGCAACTTAACATTTAGTTTATTTTAGAAATATTAAATACTTCTGAGGCATAGGAACATGCTGCAAAAATCAAATTCAGAAATGAAACTTTGGGTTCCATATGTTATGATGGGAAACAACATAAACCACACTTTCCCCCAAATGCCTATTTTTAATAATAACTTTGTGAGCAGATAATGCCAATTACAGTTTCAGGGTTACATAGGTCACTCAGAACTGCAGGCCCAGCATAACCTCCTTCCCAGGAAACAAATCCAGAGAAAAATATAAAACACTTCAGATCAAGGGTGCGTATTGACACTCATAACCCGAGAGATTTGTCAAGGCCATGACTAAGAGATCACTCATTGTAGGCTGCAGTGTTAACAGTGTGTGACCTTTATTGGGATAGCAACACATACCAACTTCACTACAGATGCTCTATCGACTGAGATCATAGAAGCAGTCATTAAATACTTACTGGGTGAAGCTAGTATCAATTTCCAGATTTTTTTTTCCATTTTCATCCATCTCCCTGGTCAATTACTTCATTTCTGGTAGTTAGTGCATTCTGAGATATCATTTAACTGCTCTGAGCCCAGGAGGAGGCAGATTCAACCTGCATTTCTAGTATGGTTAAGGATTGCAGGAACAGCATAGCTACAATAAAAATTATTTGAAAACTTGACCAAGCCTAGGAATAATACCCAAATGGGTCTCTGAAAAATAAACTTGCTATAACATGAAGAAAGAACTTCCCTTAATATGGGAAGCAGAAATAAGCTGAAGGAACAGAGAATTGAGGGAAGGAAAATAACTTTATGTAGATAATTAAGAAATCAGCTAAATGACTACTAAAATGATTACTATCAAAAATAAAATTAGAAAAAATATGTCTCAATTCACTTATACTGCATTATTGCATTGTTTTATATAATTTAGATGTTACAGAATCCTTGAAAATAAGTCCCATCCTTTTATAATTACTGACCAATGCTGGGACTAAGCTTCATAAACTATGTACTACATTTTTGCAGCACTAATTCTATTCGTACTGACATGCAACTTTTTCTCTACCTTTTGGCCTAGACTGCTTTACCAATTCTCATTTTCTTTTTTTTTCCCCCTGGGTACAAAAGTAGACTACATTTCCCAACCTCCCATGCAGTTGGATGAGGCCATTGACTAACTTTTGTCAGTAGATTATGTGACGCATTTCCAGAAGTGGAACATGGAATTTTTGTCCAGTGATCCTCTTTCTTTACCCCTGACTAGCAGCTGATTGTAAAGGATCAAGGAGATGCCTCTGAGGTTCTAGGGAATGGCAGAGCTACAAGATACATAGGTCTGGGACTCTGAAAACCACATGGAGGTCCTCTTACCATCTAGGAACATCTGCATTAGACTTGACATAAATAAGAAACAGATGTTTAGTAAGTTGGGACACTAAGATTTTGGTGTTCGGTTGCTATAGAAGTTGGTATTACTTTTTCTAATGAAAATAAAAACTCAGAAGTTATATGCAAATTCTTCTAGTATCTCTCTATATCAACTTCAATTAGAACATCCAAACCTAGCGGGCAGGGAGAATCTTTAAATCTAAAAGGAAAGCTTATCAGTGAGACTCAGGTAAGTTAAGGATTCTATCTACAATGTGACTTAATGTGTATCAAATTTATTCCAACAAAGAAAAATTCCACACAGATATATGTATAATTCTGTATGCACACTTTTTCACAAAGTTTTTAGATTAAATACAGAAGCTTCTTGTAGAGTTAATATCTTTCTAAGCAGCTCCACCCTTAAGTGGAGCCGTCCTGCAACTGTATGGAACCACCTGCTGGAACAATTGAGGACAAAACAACTTCCTAGATGCCTGCGGGTTTAATCAATGCTACAAATGTCTTTGAAGAAAACATAAAATACTGAAAGCATTTATGTTTCAGCTAGTTAACCATTTAAACCACATATACTTTAAGCACAAGTAACAGCCAACATAAAGAAAAAGGGGTAACTTTTCTATTACAGTAAAAGTTGTTGTGGCTTCTTTCCTTGATCTCTAGCAGGTGTGGGAAGGTATATGAAAATTTGTCAACTTATTGGGATATGTATTTAGATATTTTACCTCAGATTTTAAAAAACCCAATGTCTACACATAATTAGAGAAATATTTCATTGATAATCATAGTCAAGAGTATAAAGTATGTAGGGGTGCCTGGGTGGCTCAGTCGATTAAGCATCTGATTGGCTCAGATCATGATCTCATGGTTCATGGGTTTGAGCCCCTTGTGGGACTCCATGCTGACAGCTCAGAGCCTGGAGCCTGATTCAGATTCTGTCTCCCTCTGTCTCTGCTCAGCCCCCACTCATGATCTCTCTCAAAAATAAATATAAACATTAAAAATTTTTTAAAAGATTATAAAGTATGTATGTCAGTTATCTATTGCTGTGTAACAAATTACCAAAATTTACCAGCTTAACCAATACACTTATTATCTGAGTTTCCATGGGCCAGGAGCCTGGTAACAGTTGAACTGAGTCCTCTGCTTCATGACCTTTCTCTCTAGATTGCAGTCAGGGTGTCAAACAGTGCTGGGGTCTCATCTGAAGTTGTAACTGAGAAAGGATACATTTCTATACTTAAATGCTTATTGACAGGATTCAGTTCCTTGTTTAGTAATGAACTGGGGATCTTGGTTCCTTTGTTGGCTGATGACCAGAGACCATGATCAGTTTCTTGCCATGTTGGCCTCTCTCACATAGTACATTGTTTCATCAAAGCCAGCGGAGAAGAGAGACAGACTACTAGTAAGATAGAAGTCACAATCTTACATGGCCTAATCATGGAAGTGATATCTCATCACCTTTGCTGTATTCTATTATTTAAAAAAATTTTTTTTAGAGTTTATTTTTATTTTTGAGACAGAAAGAAAGAGACAGAGTGTGAGCAGGGGAGGGGCAGAGAGAGAGAGAGAGAGAGAGAGAGAGGAGACACAGAATCTGAAGCAGGCTCCAGGCTCCTAGCCGTCAGCACAGAGCCCCATGTAGGGCTCGAACCCATGAACCATGAAATCATGACCCGAGCAGAAGTCAGACACTTAACCAAGTGAGCCACCTAGGCACCCCTGCTATATTCTATTCTTTAGAAATGGGTAAGATGGACCAATCCACATTCAAAATAAGGGGGTTGTACCTGGATCTTCCACCTTGGTCTGCGGTCATTCTGTATAAATTTAGTGTATATTCTGATGAACTTTTGTGGACTATAGTTTCAATGACAGTTTAGTTTTCTGAGCCCTTACAAGGTTATTCTGGCTTGTTTTATTTTTTTTTAGTGCCACTGGGACTCCTACTCAATTGTTTCTGGCATTGATGGTGGGGATAGAAGACACTTCTTTGAGTTGCCTACTGTTGCAGGGTGATTCTCTGGTGGGGAGTCACAGAAGCTAGTCCTGGCTCTTTTTGTGCCACTTGGAGGAAAGAGTAACATAGGGTTTTACTGTTGCTGTTGTTGCTGGCAGATCAGCTTGGCTGACATCCAGACTATGAACTGGCGACTCATCAGCCCAGGGCTTCACTACTGCAAGGGGCTCATGCTGCCAGCTGGTCTGGATTGAGGAGTGGTTGCTGGGGCTTTCCACTATGTTAGACTTCATGTTCCCTGAGCCTTTGAATGGAAAGAGCAGACTTTTATTGTATATTTTGTACAGTGCTTGGTGACGCTGGGCAACGAGCCTCTCTGGCACTCAATCTGGGGTAGGGGGGATTTAAAAAGAAAATCCAAAGATATTGCCTTCTTGTTCCTCAAATTTTGAAGTCTCTATCCAATTTGCCTCTTTCTATCCAGGTTTTGGCTCCCTTTAACATTTTCAGTGAAATAATACCCAGGGTATTTTGTTCTATTTGCAGCGGTGAACAGAAAAGAGTAAGTGTGTGTAATCTCATTCTAGAATCTACCATTATTTAGAAATTACTCAATAGGTAACCAAGCAAGGCTATAATTGGTTCTATAATATGGTTCTATTCTAGCTTAGTCCAGCCAATAATAAAAATTTTTACTTACATTTGAAGAGTCCTTTGCTCCAGTACAAATGCATTCACTTGGTAATGTGATCTGCACAGAAATCATACCAAGGTACCTATTGTTGTTATCTTAATTTTACTGCTGAAGAATGCCCAGGAATAGCCCACAATTATATATCTATTACACTAAAAGAGTTGAAAGTGGAGTCTCAGTATTGTGATTCCATTGTGACTTCCATCAGCTAATCCAGGCAAGAAAGAAAATGTTTGCCAGTGGTTCAAAAGAATGCAATTTATTACATTCCTAAATAAATTAAGAAATATTCTAAGGGATGGTATAATCTAAGATAAGTCTTTAACAATGGGTAGAATGTAGACAGGAATGAAGAAGACAAGAAAGAAGAAGATGTAGTAATAAATGCACAAAGTTGTAAAGGTATGTAAGTTTTTGTTTTTTGATTTTTTTTTTTTTTAAAGAACTGAATGGAGTGCATTTTGTTTGGAGCACATAGTATGCAGAAAACTACTGTGAGTAATGACAACTTGGAGACTTGTTGAGAAGCCTTGAATGCTATCCCAGGAATTGTATTCCTAATTTGCAAGGCATTAGGGCATCTTGAATAAATTTAATAGGGGACATTTGTTGTTGTAGCCGTGCCTTCTTGAGATGCATTTGAATACAGTGTATAAGATTATGATACTTATGACAATAGTAGTTTACACAGTAAAACATAGATGACATAAAATTGCAGGCTGGCAACGCTTCATTTATCATTTATCAGGCATAGTGCCTGTCATTAATGAACTTACAGTCTAAAAATTAAAAAAAAAACAGAAAATTATAATAGAGAATGATGTGTCATTATAGGAGGAATAGAATGCCATTGTAAATATAATGAAAAACAAATAATTTGGCAATGATGACTTCAAAGATTTTCTAGGAAGTGGTGCCTAATTTGGGCTATTATATACCCTGGTTTTCCCAGAAAATTTCCCAATTATTCCTGTTCTCCTGATCTAATTATTACTAGTACATTCTACTCTCATAGAATCCCAGCTTTAACAAAACATTATTTGATAACCTTTGTCTAAGTGAAAACAAAGATGAGTTGCAGTTATCTGGATAAAACCTGAGAGTAGTGAATGTTTTAACTACAGTAAATGACATGTACATAGACCTGGGAAGCAGGAGATAATGTAGCATGTTCAAAGAATACTGATAAAAAATAATTATCGTTGCTCAAAAATACAGTGTGATAGAAAACAAGAGATGATGTTGGGCACTTAGTTGAGCTCCAGACATGGAAACTATAAGAGCTTTCTTAAGGATTCTGTACTTTATAGTAACTCTAATGGAAAGTATTGAAGGGCACTAAGAGATGATTAGATTTGACTTTAGAAGTACCACTCTGGTTGGTATACAAATAATGTATTTTAGGGATTTAAGTGGGATAAAAGAATGACCATGGTAGAAAAACTACCTGTCACATTTGAGAGTGATACCAATGATACAGGCTGATCTAGGATACTGGTTATGAGGATGGACAACTAAAGAAGAATTCAAACAATATTTCATGATTAGAATTTGTGAAAATTGGTCGTTGTTGGAATTTGGGGATGAAGGATGGGAATAATTAGGGATGAAACATTCTTTTCTGGCTTAAGTAATTCCATCGGTGGAGCCATTCTTGAGCCAAGAAAATGAAAAGAAAAAGAAATATTCAAATTATTTTCTTTCATAGAGCAAATGATTCAATCAAGTGAATATGATGAATGAGGAAGAATAATACATAACTGATGGTTTATATCTTCAAATGTGGATGGTTTGAAGAAAATAATGCTATTTACTCCATTTAAAAGGAAGAGATGGTCCAGGTGGTAATTAAAAGTTGAGTTTGAGACATGTCCAAAATAGTTTAAGGAGAGGAAAAAGTTTAGGTGTTAAAATAAAGAGAATTTCACACATGGTTATGGCTAACAGACCATTAGAAATGTCCAGGTGGATTTCAAGAGGTAGATTAGGACTGCGTATATGTAGTTGGGAAGCATCATTAAAAGCTATGGAAATCCTATGTGTGGCTGAATTTCTAGAGGTCTGAGGGACAAGATACTGGGCCACGGAATTGTCATGGGGAAGAAGACTGAAGTTAGTTACTATAATTCTAGCCCAATAAAGAGTTTGGGGTCAGCACCTTTCAATGCTGAAGAGCCATCAAGGAAAACAGCTAATTTAATTTGGACATTTCAAAATAGCGACCTTTGAGAAGACATTTGAAGTAGAAGGGTAGAGATGAAAAATCTAATGTAAAACTTGGAGGAGTAAGAGTAGCAGAAAAGTAGAAGCAGAGAATATAAATTACCTTTTTAATAAAAGTTTTTTTTTTTTTCTGGGAAGTATAGGGAAAATGACTGTAGATTAATGGTAGAGCAGAGATGAAGTGATATTCCTTATAAGTATATGGAATAAAAGCATATTCTTAGGCAGGGGAGAACCACTGGAGAAGGAAAGTTTCAAAAAAAAACTAAAGAAATTAATTGAGTGAACTACTTCTACAGATTGGGATAAAAAAATATATAGTATTTTTAATTCAATAAAGAGAGAGGACAGTTTTCATCTCAGTGATAAGAAATATGTAAAAATGGGCTGGCAGAGATATAGACTTTTTTTTTAATGGATGGGGTAAAAATGAATGAGGGAAAATAAACGAATAACATTTATGAATTTTCCTTATAAGACAGGCTCTGTACTGAGTTTTATCGTTAGTAATTTTCATAAGGACTCTTGTAATTATAGGTCTACTTAGTCAAGTTAGGTTATATGCTGTAATTTTTTTATAAAGTCAAAATCTTAATAACTTAATTAAACACAGTTTTATTGCTTGCTCACATCTAGGTAAAATACAGTAATTCGGAGGCCATCCAGACTCATTTCCCTTGACCTTCTGTTGGGTCTTTTGCATTCTCCACTGGATGGCATATGGCCAACAGACCACGGGAAAGGGTACTTGTATAGCACTAAACCTAAAATTTTAGACACCAGGCTTGAAAGTGGCATGCACTAGTTCCAACAATAGTCACATTATCTCGGACTCACTGTCAAAGCCTGGAAAAAGGAGCCTTGGTGGGTGCCTGGAAAGAAAATGAAACATGGTTTGGTGAACTCATAGCATTAAACATGAGACAAGAAGTATCATTATCTCTACTTTGCAGAGAAGGTAACAGACTTAAAAAGGGCTTTCTCAACTTGTTAAGGTAATACAGCTAAGTAAGTTGTCTGGTTGAGTCTGGTATTGATTCTCACAGTATATTAGAACATGTCAACTACAGGAGGTGACAGTGAGAACCACAGAATACAGTTGGAAGGTTTCACAATCTTTTGGGGAGGAAACAATTATATGTGATAGGAACAAACTCATTGTAGAGGAGTTAAAGCTAGAGACATACGTCTGTCTCAGGTCAGATTGCCCCAGCTTTAAAGGAAAAGTTCCTGAAAAGTCCCTTTTTCAGGAACTTAGTAGACTTCATCCATCCATCGGTCCATCCATTCATCCATTCATTATTAAAAAAATATTAGAAGCCCATTGCCTATCAGATTATTTTCCAGATGTTTAATGAGTAAAACAGGGTGTCTTTCCTCATGGAGTTTGCATTTTGATATGCAGAGGCAGAGCATTACAACCACAGATGCCGACTTTGTTTAGCTCATGCCAAAAATTAAAATAACATATTGAAAGAATATGGGTTAAATTAAAATTAAACAACGGGGCGCCTGGGTGGCTCAGTTGGTTGGGCAACTGACTTCGGCTCAGGTCATGATCTCATAGTTTGTGAGTTCTAGCTCTGCATCAGGCTCTATGCTGACAGCTCAGAGCCTACTGGAGCCTACTTCAGATTCTGTGTCTTCCCTCTTTTTACCCCTCTCCTGCTCACGCTCTGTATCTTTCTGTCTCTCAATAATAAATAAACATTAAAAAAATTTTAAAAATTAAACAACAATGAAACAACTAAGGAATTAGTACAGAAATTATGGCTGCTTATAGGATATACATACATATATATGTGTGTATATATATATATATATATACACACATATATGTGTATATATAATGGAAATTTTCTATCCCAGCAAGATGAATTCTAATTGAGCTGGATTATATGCAACCCTCTTGGCTAATATGTAATAGAAGATCCAAATAAGATTATTAAAAAGAAAAAAATGGTGAGGGATAATTACTTTTAAGAATGCTGATATGATTAACTGAAAAGTAAAGAACAGGTAAATACAAAACAACAACAACAACAAAACAAAAAACAAATGCAACACAGAGCTACTAAAGACAAGAAACCCAAACTATGAAAATAAATTAATTTTCAAATGAACTATTTCAAAGTGTGATAAATATCATAATGAAATTAAACAGAACTATAGGACAGAAAATAATTGGGAGGAGAAGGAATCTACCTTAGGCAGCCCCTTAAGGAAAGCTACTCTTGAAGTAATATTTAAGATGGGTCCTGAAGAAGGAGGAGCCAAGCATGAAATAATCCAGGGGTATACCTAATGAGTGAGGGAACAAAAAATAGGACCCTGAAGGAGGGTATTTTCCAGGGCCAGAAAATATGCTGCTATGACTGAAATGTAAAAATGTAGCAACTAAGAGGAGTGGAAAGGGGAAGCACGAAGAATTCATACCAAGTTGGGATAAATTGGCAAATTTAGGTTTAATTAAAGGAGCTGTTGTCATTTAAAAGTAGATCATGTTAAGTCATATGTGTCAAATGAGTGAATTTTAACTTACTTTTTTATTTTAGTGAGAGAGAAAGAGTGGGAGTGGCAGAGAGGGGCAGAGGGAGGGGGAGGATTTTTTAGTGTTTATTTATTTTAGAGAGAGTGAGAGAGAGCACAAGTCGGGAGGGACATAGAGAGAGAGGGAGACACAGAATTCCGAAGCAGGCTCCAGGCTCTGAGCTGTCAGCACACAGTTCAATGTGGGGCTTGAACTCACAAACCATGAGATCATGACCTGAGCTGAAGTCAGACGCTTAACCGACTGAGCCACTGAGGTGCCCTGGAGAGGGAGAATCTTAAGCAAGCTCCACACTCAGAGTGGAGCCCAGTGTGGGGCTCAATCCCACAATCCTGGGATCATGACCTGAGCTGAAATCAAGAGTTGGATGCTCACCTGACTGAACCACCCAGGCACCCCGTGGATTTCTTTTTTTTCGTTTGAAAAGAAATAAAAATTCCTTTTGTCTTTGGCCTGTTCTACTCTCTCCCACCAAATCTGTTTCTACTAGAATTTCATCATAACAGCAACCAACTTTGGAAGTTTCTAGTCTTTGGTAGTAGGCTTAGATGTGCCATGTCTTACCAGCTCTTTTGCACAAGAACCTTCCTGTTCACAGAATAACTTATTTGGAAGAGTAAAAAAAGGGCATGTTCCTTGAAATAATTCAACTTGAGGTCAATCTTGAGTGAACCATTTCCTATCCATGTGGCCTTGGGCAAGCTACTTAGCTTCTCTAATCTCTGCTGACTCATCCTTAAAAGGAAGTTAATACAAAACTTCAAGTGTTGTTGAATGGATGAAATGAAATAATATATGTTAATGTTGTGGATTAAATATTTGCATCCCCTGCAATATTCATATGTTGAAATCCTAATTCCCAGTGTCATGTTATTAGGAGGTGGGGCCTTTGGGTGGTAATTAGACCATGAGGGTGACTGAAATGGGATTCACCATGAATTGATGAATTCCGTCATGAATTCGTGTATCTCATGAACTGGATTCATGCTCTGATGAAAGAGATCCCAGAGAGCTCCCTTGCCTCTTCCACCATGTGAGGACACAGTGAGAAGGAGGCTGTCTATGAAACTGGAAGTGAGCTTTCACAAGACTCCAAATCTGCCAATACCTTGATCTTGTACTTTCTACTCTCCAGAACTGTGAGAAGTGTTTGTGTTTTAGGCTACCCAGTCTACAGCACTTTTTGTTATAGGAATCTGAATGGACTAAGACAGCTAAGTAACTGGTACTATAGTTACTTAGTTACTTATAGTAAATAGGCAGGACTCAATAAATAGCAGCTTTTGTTTTAAAAAGTGTAAAACACAGCAAGCATTAGGTGCTCAAAAAGAAAGCCAGTAGCACCCACGTCAGATTTCAAGGAAGTTAAAAACATACTTCACTTATAAATTTTTGTCATAGTCAGATGTTTTTTGTGTAATCTGGCAATTTAGTTAAATAAGAAAATATAAATTCATTATTTTAGTCAAGGTTCTCCAGGGAAACAGATTTAATAGGATGTGTGTGTGTGTGTGTGTGTGTGTATTTCCACAAATGCATATATGGAAAGAAACTTATTATAAGGAATTGGGCCATGTGATTATGGAGATGGGCAAGTCCAAAATCTGCAGGATTTGCCCACAGGCTGGAGACCCAAGGGAAGCCACAGGTAAGTGAGCTTGTTGGGTTAAAACATGTTCACAGAAACAGACAAATGCATGAGTGTAACAGTTAATTGCAGTCTGAAGGTGGTCTGCTGTAAAACCAGGATGACCCAAAACTTCAGATGAAATCCAAGGGAAGTGGGGATACTGGGGAATTATTTCCCTCTTGCTTAGGGAGGCTGACATTTTTGTTCTTTTCAAGTCCTCACCTTATTGGATGAGGCCCACCCACATTACTAGAGCAATCTACTTTATTCAAAGTCTACCACTTTAAATGTTAATCTCATCCAAAACACTGTCACAGGTATACTCAGAATATATTTGACAGAACATGGGGGCAACCCATGGCCTACACAGGTTGACACAAAATTAACCCTCACATTCATGAATTTGACCACGTTTCAGCCAAACAGCCTTGCTTCTCTATTGGATCTTGTGGATATATTTGAAGATAACATTGGTAAAAGTTTGATTTTTAAAAAGTTAAGATTGGCTCTAAAACAGCCCCTAACTCATTTTAGAATAGATTGGAAGTAGCTAAAAAAATAAAACAAAGAAAATATACAATATAATATGAGAAGAGGAAGAGACATGGAAATACTTAACCAGTTAATACATTAAGTCAAACTTAATTAGCATGTGTTTCCTTTATTCATACCTCAGCTTTTACTAGGATTGAAAACCTCTGAAACCTGGGGAAACGTTATAGATTAGATAAAGTGAGAAGGAAAAAAGAAAATAAACAAGAGAAATAACATGATATTGAGGCAGAAATGAGGAAAATATATGACAAAAAGCAAAGGGCATAAAACAAATAATTAGTGGGAAGCAAGCAAATGATGTAAATGAAGCAAGCAAATGATGTAAATGATGTATATTGGAAGCAAGCCAATATAAGGTAATGTGGGGAGTGGGGACTTTGGTCATTTATCTACTTTAATAAAAAGTGAGTCTAGTCATGTGTGGCTAGAATATGGTTCTACTGTTGCTAGAATTGTGTGCGCGCGTGTGTGTGTTCCTCTGTGTATATATTGTAAACATTCTGATCATCTGATAAAACAAAAAACAAACCAAATCAATGCATTTATAAGACAAATTATAACCCCTTGGGCAATGAAACCCTATCCGCACCCCTATGGCAATTCCTTAGAGTAGGCCATAAAGTTATATCTAAACTTTCTGGCAGCTACTGCATACAGGGAATCTTAGGGACAGATTTCAAAATAACTATTAAACAAAACCAAACACGTTGTTAAGGGGAACAATGATTAAGATCAGAAGGAAATTTCTTTCCGGGGCCTAGAAAGGACTTTGTGTAATGTAATGGGCAATGTCACTCACTCATCTTTGCTGTTGATTCAGCAACCAGCCCCTTGATTCAAATTCAACCATGGTTATGTGGGGAGATGGTAGCCGCTGCTAATATTGGAAGAGAAAAAAAAAGCCATACAATTCTTAACTCAAGATGGCAGATTCTCAGTTTTCACAAATTTTAAAAAGAGACTCTCTTAATTCCTTCCTTAGATAATCAATTTTTGTTATAGAATAACTTCCTAAAAATCCAAAGAAGTCCAAAGAACTTTGGATACATTTTTTCAGACATATGGAACTGTAAATTTCCTTTTTCATTCATCAGTGAAGGTGCTTTTTACATTTTAAAATGGTGTAAAATGTTGCTCAGAATTTTTTTCTTCAGTTTTCAGTAAGTAAGATGTCTGCTTAGGGGCGCCTGGGTGGCTCAGTGGGTTAAGTGTCTGACTTAATGTCGCTTCAGGTCATGATCTCATGATTCGTGAGTTCAAGCCCCGTATCGGGGTCACTGCTGTCAGCACAGAACCTGCTCTGGATCCTCTGTCCTTCTCTCTCTGCCTCCTGCCTCAAATAAGTAAATAAATTGGCATTAAGAAAAAGATGCCTGCCTAAAATATATAAAAGCCTATAGCAACATGCATCACAAGATACTGTAGATTTAATGAATATTACTAAAACTGCCAACATTTCTATTATTTTGCATCATTCAATTTCACAGACTGGTAGAACTGCAGGACTTTTGTTCATAATTTCATATTAACTACTTAAATTTTCTTGGCATATATTAAATTTAGATTATATTGTTCCTGCATAAATATTTAATTTGGGTGAACTCCTTAATGCTTTAATATTTCTGGTCTACTTGCTCCTAGGTGTTTTTTCACACATCTTCTAAAGCCTGATAGAAGTTCCCAGGGGGTAATAAACAAGATAAAATGTATTTTAAAGAATTAAAGAATACATTTTCAAAATGCTTTTGTATGCTTGCAATAAAATTGCCAATTTTTTCCTTGGGGTTCAGTTTAAATAAGACAGGGTTAAATTCTTTCTTTTAAAAGGTTCTTCTATAAACCAAAAATTTAATCGTAAATGGATTAAAATAGACTGTTGTATCTGTATCTTCCACTTAAAGTTAAATTCTTAGAGTGCAAGACTAGCTTTTATATATTTTTGAATCCCTAGAACCACTCATAGTGCATAGTAAGAGTAGGCACTTAATGAATATATATTAAATAATTGATTTGTTTACATATGTGTGTGTATGGATAAGGCGAAAACATTATTCTTCTTTAAGCTAAAATTGTGTTCAGCCTGTATTTGGTGACTGTATATATGTGTATATAAGTGTGTATATATGTGTCCTTTTATTCTGGGATTCTTAATATCAGGTTGTTTCTATTGCCGATGGGTATTTTTCTGCTTTAGTTGAAGCATACTGCATTTTAAAAATATTAGTTAAGTATACGGTCTGCCTACTTTTTTATCTGTACTTTTTTTTTCTTTTCCTAGATAGTTTTGTTTAAATAAAATGGCCTTCCTATTCTGTTTCCTTGTGAGATTTTTGTCAGGGGGAAAATTAATTGAAATACAAAATGGAAAAGCTTAAGAAAACAAGTAAAGCCACTGTGAGCCCCTCAGATTCTTCTATTTGGGCCAAAGTTATTTCTGTTGATGAATACAAGCCACTTCCTGCTGTTGTAGTGATGAGTAGTGGATATCTTAAAGAATTTGTCAACAGCAACGAACTCTTTTTATAAACTGTAAATCCCAGGAAAGAATGAAGCAAATATCTGCTTTCCTCATTCTCCTTTTCAAAGAATCAAATACAAGAAACAAAGAATTAGTGTATAAGCATAAAAATAAGATTTTTATGTGCTACTTGTACTTGAGTAACTTGAATATTGAATATGCATTTAAAAAGAAGCTTCTGAAACAGATATTAAATATGAATCAGAATAGAAGGCTTTAGATAAAAGACATTGATATCATTAGAAAATAGAGGCCAGGTATTTTACTCCAGTAGATAAAAATGGATAAGGTGGGATTAATTTTGCCTTTGAAGAACTGGCTTAGTTGGACAAAGTCAACAACTGCCAAAAGGTTACATGACAGATATTAAAAGATTCCTCTGTCCCTGTATTTCTCTTTTGTCAACCAGGCAATTATGAAATGATGGTAACCCTCTTTTGGAAGGTTCTTGTGAGAACAAGGGATGCACCCAACACAGCACAGTGTACCCAACATATGGGCAACATCTTCAACAAACTTCACCTAATAAAGGTTGATCATAGGTCTCTAGTTACCTGGACAGCCTTGGTTTATGAAGTGTAATTATTTATAGCATTGATTTATGTTCTCAAAATCATCTTAATATGAATGATAAGTTATATGGCAATTATATTTTTAAAATTTTTTTAATGTTTATTTTTGAGAAAGAGAGAGAGAGACAAAGTACAACGGGGGAGGGACAGAGAGAGATGATGACACAGAGTCCAAAGCAAGATCCTGGCTCTGAGCTGCCAGCACAGAGCCCAACGTGGGACTTGAACCCACAAACTGTGAGATCATGACCTGAGCCAAAGTTGGACACTTAACCTACTAAGCCTCCAAGGTGACCCTATGCCAGTCTTAATAAGATTTGAGTGTGACTACTAGGAAATTTCTGGAGATAGGATATGGCTCTGGCTGTTCTGGGTTGTAAGAGGCTTCATTATGGGGCTTCCTGATCAGCAGGAGAAAACTGAAAGGTGGATGAGCAAGGAGAAAGTATGGAAAAGATAGAGAAAGACCCTTTTTTATAGGGGAGAAGCTGAGATCAAAAAGATAAATGAATTCACCTATGTTGTGTGTAAGTACAGATATAGGACAATAATTAAATTCTCTTTAGTAAAAGTATTATTAAAAGAAAAAAATTATAATAAAATTAATCGGCTTTAGTTATTAAAGTAAATAAAGCTTGTTTTTAAGTTCAAAAATAAACCTTTATTTTGGAAATTTAGAAAATGTGCAAGTAATAAACAAGATGTCTGATTTTTAACAGTTCTGCCCCAAATGTATCATGTAGAATCATCTTATGGTAAAGATTGCAAGCTTCTGTAGGATCTGGTAGTCTAAACGCTGATAACAGAAGATGATGTCCTCTTCCTCTTAAGAAATACAACAGTACCTTAAGAAGTTTGGGATATGCAAAAATGCACCCAGGACATAGCTTGTGATGCTTTGCATAGAAAGCTGGTAGCAATTTAGGGCAGCCTGGGTGGCTCAGTGGATTAAGCGCCCGATTTCAGCTCTGGTCATAATGCACGGATTGTGGGTTCGAGCCCTGCGACAGGCTCTGTGCTGACAGCTCAGAGCCTGGAGCCTGCTTCAGATTCTGTCTCCCTCTCTCTCTGCCCCTCCCCTTCTTGTGCTCAATCTCTGTCTCTGTCTCTCTCTCTCTCTCAGAAATAAATAAACGTTAAAAAACTAAAAGAAAAAAGAAAGCTAATAGCAACTTAGATTTGGTTGGAATCTGACAGCTGGAGAGACAGGAGGTGGAGAGAAGAAGAACCCTAGAAACATGGCAGGATGCCCAGTGAGAGGGAAAGAGGCAGCTAGTGGGGAATTCCCCATGGCAGGGACTCTGAAGAAGAGAAATGTTTCATTTTAAAATATAATTGTATGTCTCTATGGTGTATATTTTCCAGTTTATGCCAACATTTTATTAAAAGTCCTTTATTCACAACAGCCTTTTATCAATGAAACTGTGGGAAGTAAGAGATTTAAATGAGATAGGAAGTGATGCCTTACTATTATCTGGCATTGGTGATGGAAGGTGATGGTCCACAGTGAAGAGAAATATGACCTTCGGAACATCTCAGAGTCCCAGGGACATATCCAAAGACCAGGAAAGCTGGCCACACAACAGGTGAATTCAGATTTGGACATGAGCTAGACCCTATTTATCCTAAGTACATAGTTAGAATATATTAATATAGTAATAATTATTAATATCTTATGTCAATATATCCTAAATATATTACTGAAAGATAATTCTCAGGGTTCGAAGTCCAGTTCACTACTAAGTGCCTGGAAGATCTTTGACAAGTTATATAATCTCCAAAACCTGTTTGCCTGTCTATAACGCTAAAATGATGAGAGCACCTACTGTTTAGTTTTGCTGGGAAATTTATGGTCAATGATCCACTTTAAGTCACAGCCCTGTGCCTGGCAAGTGGCCAGAACTCTATAGAAACTAGATGATAGTTCGTTTTAGTATTAGCATATCATATCATATTCAGTGTACTTACTGTTTTTATGTTCACTTGATAAGATAACAGAAATATTCTCCTACAGCACTGAATATTCTCTGAATACATAATTTTTGATGAATATCTGTAGGATCATATGCTTCATTTGACTATTTTTCCATTTTTGGCCATTTATGTTGCTTCAAAATTTAACTCTTGTAAAAGACAATGGCAAGCCTCTATATTTAAAACTTGATAGGCTTTTTTTTGACGATTTAGTCAGAAAAAAATCCACTGAATGACACCTAAGCATGCTAAAGTATATATAAGCACGTTAGGGTTCTCCATACATAGACAAGTTATTTTGCACAGAAAGAATACCAAACTACGCCATTTCATTTATGACATTTCAATTTGCAAGTAAAGTACCATTTCGAAGTGGCTTACATAAGAAAACAAATTAGAAATTTCAAAGGTAGGGCAGTCTCTAAAACTGCCTGACAAGAAGGATCAAAATCATTAAGGAACCATTTTCTTTCCATCTGTTAAGTTTCTTGGTGTTGGTATCATATTCATGCAGGTGGCGGTGTCCATAACAGCTTCAAGTATTTCATCTTGACAGAGTAAGGCTCACTGACTTCTTCATACCAACAAGGAAACCTTCACAGGAGCCTTTACAGACTTCACAAGTCATTGACCACATGCTTATTCCCCGCCAACCTCTATAAGGGAAGTTGAATTATCATAATTGGCTTGACTAGTCACTAAGGATGGAGGAGATGTAGGGGAATCAAGAATCATAATGATGATTTCCACTGTCAGTGTTTGAGAGTGCCACTTTAATTTCATCCTCACCAATACAAGCCATTATTGTAAACTTCCATTTCTATTTGTATCACATCAGAAAAGATGGTTGGGTACAATATACACCATAGTTCTGCAGAAATACAGCTGACTGGCTATCGGACTGAATGAAGGAATGAATTGATTGACTGGACTTACCAGGTCTTTAGTTCAATTGGGCTGTATTCTACCTGGTCAAACACTACTAGCTTGAGAGAGGAGATGGGCTTTCTTAAATACAAAGGGGATATTATATGCAATGAAAGCATCTTGAGCAATATTACCCAATAGCTAAATCATTATTTGGGGGAAATCTATGAACTGAGTGTAAATTAAAACGTGAAAATGAGTGTAGAGAGAAGTGAAATTTAAGCTCTCAATGGGATAATCCTTCAGCTGAAATGGCCTCACACTGTTTTTCTTGGATTATTTTGAGGCCTATTGTATTATCTGAAGGAAGCCTATTGAACAGTGATTGACTGGTGCTGACCTGGTGCTACACTCATTTTGCACAAAAGCTTCTCTGCCATAATGCTTAGCGAGGTTACACATTGAAGCCAACTGCTATCCTGAAACAAAATGAAACCACTCATCCACTCCTCAAAGGTTTTAGTATGACACATTCTATTATGTTATAATTTTGAAAAGAGTCATTTCTCCTGATGGCTAATTATTAACTCTCAAATGGATGCTGGACAAATTGCAATCAAATATCTTTACTTTATTGAATACATATGTTGCTAGGAAATATAATTCCACTTTAAAGGGGTTTCACAGATTTCCTGACACCCCGATCTCTTTGTTCTGGTCTTGGTGTCTGCTCTTGCTGCCCCCTGGCAAATTGAGAAACCATCTTATTGAGCTTCATGCTTTCAAATTCCTTGATGTGCATCACTGCACTGAATAAACACTCAGGTGATTTCTAAGCTTTTGTTGTTGTTGTTTGCTTTTTTACTTTTACCTAAATGTCGTGGAGATGCTATGCCCAGCAAGAATGTTTGAACAAGTGCACTCAAACGTAACATGTGAAAGGTTTTAGCTGCATACTCACATGTCTTTCCCAAATTATAATTTGACTACTGTTCACATATGGCCCTGAAAAATTTGAGTTTGAATCTGTGTAGAGAATGGTTAGCATCTTTGAGTCTAAATACATATATAAATGTGCTAAAAGTTGTAGAATGTCTTCACTAAACCTATCCCTCCAGTGAGTTTGGTTACATGGATCTTCTTTCTGCTTCCTTAACCCTCTGCACTTTCTTATCTGTAGCATCTATCACATTGAATTGCTCATGTGTATATTACACATTAAATCATCAGCTCCTTAATAGCAGGCCAGTATGTTTCTGTATTTCCCTCACATCAGTTCCCTGGATCTAAATACTCAATAGTAAATATTAAAAATTGAGTGGATTAAGGACAGAGGGAAACACACACACACACACACACACACACACACACACCTGCTTGATATTTACCTTCACAGTAAATTATTTTTATAATTTGGTAGAAAAACATACAAAAGATATGTCTTAAACCTTCTATTACTAGATTCTTGAACTTAAAACACAAAATGGTTGAAACAACTATAAAAAGAACAAAGGAAAAACAGTTAAAGCCTTTCTGAACAGTACTGGGGAAAAGAGACTGAGCCCAGTAGTTAAAGAGGACAAAGCACACATTTTACTCCATACACATACCAGTGTCTCAAGTCCCTTAAATCCCTATAAGTTACATCATGAAAATCATGAGCCTGGTTGATAAAGATTGTAGGATTTTGTTTTCTAGAAATCATTAAATGTTTAATGATTTCATTAACTGGACATCAACTAGTCCTGCTTTTTATTTTACAAATGAGGAAGCAGAATTCCAGAGATAGGATATAATTTTTGCAAAAATTAGCTCCTGGACACACAGAGAGGAATTCAGACACTGAGTGGCCAAATCTATACAGAATACCTGATGACTGGAGAGATAAGAAATGACCTCTACAAAATAGGGTAAACAAATATTGTTCTTCCAGATCACTGAGCAAGTTTTTTTAAAGGAAGGGATGCTTCTGAATTTTATTTTCTTAGAGTACTGGTTTTCAGAGAGGTGCAATTTTGTCCCTTAGGGTACATATAGTTAGCTATCTGTAGACATGTTTGATTCATCACTGAGGGTATGTGTGGGAGATGCCACTGGCATCTAGTTGTAGAGGCTGGGGAAGCTTCTGAACATCTTAAAGTGCCCCAAATATCAATAGTCACAAGGTTAAGAGACCCTACCATAGAGCATTACCCAGGTAACAAAGACGAGGCTGCACTGGACACCAATAGAAAGTGTCTTCGTTGTCATTCTCTAGAGTACATAAAATTGCACATCCATACACAAGTATAGGCATATAGTCATCCATGGCATAACAGGACTGCCTCCAGAGGAAATGGCCCAGAAGTCAGTATATGTGGATGGAAAGACTTCCCAGTCATGCCAACGTGGGAACTGTTCTGAGCATCTATGGATGCTCTACCTACTGAGGAGAGTTTAGATCTGAAATGGCATTCAGAATAAGAACCAAGAAGTCAACCAGCAATCAAGAGTGCATCTTTGGTTCCCTCAGCAAGAAATGCTATGCTCCCTCATCTTGCCCTGGCTCCTTCTTTCTTGACATAAAGATGTCAGCTCACATTTCTTTGCCATCCTTTCCTGACTACCCAATTGGATTTGCCCTTGTCATCTTCCGTCACTTTCTATCATCCCACTGTTTTCACTACCTGAACTAATCCCTTTGGCTTATTTAATTGTTAAATGTCTTTCCCCTACCAATTCAACTGAGAGTCAAAGTTTTGGAAAAGGAGAGCTCTTCACCACCTGTCTCACCATTATACCTTCAATGCTTATAACAGGTGCTCACTGAATATTCCATTTATCCAATTTATTCAACAAATAGTTGTTATGTGCTATTACATGCCAACTACTCTTCTAGCCACAAGCAAAATATACCAGTATTCTTGTCTTCATAAAGCTTGTGAATAAGTGAATAAATAATTTAATGCATAAATTTACCTAACGTAGGTAGAAATGGCAAAGAAGCAAAGAAGACTCCCAGCATGATGAGATAAGGAAGGAAGTAAAGACAAGAAGTAAATTAATATGTTTGTGACTTAGAATATAAATTCTGGAAATTACCAGAAAATCACTTTTACAATGACCCAGGGACCATTAGATGGACTAAGTCTTAGAGGAAATGCCTATCCTGTTGATAGAAATAGTTATGTCCATTGATATTAACTGATAGAGTTAATTAGTTACAGTATTGCAATTAAGCAATAATATGTTTTACATTTAAGCTTATACTTAAGAATAATAGTTCTTTAGAGGTCCCGTATGTTTGCCTTAATAATTGTGTGAATTTGGGTAAATAGCCTATTCACATATGTAAGAGGAAACTGAGGCTAAAATGGATTAAATAATGCATCCAATGTCACAGGACTACAAAAATACAAAACATATCCTGTACATAATACGCTGTTGGTTTGCTTTTTTGTGTAATCTGAATGCTTTTTTGCATTACTCACTTAGTGAAGCTTTTGGGGGAAGACGGAAGCTTGGTCAGGGGAAAAGGATAATATGTGAATTTATAAAAACAAGTAACTATAAAGTTAGGGAAGGTAGAGTAAATTATAAGTATATTCAAAGTAGAGTAAATGTGAATATATTCTCTAGGTAATGCATATGCCTAGGAGAAATTCTTCCTAAGGAGGGAGATTTTTCTTTGTGATTCTCATTTTAATTTATTCATATTATCTCCGACCTAAGAAATATTTTAATTTCTTTACCTTATATAATGACAGAATTTGAAAGAACTTTGGTAATCTTAGAACTTTATTTACTACTTATTCTTCTCTTTCTGAAGACAAGACATCATATATATATATATATATATATATATATATGCACACAACAGAGCGAATGAAACCAAGTAACAGAAAAAAGAAATCAGGAGTATGAAAAGGAAGAAAATATATTTTAAATTAACATCATTTTCATCATTGGGAATAAATATCCCAGTGTACCACAAGAACCAAAACAATTTATGGAGTTTCCCTCATTTAAAGGATTGACGCATTTCAAGTTGCCCCATAGAAGACGTGATATTTTCCTGACAATGGATTTTAAAAGGATTTTGCATAGAAGAGAAAAATCACTTAGTTAATATTATAATATCATACTTTTTTTTTTTTAGACCAAGAGTTTAGGTACATGCAGGAATGCTAGTTTTCATTTATTCATTGGGTGATTCAAATAACTTGATTGATTTTGCACATGTCCTGGGAATGTAGAAACAAACCATGACCTGTGTCGGCATGGGTCATGAGGACTACTCCATGAGAAGGGTGGAAAGGACTTTTAAACTAATAGTTATAAGCTATGAAACAGAAATATGTAAGCAGTTCTGGAAACGTGGAGGTGACAGCATCCAATTTTGCTCACTGGGGAGTCCAGAGAAAGTTCATGGAAAGAGGTAAATTTTGAATTGCTTCTTGAAGTGGGAATTCCCCAAGTTGATAAAGGAAAATGAAGAGTATTTTAAGAAGAGTAAAGAGAATAAAATGTCAACTTACATGAGGACTTTGAAGAAAGTTAAGTCCAAAACAAAGAAACATCTGAGACAGTAGGGAAGGGTGACTCTGGAAAGTAGATAAGATTTTATATGCTAGACAAAGGAGTTAGCTTTTAGGCTTTGGAAATGAAGTGCCATTAAAGGATGTAAGCACATGGGAAATAAGATCATATTTGTGTTTTGGACTATCATTCAGCTCTCCACATTTTTTAATATGTGTAAGGTATTTCCTATGTTTTTAAAGAATAAAACAAAAGTAAATCATTCACTCGAGTTTTTGAACATCTATATATTAACCATGTTCTCCAGAAAGAACAGAATCATTAGAATACATACAGATTCACAGAAAGAGATTTATTATGAAGGGTTGTCTTACTTGATTCTGGAGGCTGAGAAGTTCCATGATGTGCTGTCTATAAGCTGGAGATTCAGGAAAGCCAGCAGTGCAGCTCCATTCACAACCCAAGGTGAACTTGGGCCTTAGGTGAGGCATCCAGGTCTTAACTATATTTTGAAGGAAAAAGATCACGAGGATTTGCTGTGAAATTACATATGGGATGTGCTGGAAACAAAGGAAATAAATGTGACAACAATGTTTTACATCTGGAACTCTCTGTAAATGAGACAGAGGAGGCATTGGAAGGAGGGGTAGTTCAAGAGAGAAGATCTTTTGGGACAGGTTAATTTAAAGATGATCTATTGGAGGCCAAATGTGCACCTTCTGAAATGCCCTCAACTACCTTCTTCCTACTTCCTTATTCTTGGCTGTCTCCTGCCTGTTTTGGAACATATTTCCACCTTTGGACATAGATGAAACAGCATGTTATATTCAACCACTTGGATGGTAGCAACCTGAGAGATGATCAAGGAGCCGAAAGTTAGAGTTACCTCTCCATGGGAGGCAGCCAGCAGGTATCTCTTTCCCTTGGACTACTCCATGGTGTATTTCTTTCTTGCAACCCTCCCTTGATGTGGAGCAAAAAAGCCTCCTACAGTTTTCTATGTCTCTCTGTAGTTATTGTTTTGAGGTAGCCAGTGAAAATATGCTTCACTTCATGGTCTTATCTCACTCTATCACTATCACTGTCAGGGATGGCGGGAGAGGGGGGAAAGGCAGGTGGCTTGCACTGTAATCCTTTCACAGGATCTCTTTCCACATGACCTAGATTAGAACAGTGGCCAATAGAACTTCTAAGGGGAGTTGCCAAGTAGGAAATTAGATCACAGACTGAAGTATCAGGGTGGTGGTGTTGGGAGGACCAAACTAGGAACATACATCTTACATTTTGGAGTCTTCAGGGCATGGATGATATTTAAAGCCATGGAACTGGGTGGTCTCCACAAAAGAATGATTGTAGGGGTGCCTGGGCGGCTCAGTCGGTTAAACATCCAACTTTGGCTCAGGTCATGATCTCACCATCTGTGAGTTCCAGCCCTGCATCAGGATCTGAGCTGACAGCTCAGAGCCTGGAGCCTGCTTCAGATTCTGTGTCGCCGTCTCTCTCTCTGCCTCTCCCCCACTTGCACTTTGTCTTTCTGTCTCTCTCAAAAATAAATAAACATTAAAAAAAATGTAAAGAATGATTGTAGTTAGGAGAAGAGGTCCAGAGACTAAGCCTTGGGCATGCCCACTCTTAAGGGTCTGGGGGAGGAGGGGGACCCAGCAAAGGACTCTGAGAAGCAACAACCAATAAGGGATAAAGAGACAATGAGGGTGTGTTGCTGTGGGAGTCAGGTGAAGAGTGATTAGTCAAGGAGGAAAAAGTGAAGTGTCAAATGATGTGGATATTGATGTGAAATTTCCCAATTTGTAATGTGAACAAGAAACTCAAAGTCTTTAAAAACACCCTGGAAAGCAACAGAAAACTTGTAAGAGCTATTTTGTCCTCACACTGCTGTTTTCCAAAATGTAGGCTGGTGGAAAGACTTGTCCTGACTGTGATAAGCAGGCTTCCTTTTGTTCTTTGTCTCTGCTAAGATCATGTCTTAGTATCCTCTCAAATGTATCTCCCAGTTATAACACTTCCCCTGAATTTAAACTTATTAATGATACCTAATACATATGCAACATTGATTATGTGTCAGATATTGTTTTTATCTCTATCTAATCTATATCTATCCATCTATCTTTCTATCTGTATCTAATCCATATCTATCTGTCATATATCTATCTATCTATCTATCTATCTATCACCTATCATTTATACACACATATGATCTTTGCAAGAGATTTATGCTGAATAACTTGTATTATTATCTTCAGCAAAAGACAAGATAACTGAATTATTTAGAGGCTAAATAAATTGCCAAACATCATGCAGTGTGCATAAGGCAGAACAAGGATTTGAACCCAAGATATCTAGCTCCATGGTTCATCTTCACAAGCATCATACAGGACTGCCTCAGGAGTTGTGGGTTGGATGTCTGGATATATGGCTGGCTAGGAGCATTGCATTAGTCATTATCATCCCATCTCTCTCTAGACCCTCACTTTTCCTGTATTGATTCAGACCTCTGGTGATCCACATATTTCAAGTACCTGAGGACAAGAGTATTGGATTACACTGGGGATGTGTAGTTTGAAAACACCTTTCAGGGAATTCTAATTCACCTTTCCCTACTCTCTCTTCAACTCAGGGAAAATCACTGCATTAGAAGACTTCTGTGGATATCTCTCACAGGGATGGTAAAGTCATTAAGTTGAAATTTACAGGGGATTAAGTGTCAACAGTGTGCTAGATACATATCACAAACTTGAAAATGCTCAACTTGTGGGTGGCTCCATTATTATTTGAAGGTTTGCATTGCCAACACGCTTTCCTAAAATATCTAATTTTCTTTTCTTTTTTTAATGAAGTATAGTTGACATATGTTATATTAATTTCAAGTGTAGAACATAAAGATTTGACAGTTATATACATTACAAAATTCTCACTACAGTAAGTGTATTCACCATCTATCATCATTCAATGTTGTTACAATATTATTGGCTATATTCCCTATGCTGTACTTTTCCTCTCTGTGACTTATTTATTTCATAAATGGAAGTTTGTAGCATTAATTCCCTTTATCTATTTTTCCTCTTTCCCCCAATCTTCTCCCCTCTGGCAACTACCAGTTTGTTCTCTGTATTTATGATTCTGTCTCTGCTTTTTGTTTGTTTGCTTGTTCGCTTGTTTTGTCTACATGTAAGTGAAGTCATATAGTATTTGTCATTTTCTGTCTGACTAATTTCACTTAGCATACTACTCTTTAGGTCCATCCATGTTGTCACAAATGGCAAAATCTCATTCTTTTTTATGGCTGAGTAATAGTCCAAGATACATAATAACTAAAATGTCAAAGATTAAAGAAAATCTTAAAAGTAGTGAGAGAGAAACAACTAATTATGTATAAGGGAAACTCCTTAAGGCCCTCATTAGATTTTTTGATTAAATACCTGATTTTCAATGTTAAGTTTTGCTCTTCTGGCTAGGCCAAACTCTGTGACCTTCAGAAATCACTCCCATCTTTGGCTAAAAAAAAAAAAAACAAAATAAAACATCATGATAGTATGTAGCTGTTGCTTTTTTTTCCAACTTTTTCACCTTCCCCTAAGGAGAGAACCTTATGCTTACCTTACTTTCACTTCTAGAATTAAGGAAGAACTAGACTAAAATCTCTACCTTATGATCAACTTGTTCATAACACTTCCTTAGGTAGTTTTCCAACGATGACAGACACAGACACGCCAAATACAAACTCTGGAATCTGAATCAAATTGCTTTTTCTCCCGTTACTCATGTTCGTTTTCTCCTGACATATCCCCTGAGATGAGCTGTTTCTATCACCCTTTCCTCAAAATGACACCTTTGTGCTTAAAGTAGTGTGGAATTCATTGTAGAAGAGCAATCACCCAGAATAATTACCAGCACATGAAAATCTAAACTTCAGCTTATTGAAAATAAATTGGTGGTCTTAGTGTATACACTACTCATCTCTGCCATGGACCCTGATGTGTGTTTCGTTTTCCATTCTCACCAGAAATTCTAATGTTGAATGGACCTAGAGGCCTAAGGCATGCCAAAGAGCAGTGATCTCTGGGTAAACGTTCAGCCAATCTTAGGCTTCAGCAGTCTGGATGGTATCTTCTGTGCCAGAGATTATTTCCTCCCCTACTCTCTGAGCCTGTCAATCTATTATTTATTTAACATTTCAAGTAAAACATATACATTGTGAGTGAAATATAAAATAGCTTAGCTGACTTTGCCTTCTATATTTATAATAATAGAAACAGCAAAGAAAGCAGCAGCATAATGCATTCTTTTATGGATAAGAAATAAAAACACAACAGAATCAGAAGTAAAGCAGAGATTCCAAATTGACTGAGTGATCCGAATCTTAAGTGGTTGAGTCCCATTTTTTTCTTTGCCTTGTCTCCTATAGAGCTGCAGAGGGAAGGGCTGGAGGTGCTGCCCAACAAGAACCTGTTTGGATAATAATGGTGACAAATACGGCATGAATGCAGGATGATAATGTTATTAGAAAGGAAAGAACCCTAACTGGTTATTTCATGTTCTGCCACTAGCAATCCAGAGGGAAGGGATGAAATCTGTTATCGTTGACTTGATATGGAGCCTTTTTCCTTAATGGTGCAACACAGGTCAGCATAGTGACTACTAATATTTCCTGCATATCCTATTATGTTCTGAAAGTTGCCTCATTAAATTTATATCAAATAAGGAATGGGAATGAAGTTAGAAAACTAGTGTCTTGACTATGAAATTACAATATCTCACTTTTATAACTTTGGCCCTGTAATCACTGAAAAGCAATTCTTTCCCCAGAGATGAGATTTTTTCATCAATCATATCCTGGAGGGAACAGTACACTAGAAACCTTGTGCATAAGTATGAGTAAGAATCGTCCATGGAAAATTCTCCAAAGCAGAGCTGCTGACACCCTTCAAAGACATGATCCTCTCTACACATGACCACCAGGCTTTTAAGACTGTCTTCCAACTGGTCTCCCTGCCTCCTGTCTGTCCTTATCAAGAATAATCTACTTTGCATGCAGCTATGACTCTGTCACCTGCAAGTTTTTACTCAATATTCGGATCTGTGAAAGTGGGGGCAATATTTGCACCTATCTTACTTATAGACTTTGTCTGCGGTACACTTAGCATACTTGATAACTAGAGTGAATCATTTTGTGACAATATTATTACAAAATTATTTTCATTAATAACCATAATATAAAAGAAATAATAATGGCTAGAAAAGGAACACAGTGATAATTTTTTTCATTGAACTTTATATAGTTGTGCCAGTGAATTAAATACCAAAAAATGAAATTAACAGCACAATACAAAAAAGTAGTGGTTTTGTAATTTTAATTATATAATATTTTATAAATATATATTTCTGACAAAATTGAAACAATTTTTGATAAAAGAGAAATAATTTTTAGTGAACAGCTGAATAACTAACAGGATCAAGAAATTTTAGTTCTAAGACTGTTATTCAAATAAGGAAAATATTTTATGTGTGAACTAAAACTTGCACCTACTAGGCAAAAAAGTGCATTTTGCATTGTCTGATTATTTTCAATTTACAATTATATTAAATTTAAAGTGATCACATAAAATGCCATAACAAGCCAGTTAAAATAACAGTAATCAGCAATTATAGGCTTTAAATTATGATTTTTAGGAAAGAGTATTTTATCACTGACTTTACGATGATATTCAACTCATGGTGAAAATCATAACCTGTTCTACAATTGTTTTAAATACCCCATAGACAATGCATCTCTTTATTGCCTATCAAGAGGCAGACTAGCCCCAGTGCCTTTCTTATTGTATACTGTCACTGGGGATTACGGAAGGGTTAAAATGAATTCACATCTACAGTACTTAGAAGAGGGGCTGGCTTATGGTAAATGTCCAATGTATATTATTAAAATTAAATAACTATGATGTCTCCCTGTGTTATCTTTACCATATAAAGACAAAGTCTAATCTTAGTAGCATATTTATGACCATCCATGGACTGCTCACACAGCTTTTTCTTTCAGTTAAAAGAGTAAAATAAAAACTTTAGTAGCACACAGACATTTTATTCATCATTCTTCATTCATTGTCAGATTACCTGCTAATTTCTTGATGGTAAACCCTGTCCCTCTCTTACTCTGGAAATCTCATTCTTCAAGGCATAGCTTAATAGTTGGTTCCTCTGATATTTCCTCCCCTTTAGCAGCTAACTCTATCTCTCAGGAAGAAGATTCACCATGCATCTATCTGTCCACTTGTCATCCATCCATCCATCCATCCACCCACCCATCTGTCCATCCATTTGTTTCTTTAACATCTATTATCAGAATGTTTGCTATGTTCACAACAATCTTCCAGAATTTAAGAGTGAATAAGAACACAATTGCTATCTTACATCATTTTAAAGTCTGTTGGGGAAAAGAGAGAAGTGGCAATTGTAATTCACTATTTTTAGTGCTATGCGTAGATTGTAAGAATGGAGTGCTACCAGAGCACTTTTGGTGGAGGGGGGCAATTTAAATAGTATTGGGACGCCAAACAATGTTTCCTGGAGGATATCAGAGGCATTCAAATGGAACGTTAGAATAAGAATGGTCTAATAGAAAAGGGTGCAAAATGAAAGGCATAGAGAGAATGTCTCAGCACAAAAAATAGCATGAATATGGCTTTTCCCTTGAAGGGAAAAAAAATACAAAGGGAATTAAAATCAGTTCCACATTTTTGTAGGATAGAAAGATTGAGACTGCTGAAGAAACTCTGGAGAGGCAATGTAGGACCATATCATTCAAAACCTAGCAAATCTCTGCTCAGGGTGTTGGAGATAGGCTAAGAGTGATGAGGAGACACTGGAAAGTTTTGAAGCAGAGAAGCTATTTAAGGTTTTAAACATACTCTGTGAATAATATAGATTATAGACTAGAGAGGGAAAATATTTAGAGGAAAAAACTTGTTTTGGTTGTTGTAGGGATATGATCATGACATGATGGTGGCTACCCTAAACTAGGGAAATGAGGATGGATTGTCAAGATTTAAGAAGTACATTTGGCCAGATCTGGTAACTGGATATTGGCAGCTAGAGACAGGAAAACATAAAAAATGGCTCCTGAGTTGGTCTCCAAGTTAGATGATAACATCATCACTAAGAGGGATGAAACCAGGAAGGATGGCAGCACTCAACAAAACTGGGCATGCTTCTGTAGAGCATATTGCTGGAGACCCTACATCATCTATGGAAGGATGATGGACTCCAAGAAAACGTCATTTTGAATTCATCTGTTAAGAGACAACGGTGGAAACGAGCACTCAGAGAGCATGTGAAGGTGAAGAGAGAAGCTGGATGGAAATACACCAAAAGTTTATAGCAAAAGTTCCAGGAAAGACAAAAGAGCAGGAGCCAGCAAAGGAAACTGATTGAGAAGGAATGGGCAAAGAGGTACAAGGAAACCTGAAGGAGAGTGATGTTGGGGAAGGCTTTTGACATATAATATTTATTATAGTTCTGTATGAATTTACTTGTCTCCTCCACTAGAACTCAATTTCTTGAGTACAAGGACCATGCCTTTGTAGGTTTTGATTCTAGCACAGTATCCAGCACTCAGTAGATGCTCAGTACATGTATGTTGAATGGGGAAAAAACACAGCATTTAACCATAGAGGTGATTTTCTTACTCTGTTATTTTTTTGAAGGAACAAGGAATTGAAAAAATTCAAGCCTGGTGAATTCAGATATAGCCAGTGATGTCTGGTGAGGGGAGTATATGTGTCATAGTCATTGCAATAGATTACGTTCATGTAGGTGATCTAAACCTATGTAACCCTGAGCTTGGGTTAAGAGCTCTTAAATAGGTGGCAAGTTTCAAAGTGCAGAAGAAAAGCAGTCCATGGAAGAAATAGTGGCAGTCACAATGAGCCAGTGTAGATTCCAAGACATTCTGATCAAATTAAAGAAAACATGTCAAATAAGTTGGAAACCACAGGCCATAGGGAAAATGTCGTAATAACAATCTTGCCAGAAAGAGGCTGTCCAATCAGTTTAGGCAGGAGATATGTGCCAGGATAGAATGATTTATGTGGAAAATGTGAAAACCTGATCCACACCCTATTGAAATTAGTGAATCATGGGAATAACACGGGGTTATTATGTCCAAAGTCAAAGGGCTCGATTTACTATTCTCAATAGAATACCAAGCAGGTAGTGAAGGAGATGAGAATATTCCTCCCAGAAAAAGCAACATAAAGGCCAAAATTTCTCATAAAGATGGAATGTGCTTGGAAATTAGTAAACTTGATACTTAGTTTATAGGCAGTTGTGTGTAATGGAAAGAGGGCATATTTTGGAGTCCTACTAACCTGGGTTCAAATCATATTCTAGTCAGATACAAATGGTATGACCTTAAGTAAGTTATTTAATCTCTTAAAGTCTCAGTTTTCTCATTTATAAAATTAGCATAATATTTCCTAACCTTTCAGGTAGTTCTAAGGATTAAGTGCATTGGTAGTGCCAGGATATTAGGTGCTCAATAAAACCTGATATTTCTGATTCATGACCATAGCTCTACAAAAGGTAGCTTCAGAGCCTCAGTAGCTTCAGAGGAATGTGGAGATAAAAGTACTAGTTTGCTGTTTATTCTAGTCATTATGTATTTTAAAAAGGTGTATTTTCCCAAGTTATTAAAAAAAGCAAACAAACTTTATTTAACACTGTAATTTTATTCTATGGCATAAAGGAAGGTTAAGGCAGTTGTTATAGTCAACACATAGGATTCTACGACTTTGTACTGTTCGTCCTTAACACACACACCTGCGTGTGTGTACTTGCGTGCATGCGCACGCACACACACACACACAAACAACAAGGACAACAACAGAAATATATATATATATATGTATATATATATACACACACACACACACACACATATATATGACCGAAATAAACATTAACTTGTTAACAGGTGCCCTAAACAAAGGCTTTTCCTGGAAATGTAGGCAAAATGAAAAGATATGATTTGATGTTCCTCAGACAACATGAGGGAGACTCAGCAGTTACAAGAAAGTCATAGGAAACTGAAGAAAATGTTGCCAGTTCTTTTCACCATTCCCACAGAAAGTAAGAGAACCCAGGAGTCTCCAAGGCAGTAAACTTAAACTCAACTTAATTACTTCCTGTGGTTTGGCACAGTTGATGTACCACTTAATTAATAAGGAATTATAAGAACATACATAAATGAGCAGAGAAATAAGTAATGTAAGGGAAGGAATAATTTAATTCTTTCTATAATTCTTAAACTGGAATGAGGAAACATACAAATCAAGCATTCATATTGTGAATGTAAAGTGAATTGAACAGACTTTCCATGAAAATTGTCTGACTGGGATCTGTCATTGATGAAACTTCAGAGTCACATCAGCCCTTTGAGATCTGATGCTAGGAGATGCTAAACTAATGAAACTTTCTTGTTTTTAGAAAATGAGATTAAAAAAAATGTCCGAATTGCTTCCTCAAATTGTGATATTATCTCTGGCTAAAGAACAAAAAGATGAGAGCATTTGTATTTTGATTAGAATCTTTAAGCCTCATTTGCAATGCTGAGTATGGATATCTCAAATAATTCATAAACACAATGCCACGTGTATTTGAAAAGATATAAAGATAATCATGGAGTTCTGAAGATAGATTAGAGTCTAGAAACAAAAAGAATCTATAGTCAGAATAGGAATGGGATAGAAATCATAATATTTGTGTGGATTTATGGTTGATATGAACTGAGAATATTACAAATACTTACCAACTGTTATAGCACCGTACTGGATGCTGGGCTTTAGTCTGAGAGTTAAGTCTTGGAGAATGGTTTATTCGCTAGAACAGAGTGTGGAGACCCAAAGAGGTGTTAAAATGAAGGGATGGGGATGATTGGCATGGCTAATGATACAGGAACATTTTAATATTGTAACAACTGGTACTGTGTACTGGCCAGTGGCCAATCTCAGATATACCTTCTTCAGCTTTCACAACAAAGTAAGCCAGAATGTTGATTGATTCGTATGTATGTATGGAATTTGATGTGGAATTTTTACACAGCCCTCTTATCTAGGAGGATGTTATTTCTTCCCTCACTGAAGTCCAAAGATCTACACTTACCAGCCTAGGATTCTGGTCTGGTGGTAAGCCCTCTACCCCTGACTCACTAATGGAAACCATCCCGAGAAGAAATCAGAAATCACCCAGAAAAACCACACGTGTGTGTGGAACCTCAAACCATTCGTGCAGTGTGAAAACCTCAAACCTTGAAACTAATCTAAAACTGGCATGAAAACAGAAATCCCTGTAGAGACTTCACAGAGACAAATATAAAAGCACTTCTTAAGGATGTCTCCAGAAGCTGAGAAAAAATGGGATTCTCATGAGGGAAAACCTCCACCGAATGAAATAACGGACAAAATAACTATGTACTCAAGAAAACCCACAACCCGAGATTGTCATCTGATTCTGGATGGGAACTAAAGGAGATGGCAGAATTAAAGATGATGGGCTCGCTGAAAGAAATTTTAAAATAAGTACATTAGGATTATAAAAGAAGATAAAGCCATAATTCATACTTCTAAAATCAGAGCAATATATAATTTTTAAAAGAAAGGAATTGACACTTTTTTGTATAAGAACCAAGTAGAGATTCTAGGAAAAAAAACACAATATTACCACTAACATAAATAAAAGAAAAATATCATAGATAGAAAGTATAATAGCATAGTAGTCATTGATAGATTATTTTTAAAAATATTTTTAAATATAAAAATATATATTATTTTTAAAAACATATGTAAATAAACACAACAAAAAAGCAGTCCAAAGCAAAAGTTGTACTAAATGATGAAACACTATACACAACCCCTTCAAAGTCCAGAAAAATAATGACTAAGCCCATCATGACGAGAATTAATTCTTTTTTTTTTTTAATTTTTTTTTTCAACGTTTATTTATTTTTGGGACAGAGAGAGACAGAGCATGAACAGGGGAGGGGCAGAGAGAGAGGAAGACACAGAATCGGAAACAGGCTCCAGGCTCTGAGCCATCAGCCCAGAGCCCGACGCGGGGCTCGAACTCACGGACCGCGAGATCGTGACCTGGCTGAAGTCGGACGCTCAACCGACTGCGCCACCCAGGCGCCCCGAGAATTAATTCTATTCTATTCTAACATGAGCATTTTAAGTCTATTAACATTTCTGAAAGTGAGATATGCTTTTAAACAAATGATGTTTAGCAATGTGTCAGAGTTTTACCAACACAACTTTTTCCTAACTTAGTACTAGGTAAATTCATGCGATATTTAAAAATCAATAGTGGCCCATAATTGAAGAAATCTTGTGTTTTGCACTGATGATGCGTAATTTGCCATATTACCAGCCAAGGCAATTTGGCAAGACAAATATACCAGGTATAAGAATTGGAATGGAAGAGATATAATTATTGATATAGAGATCATGTAATTTATTCCTGGAAAATGTGGGAAAATAAACAGGGTAACCACTTAGAAAATAAAACAAAATGAATAAATAAGATTCCTCTCTCAATCATTATGCCATATATAATTTGAAAAGGATTAAATATGTAAGTATAAATAATGAATAAAAAATGAAAAAAAATATTTCAGAGAAATGGGGAGAAGTCTCAGGGAGCCAGTGTAAGAAAGGATATCTGACTTGTGGAGTTTTTCAACAACGTAACAGGTTTTTTACCTAATTTCATGAGCAAAACATTATTTGAAATGTTGAGGAAGAGACTGGACTAATACCATCCAGGAATTCTAAGGAGGGAATCCTTGTGCTAGATTATCCCCTTATAATTCAATGGATCCATAATACAATATAACCTATGTCCATGGGCCCTCCAACAGGGAGGTACAATGAGAAGATTCCAGTTACAAATGGGAGACTGAATATGTGTGTTTACATCTCTCCCTACCATATCCCTCTGAGTCTGCATTAAAGAATTACAAACAGAATATATTCAGGAGCAATAAGAATGAGGGACATTTTTGGAGGGAGAGAATCTCTTACCGGATCCTTACCTCATTCAGTCAAATACAGTAAGACAAAGAGACTTTCCAGTAGACTTAAAGTTAACAGGATTTTTGAAAACGAATTTCTCTCATTTAAAAAAGTTACTAACCCATCTTAGTTTGTATATTGTATGATGTAAGGATTTTTTGTTCTATTTTTTAAATTTTTTTAAAGATTTTACTTTAAATTCCAGTTAGTTAACATACAGTGTAATATTAGTTTCAGGCATACAATTTAGTGATTCAACACTTTCGCACAACAGCCAGTGCTCATCACAAGTGACCTCCTTAATCACTATCACCTATTTGCTATTAATGTATATCACAATATTCTGTCACCATGTATTAAGTAAACCATTATTTTCCCATTGAATAGAATATTTGGCCTTTATCGAGTTCCAAGATATATTTCAATCTATTCTTAGACTCCGTTCTCTTCCTCTGATCTTTTTCTCCTTTTTGTACCAATGGCATTGTATTTTGATCATAACGGCTTTGGAGTAAATTCTTATATTTAGCATATGCCTCCTGACAATTTTTTTGCTTCATACTTCTATTGGCTAATTTCAGATATGGAATATCCTAAATAAATTTAGAATTATTTTACCAAACAGGTAAAAGAAGATTCGTATTAAATTGCAACATACAATTTTGATGTAGAGTTATTTCTTCTTATGTATTTATGTATTATTTCATTTATTATTTATGATGTTGTATTACATATTGTTTTTGTTCCATGTGCATCTACTACTGACATAATAAAAGTGAATGCTGTTTAAGCAAACTTTTAAATGCAGATGGAGAAGTACATTCAATTGGGATGTAAAAGTAACAGTCAGATATACTAAGATTTGAACCTTACCTTTTCCATGCTCTCCCTGTGTAGTCTTTTATAGGTGGATTTATCTTTGTATCAGGGTACTAGTTGACTTCCCATAAAATGTTTTTTCTTTCCCAGAAATGTTACGTTCCTCAGATTTAGTAAATTACATTCTTATATTCCCCATAGATTAGTTGCATTAATAGCACATGGTGGAGTTCCTTTAGTTGAGTACACTGGTGTTTTCTGAAGAAAATTCCTTTCATCATTTGCTGAGACAATCTAAAATCTTTGTTGGGTCTCAGCTAGGTCCTCTAAGACAGAAGTAGCTAGACTGCATTATTTTCGCTTTTGTGGAATACTATTGAAGGAATTGCCCTTTGGCATTTGGCTTTTTTTGTTTACTTTGGAGAAATATTATAAGAAATGACACTAGGAGTTTCATGGCTGTATTTACTGTAATGGTATTGTTGAGTGTCTTGATGAAACCTCCATCTGTGATTTCAATACCAGCCAATAGTTCAACAGCTCCTGAATTATTGGTTGGGTTGTTGTGTTAGGGATTTACCTGAATTTTCTAATTGATTAGTTTCTCTTTTCATTCACTACTAGAAAGTTCAAAGACAATATTTTGCATTTGGAAAGTAATGTTGTATGTAAGCCCAAGTCTTTTGTTGTTTTATTTCCCTCCATTATCTTTCCTTTGCCTGGATTTTCTTACTCCCTTTTTATCTTCTCTTGCTGTATTTTACATCTGGTTTTAAGCTACTTGAAAAGAATTTACAAAGAAAGGGTATAAATAAATATTGAAGCATATAGGTGACTAAAACCATTTTTCTTAGCTTCTGATTCTTCACCTGAGGCATCCCTGCCCCCCTACATATCTCTGATTATTCAAGCATTTTTTGATAACCCTTTAAAAGTTAGCACCCACACTATCCCCACCTTTCCCACTTTATTTTGCTCCACAAGATTCTCCATAACCTGACATGCTAGATATATTTTGTTGCTGTTTGTTTTCTATATCCTTCTACTAGAATGTAGTTCCATATTGACTGCTTTATACCCAAACCATATGGGTAAATGCTTAGGTAAATTTTAATGAATATCTACTTCAACACAGTTCCATAAAAAAGTAATGGTATGACATATTTTGAAATGACTAATATAGCCCAGTACACTAACTTCTCTTTCTTCTCCTCTTTCTTTACTTTTAAAGAAGGCATGGTCAACGAGGCTCTGGATATAATGTATCTTGATAGGATCCCCGGATGTATGGCTCCCTGAGAGTCTCTCCTATTTCAACACTAAATGCCAGTCTTGGAGGACAATTTCTATTAAAGATTCAAAGACTTAATGCTTTGGAATAATAATGGAATACAATCTATTTTGCTCACCATTGCACACCTACATCAAGGCAGTCAGTCATTAGCACAAAGCAGGAGATTACCTATTTGTTGAATAATGAATTAATAATAATAACAATAATCATAAATTAGTAGCTTTCTTAAGAGGTCATTATGTTCTTATAATTCTGATAAACATTTGAACTAACACCATTGTAATTTCTCATGTAACAATGTGAGTTGAATACTGTTATTATCTGCCCTATTTTTCGATTGTTACCCCTATTTTTCAACCAAGAAAACTGAGGCTGAAAGAAATTAAATAATATGTTTCATAAACTTACACAGGTAATAAGCACAGAGCTGGGACTTGATTCAAGACATTTCTGATTCTAGAACCATACTCTTAAATTTCAGTACCATTGCTTTGGACATGATTTCTATTCTTTTTTCATGCCAGTTATATTTCTTTTGTGTATCATCCTAATTGGCTCCATCCTTCAGTAAAAATGTAGATAGCCCTAACCATGGATATTGCAGCCAGGTTTTAGTGCTGTAAGGCTTCGTTTTTCCAAGAAAAAAAAAATGTAGTTGTTATAAAAATGACTTCTGATCTCTTAGATTGTCTGATAAGCCATGTATAATGCCTGAGCTAATCTTTTCTGAAAGCTCTTTGGGCAAATTGCTAACACTCAGGTCTGACAGTTTAATGCTATTACACTACAAAATATATGTTCTTTCCCAAAATAAACATGTTTTATAATAGCAATACAGATGTCGTCAAGGGGCAAGGTTATCGGGAGATAATTAGACCCCAGAGAGATTACAGGCTCTTAGATCATGAGAGCAGTATTGCGAGCCTGCCTTATTAAATAATTGTAAGAAAGTCAAAGTCAACTATAAATACACACATTTCCCTGTAATTACTTTAAAAAGTACAAACCCAAGGTGCATGCCGATGTGCTGAGATGATAAGGCTTCTCTCTCCATTACACTAAAATGTCTAAATATAACCTAGAAAACCAACTTTCAAATTGAATTTTAAATAAGATGGTGAAAGGAAAGACACCTCTTCCTTCCTTTGCTAACATTTTTAGGTTAGCTGTTTTAAGGACATTTTTAAACTCTGGCAAATGAATGGCTGAGTTCCAAGAAATAATCCTCCCACCCTATACTTCATAGTCCATAAAAAATATAATAAAAATCTAATTACATAAAATTCTCCAAATATGTCCCTGTATATTCACACTTAATAGTCCCTTGTCCTGAAAGATCTCTCACTCTCCTTAGACTAAACTTGCTAACCAGAAGCTGACATCAATCTGAAAAACTCGTACATCATCCTCAAAAATAGCTTTATTCAAAGATTTGTAATAATAATAATAATAATAATAATAATAGGTTTGTGAAATCTTTCCCCTGTATCACTAATCACCCCATCTTATTAACATCAGAATGTTTAAATATTTCTTCTTTGGTGTTCCATTAACATCTTATGATCGTTTTTATTAGCACAGTAATCTGTGCTATATTACTCCGTACATTTACAGATGTTGGACCATGTTAGATTAAGTACAAGAAGCAAACATCCCCAGTTATGCTTTAGGAACAAATAAGCCCTACCACAGTGCCAAGCACAAAGCATTTGCTTAATAAATATTTACTGAATAAATGAATAAAGAAATTAATAAGGTGAGATTGTCCAAAGCAGGTAAATAGAATCAACCATCATGAAAAGGGAAATTATTTTCACTAGGTATGTCCATTGTTCACTGCTTCCATTGTTAATCACAGAGTGGGTCTATAAATTCTGTTCTCCACAGGGAAAGGTTCTTTATTTAAGAGGAAGCTTTGGAACACTGAGATTCTCATTCCTATGCAAACAGCTTCCATTTATATTTAATCTCCCTGAGGGACCTGGCTTGTCTGGTTTGGTGCTGCATCCATAGTGCCCAGAACACTGCATGGTACAAAGCAGTCAATGCCTGACTTCCAACCTGTGAGGGCCCTTTTCCATCTGTTTCTTGTAAAGCATTTACATAACTTTCCCAGAGCATCACAAATAATTAGTGACAAAGCTGAAATTCTAAATAAGATCTTCTGTGTCCAAGTATGTGCATTCTCCATGAGATTATTTCCAGTTGCCGATCAATCCCAGTTAAGGCAACCACACTAAAATTGTTTTGTTGCTTATCTTTGTATTTGATATTTCACAGAAGATACCGTGAAGTATCTTCTTCCTTTTGGTCCTGGATACACTTTTTAGTTTCAAGAGTCTGAAATCCTACCCTAACCACAAATCTGGTTATTTCATTTTCTACCCCTACCCCAGCTTTATTGAGATATAAATTGCATATCTTTAGGGTGTACAACGTGGTGTTTTCTTATATATACAGGCTGAAATGATTACCACACTCAAGTTAATTAACATATTTATCACATGGTTACCTTTTTTGCGTATGGTGGTTATTTATTTACTTATTTCTTCTATTGGCCATACAGTAGTAACCTAACAAAAGGCACTGCATATGAAGTCTTTGTAGGCTCATGGAATCAGAGAATTCAGTCTACAGAGAGTACAAATGATAGTTTCTTACTGTAGTTTTGCTTTGAGCATGTACTTTCTAGACTCTCTACTATGTTTATAGTTAAAAATTGTGGGGCACCTGGGTGGCTCACTCAGTTGAGCATCTAGCTTCTGCTCAGGTCATGATCTCACAGCTTGTGAGTTCAAGCCCAACATCAGCCTCACTGCTGTCAGCACAGAGCCTGCTCCAGATCTTCTGTCCCCCTCTCTCTCTGCTCCTTCCCCACTTGTGCTCTCTCTCTCTCAAAAATAAATAAATCTTTTTTAAAAAGGTGTGTTCATTCAACTATTCACTGCATTCCCTTTTAATTATACATTCAATCAACAAGGATTCCTTTACATTTATACTTTCAGGGGTTTCTTTTCAAAATTTTAACAAAAATTTAAACCTAAGTTTAAGAAAAATATCCCAGTAATGTATTTGAAGCTTGCTTGCTGGCAATAGGTCTCTCCATTATTTTGAATGGGAATATTCAGATTGAAATATTGCAGAGCATTTTTAGCCACAAAGACAGAATAAATATCATCCAAAGTTATATTTTTCCATGAGTACATACATTAGTCAAGCTATGTTATGCTATAGGAACAAAGAAGTCCATGAATCTTTATTCTAGCAGCAACAAAAAGTATATTCTTTGTTTCTGTCATGTATCTAAAGTGGACCATTTCTTGGAGTAGAACTTGAGGTAGAAAGTGGAATCTGCTAGACATAATCACGCAGTGACTAAGACCGCTGGAAGCTATGGAATGTTGGAGCCACACCATCTGGAGCATGAAGGCTCTGGGCTGGAATACAATGAAAGGGACGGCATGGAGCTGGTCTCCCGTTTTCAAATGCCTCATCCTTAAAGAGACGTTTGTTGATTCTGCTCACATGTCTTTGGCTCTTTGGCTAGAATTAGTCACATGACTCCCCAAAACACCGAAAGGAAGATTAGGAAATGTGAGGGAGCAGATAGATATTTATTGACCAAAAAATGCCTTTGCTACACCAACCAACAAAGCTTGTTTGGAAATAAATTAACCTAATCGAATCCTTGAGACTAAGGGTAAATTTTCATGACATGTGCCGATTTGCCAGTAATGTAGTTTTCTCTTCTTCAGCGAAAGTTTTAGGATAAACGGTACCACACATTGTTTGTACTAGTTGATTCCTGAGAAAAAAGTGGGGGAAGAAAAGAACTCACTGTGTGATATATCTTAAAAAGAGTACATTTCTGTCTTTAGCACTTTTTTTTTTTTGTAGCTGAAAAATTTAAACATTAACCAAAGCTATCTCTCTCTTTTTTTTCCATCCATAAGATTCCTTCCTTCTATAAGATTTCAGAATATTAATTGATGGATCCAGTGAAAATGAATGAGTCTTATCCACATTATTTAATGGGCAAAAGAGCTCATGCTAAATAAAGATAAAAATGTAGACTTCATATATTCTATCATGTTGTTGCAGGAAGTGTTCATATCCATGTGAGGATGAATGAAAGGCTATGATGAGTCACGATGGAGGGTGTTACTCACTCCCACCCACTAACCTTACTAATAGTTTTGTAAAGTAGCTATTTTTTCTTTCACTCATTCATTCATTCCCAAATCAATTACCGAATGCTTACAATATGGCATGCTTTGCTCTAACTCTGCAAAATAGAAGTATATAAAACAAACAGGCTTCTTATTCAAATGGAACATAAATTATAATATGGAAGGACAGAGAATAGGCAATTGAAGTCCAAGAATTATGCGGAAAAGAAAAAAACAAATAAAACATGGCAGCAGAACAGAGAGTGACTGGCAAGCAATGTTCAAAGATATGCAGTTATTCAATATTATAGGCCAGAGTGGAGGCTGTTGGGTTTAGCATTTGAGGTTTTACTGGTATCCCTGGATGGAAGGGAAAAAAATCAGACTGCATCTTGTTGAGTGACGTATGAAGAAATGGTTTCAAGAAGGTTGATTATAAAGAAATAAGCCATTGTTTGTAGAGGAGGCAATGGTGAAAACAGACTGCTTTATTATTATTTTGCAATGAAGAGGTGATTCTTTGTTTATTTCTTATTGCACTTAGAACTTTCTTTTTTTAAGTTTATTTTTTTTTATTTTGAGAGAGAGAGAGAGAGAGAGCGAGCAAGTGAGCAGGGGAGGGCAGAGAGAATCCCAATCAGGCTCCACATTGTCAGTGCAGAGCCGACGTGGGGCTCCATCCCACAAACTGTGAGATCATGATATGAGCTGAAATCAAAAGTCTGACACTTAACTTACCGAGCTACTCAGGCATCCCTGCATTTTGAACTCTTGATTATACTTTTAGTAAAAATGTCTTAGCCCTAATAGAAAGATAGCTCGTATTTACTGATTCACTGTGAGTCTGACAAAGTCACAATAACTGTCACTACAATCTAATGAATTGCTAATATTCTTTTTTTTTCTATGCGGCTGACAGTCTCTTAAGGTAGCTCCCATGACCCCTGCCTCATGATGTTCATGGCTTTTTTGTGATCCTTCCATTTCAAGTGTAGATGGAACCTATAGGATATGGCAAGGGTAATAGGATGTACATATTCCCTACACAAGCTTCATAATGACAAAATAAGCAAGTTAAACAATGAGTTAGAATCTATTTTCTTGGCCCTGTGAAAGTCTTTATATGTGACACTGGTTTTTAGTGATGGTTATCTTAACATAGGTGAAAGAATTATGTGCTTAAAGACTGTATACTCACATGGCATCTTTATAAACAAGTAGGAAATTCATCTTAGCTAGCTCTTCCTAAAATCGAGACGGCTGGCAGAAGACAGTGGTGAAGGAGTTAAGAGAGACTGCTGCTGACAAGTCTGCCTAAATCAAGTGCCTGTTAGCAACAATGGAGAACCGGGAAGGGGGGCAGGGGGTGGTGATAACAGGAGGAGGTGAAATAAATAGTCCTTCTCGCCAGCACAGACCTCACTTCTATAGGCAAGAGGGGAATGGCAGAGACAGTTATAAAGGGTCTTTTATGCAAAGCAATCAAAGGGCTATGATGAAAATACAATATAAAATACACTCTTAGCATATTAGCTGACAGCTAAGCCTAGACAAATAAGAGTATTTTCAATTTGCTCTTAAAAGTCTCGAAGGAGCTGGAGTTGTTACAGCTGCAGGAAAAAAAAAAAAAAAGGTGAGTTTGAATGCAGCCTGAAGAAAATATCCTTGCCCTTATTGAATCAAGTGGAACAGGGGCCACGACTCAAAAGCAAATCCCCAAAGATAGATGGTATATAAGCAGGAGATTCTCTAAAAGGAATTGAGGTCTTGGTTGTAGAAATCTCTGAAAATCAGAGATGAAGTCTATAGATGAGCCAGGGGTCCGAGAGAAAAGAAAGACCACTCCATTAAATGCAGACAATAAATACAGCTGGGTTCCAGGGAAGACACTCGCTGATCCCAGGGTCTGTAGAGCTAAATATCAGTGCGAGTGCAACAAGTGTGCAGACCTAATGTCTGAATCCTATGGTTGACACCCTCACTGAGGACTAACTTATTTTTATGCAAAGCAATCAAAGGGCTATGATTAAAATACAATATAAAATACACTCTTAGCATATATTAGCTAACAGCTAAGCCTAGACAAATAAGAACATTTTCAACTTGCTCTTAAAAGTCTCGAAGGAGCTACAAGTTCTTAAACACAATAAAAGCCTAGTTTGGGGACGGGTGACACTAAACGCAGAAAGATGTGTAGATAGAAACAGAAATCTCTGTAGTTTGATTGTAAAATACAGCTGATGTTGTTACTATTTTGCTCAAAGTCCACCATTGGCTTGGCATGTCTTTCACAACAATATCCAAATCTTGTTCATGGCTTACAAAGCTCTTCATGACCAGATCCTGGTCACTTCTCTGCCTCCATCTCTTTCTACTCTTATGCTTCCTGGATCTTATATTATAGGGGAAGTAGATGATACTATCATGTTTCACCTCTGTGTCTTCTTACTACCCAATACCATGCCTCTAACCACATACTTTTCTCAGTAGTGGCTTGCTGGGTCCCCATAAACTTTGATTTTCTAAATATTTCAGGACCATCCACATGTTAAATAATTTCTTCTAAGAATTTTCATGAGATCAAGGTTAAGCTATTTTTTGAGAGCCAAATGTTTATTGTTCCTAGATTTCTGATGCTTCTGGACTTCTCCACGATTCCTTTACATTCACTCACACATTGCATCCCTTAAAAGTGTTTAAAATTTATGAATCGATTTATGATCTGTGAACAAATCCCAAGTATGTACATTTAAGTACAGCCAATTATTATATGCATTGATCTCACTAAGATTCACTTTTAAACATAAAAATGGAGAAAGAATGTGAATTGTAACAATTGCTGAACCGTAGACACATCTGCTATGATGCTAAACAATCCAGACTACAACTGACTTCTTGGATGGGGGTAAGAGTCAGACCATCTATCTGTAGAGACTATGACTCCTTTCTAAGTTAAAGTCAGATGATATTGGCTGCAGTGAAGCCAATTCTATTGAAGTTGCCCACTAGGAAAGTTCGGGAACTCTTTCTAAAGCCATCTTGCTGGACATTCCACTTATTCTGGTGATAAGTAAGACTATAAGCATTTCAGTGTGCCCGTGCTCTCGCATGGGTCTTTCCTTCCTATAGTGATCTTCCTATAGTTTTCTTTTTGACTGATGACATCCCTACCAAATTTTTCTGTAGATATCTTTTCACCCTCTGTATCCTTTCTTTCTCATTCAGTGAGTGCCTTCAGTGCTCCTTTCACCTTGATGGCTTTTATTCATTAATTCATTTTCTGAGTTCCAGTTGCGTATCTTAATATGAGCCCTTCTTTGCATGGCCAGCCAACTCCTGTTCTTTCAGATCTTGACTCTGAAATGATCTCCTTCTCAAACCCTTCCCCTGTCTTTATGTACCTACATCAGTTGCCTTATCATGCATTGTACTTACTCCAAAAATGCATTTATCTCACTACTGACTGTTTTCTCTTCTATATGGCCTACTAAACTGTAAGGTCTCCAAGGGAAAAGAGATTTTGGTGTCTTTCACATTTTTATCACTGCCATGTAGTTTCAGGTAGAACCCAAATGCACTCCAGCATTAGCTTTAAAGGGTAAATAATCTATAACCTAGAGAAGCAGAGTAAGTCTGATGGATAGAGCGCTAGAGGAAGTCATCAGACAGTAAGAGAAGATGAATGACATGTTTTTTCCTTGGGTTTACCTTTTTCTTGAACATATATTTTATAGTGGCATTTCATTCTATAGCATGTTTTGCCTTATTATGAAACCTTCCAGATAACTGGAATTATAAAAATACAAATTACATGAAACTATATAAAAGAGAACTATATAATGATAAGTAATATAATTATTTAACATCCACCTAACTTACCCTTTTATTTTAAGTATTAACAATTTGTAAATAGAAGTGAAGCCCTTCTGTGCATTTCTTTGTGATGGCATTTTATCTCCATAAATGTGTATTTGGCATTTTTTTCTTGTAGTTTCTATTCTTTTATCACATATATCTATATCAACAAAGTATATCATTTTGTTTTTTATGTTCTAAAGCTTTATTTAAATGCTGTCATAAAGTACATACTAAACAACTGGGTTGTTTTGCTCAATACTTTGTTTTGAGATTAGCCAAACACTACTGGTTCATTTTTTTTTTTAATTTTCCTGATCACAATGTATTTTACTGTTATCCCCTCTTTTTATACCTTCAATTAAATTGAGGAAGGTTTAACCAATTCATTCATAATTTCCTCTGCTAGTTTGAAAGCTATTATTGGTATTTCTCATTTTAGTTATTAAAATTTTAAGATACAAAATGAACTACAATTTCTCCTAGACACATGCGGTATTAGGCTCTCTACAAAACTATTTTATAGTAGATAAGTACATTTATCATAATTTAAAATTTCTCATTAGCAAGGGTTTTCCCTCTTATTTTCTATAATTTCTCACTAGGTTTGTACTCTTCTTACTTATGTACATCACCACTTTGTGTCTGAAAATGTATTGCTTTTGCCCTAACATTTGCATAGTATTTTAGAAGGGTATAAAATTCTAGTTTTACTTTTATTTTATCTCTAATTTTGATGATATTCATCAATTTTTCTGGAAAAGGAGGTTTGCTGTCAGTCTGATCACTCTTCCTTTGTAGGAATGTAATTTCATTTTCTTTCCATGATCCTTTTGGAATTAATTCCTCAATCATCCTTATTAAAGTCACTATTGACTTCCATATTGCCATAACCAATAATCAATTCTCAGTTCTTTTTTTTAAATTAATTTCTTTTGAAACAGAGACAGTGAGCAAGGGGGGAGGGGTAGAGAGAGAGAGGGAGAGAGAGAATCTCAAACAGGCTCCACGCTGTCTGTGTAGAGCCCCACATGGGGCTCTGTCTTGCAAACTGTGAGACCATGACCTGAGCCAAAATCAAGAGTTGCATGCTTAACTGACAAAGCCACTCGGGCACCCCAGTTCTCAGTTCTTATCTCACTTTACCTTTCAGGAGGATTCATTTTAGTTAATCTCTTCTTCCTAAAAGTACCTTCTTTACTTGTCTTCTCTTGGTGCTGTTCCTAATTACAGTTTACTCTTCAGCTATTTCCTCTGCAGCCTCTTTCTCATATTCTTAACCTCTAAATAGTGATATGCCCCAAAGCACCATTCTTGGATGTTGTTGTTTCTTTATCTACTCTTAATCTCTATGTGGCCTTATTTTATCTCATGTCTTAATATAATACATCTACTATAGATGGCTATCTAATTTAAGGCAGCAGCTCTAGCCATCTGCATGAATGCCATCACATATATGCAAAGCTTATTCAACTTCTCTCTTTGGATGTCTAGGGCATCTCAAGATTAATATGTCCCAAATTTTAAGTCTCCATATTTGTTCCTGACCCAGCAATTCCTCATCTCAGTATATTAGTTATGTATCTATCTTGTTCTTAGTATGCCACACATTAACATCACCCTTGACTCCTCTCTTTTCCTCATATTCTGTTTCTAGTCTGTGGAGCTTATCTCATGCAGATATAGCAAATCTGGCTACTTCTCATCACCTCCACTCCTATCATCCTTATCAAAGCTAATACCTTTTCTCATCTTGACTACTGAAAATACTTCCTAAGTGATCACCTTTCTTCCACTTTTTCCTTGAGTGCTACTTCAAAGTTTATTCCCTACAAAGCAACTAGAGTGAATCTTTCAAAGAACAATCAAATAACAGCTTTCCTCAAACTTCTAATTGCTTTACATTAAATATAGAATAGAATCTGAAGTCCTTATCATATCTTACAAGACCTTACATGATTTGGCCCCTGGCTACCTGTATAAATTAATTTCTACCACTCTTCTTTTAGCCTACTACACAACTGCCACACAAGTGTCTCTTCTTGTTGTTCTTATAACACACTAACTCTGCTCATAATGCATGGCCTTTGTACTTGCTGGGTTTTCCTTTTCTGCATGGCTGATCATACACTTTACTTAAATATCTACTCAAATGCAACCTCTTCGTGGAAAACTTCCTTGATATTCCCATCTAAAATGTCAATCACCAAGATAATTGACCATTCCTTTACTATATTTTCTTCACATCACTAACTTGGCTTCATGTAATTTATTTTTTGGCTGATTTCTCCTACTAACATATGCACTCTAGGAAGGCTGTATAGTTTGCTTTTGTATTCTCAATGTGTGGAATAATGTGTGGAACATATTAGGTGTGTAACTGATATATTTTATTAAATGGATGCTATTTCCCAATTCATTAAATAACTCTGTCTGTGTTCTTTGATTTATGTTGAATAAGAAACTATAATAAATAATTATAGTTAATATTTTTAAGCTGTCTAACTAGTTATTTTTCTTGTCTACCTATTGTTTGTTTCTTTGTTTTCCTTTAATAAACTACATTTCTCAAAATAAGTATTTTTCCTTAATGTATCTCTTTCATATTCCTAAATATACTTATTTTAAAACCCTTGTCAAGGAGCACCTAGGTGGCTCAGTAAGTTGAGCATACAACTTTTGATTTCAGCTGCTTGGGGTTCTCTCTCCTTCTCTTTCTGCCCCTCTCTCTCTGTCTCTCTTGTGGTATCTCTCTCTCACACACTAAAAATAAATAAATAAACATAAAAAAAACCTTGTCAATATGTTCTAAAAGATGAGTTTCACTAAGGTACATTTATAACCCAATAATTTTTTCTGTTGTTTGTTTTCCTAACAATTTCCTTATGAAACCATTCAAAACAGAGACTTAAAACAATAAACATTTATTATCTCTCAGTTTCTTGAGTCCAAAATGCAGGAAAAGCTTAGCTTGTTGGTTCTTGTTTGAGGTCTTCCATGAGCTTGTATTTTAGGTATCACCTAGAGTTGTGGTACTCTGAAGTCTTTACTGGAACTGCAGGATAGTTCACTTATATTGCTATTGGTAGAATGTTCTATCTTTCAACATTGAGATATCTCCATAAGGCTGCTTGGGAAATCTCTAACATAGCGTCTGGCTTCACCAGAGTGATGTAAAAAGCAAGATGGAAGTAATATGTTTTGTATGATATAGCCTAAAAAATCATGCCCAATTATTTCCACAATATCTTATGTTATAGAATCCAGCCCTATTCAATATATGAGGGTAAAAAAGGCTTAAAAATCAGAAGGTAGGGACAGGGAGCTCCTCAGAGACTGGCTACCACACTTTTCTGTTAGTTTTACAAAGTCTCTAATGTTGGGTCAAAAGTCCTGCCTAAAAGTGATATTGGAGACTTCAAGCCAGTGGATACTGTTGTCTAAATTTTTCTGATTTTTTACAACTTCAGCCTGCTACCTATGGCCAACAATCAAGCAGTGAAGTGGTTTCTTCCATTGCATCTTATGAACCTTTCTTCAGTCTCTGATTTCTAGCAATAAACCTAAATGAGGTAATTTGCTCACGTGGGGCAATTTTAGCCTCTCCATTCTTCTCACTTATGGGCATAGAGCTCATCAAATGTGTGTTTTAGTTTCATGCAACATTTGTGTTCTGATTCTGGTGCATGGAGACTTTTGCATTTATCCCAAAATATGACATATATGTGTGTATATATATATAATCTATATACATATATAAAATCCATCATTAGTATGGATTTGTTATGGAATTAATATTTTAAAGTATAAAGTCACAATTATAATTGGAATTTTTCCTGACCACTAGCCAGATGCCAAACTTAATGCATGATCTTAAAATTTGTATAGTACAAGTTTAAAATCAGTTTATGCATGGCTTCTGGGGGAAAAAAGCTGGTAGTGGTCTCCGGGGAGTCATAAAGGTAAGCAGAAGAAAGTTTGGTTATATCACCTTGACTCAATTTAAGACATGGGTGGGAGAACAGCGTAAAATTGGCCATAATGATCAAGCAGATCCGTGGCTTCAGAAAAGTAAAGGTAAGATGGCAGCTTTCCTAGAACACTGCCATCAATCACAAATTGGTATTTAATTATGACTCTATTATGGTTTGAGAATACAGAATGGGTAAAATGTAGAATAGAATAAAATTCAACACTGCATGTACTGATAGTTACTGCATTATTCTTTTGACAGGTGGACAATTATTGAAGCGGTGTTCATTTGTATAGTAGAGATGACTTTATTTTATTTGGTTTCTTTCTAATTTTGTTTGGCATTTCTCCATTAGTGAATCTCTTCACATTAATTGCAATTCCACTGTTTGGCCTGATCTGACAGTTGCAATGCATATGATATCTTATTTACTTATTTGTAAATTATCTTGTAACAAACTATGAGATCCATGTCCAAATGACTATCATCACTCAAATGGTCTTGGAAAATAATGGGTAACATTATAAAGGTCAATACTCAAGCAGGAAATTATTTTGACTAGTGAGATTGAGAATTTATTAAGAATTACCCTTCCATGCTGTTACCAGTATGTCTCTACAAGGTCAATTTCTCTGTCCAAGATAATGAGAGCATAGAAAAATTCAAGTACACGTAGGCTGTCAATTATTGTTCTCTGAAAGGATAAATAGACTTTTATATAAAACAGTAAAAATGTGTAGTCTTCTGCCAAGAAATAGTGTTTATATTCAAAGATGAAATAAGTACATGACAAGTAGAGCACAAAAGGGAGTTGAAATCTCAAAGATGATTGAGGTGTTATCAGGGAAAGAAAAATGTATAGATTTTAAGAGAATCCATGTTCAGACTGAATATGACATGTAAATGACCTTATACTCTGACTTTGAATATTAAAATACACCATAATTCCAGCAAAGTGGATTATTTGGGGGAAAAATTGATTTTGCAATCCTCAAGAAACTGAGGAGTTAGGGAAAAGAATTCAAGAGAAAGCTATTTCCAAATCAAATAAGCAGAAAATGGATACCCTAAAGATCCAGCACATCAGAATGAGAGAGCTCTGTCTACAGTGAGTGATAGCTATGTACAGTCTTGTGAAGTACTGTGTAGGATACTTTGGGTGCCAATAATTTGCAAAAATGAAGTCAAGTGTTTAAATCTATTACTAGTTGCCAATGGAGAATAAGATAGTTTCTGGATTCTTAACTTCATGCACAAACTGAAATTTCAAGTTCATGTTGGCCTTCGGATTCCCTAGTTTGCCAAAAAATTCTAAAAGGGCACTGAAAATAACGTCAAAGGAAGAAGAATCACAACTAGGTTCAAAGAGACTGAAGAGATAATCTATATGAGTACAATTGACCTTTGTGTTGAGATGGAAGGTTGATGTTATGAATGTGGTATATTTCTTTGTATTTCTCTAATTCTAATAATACCCAGATAATGATTTTTTTGAGTTAAAGCATACCTAATGTATAATATTAAAGAAGCCAGATTATGGAATTGTTTAGGAAGCATCTTGAAATCTATGCAACACATATAAATACACATTTGAGTCAACCAATGCTAATGTTAACTGAATCTGCAAAAATTTGTGGATGTCATTCATTGTGAAACATTAATCATTGTATGTTTTGCCCAACACTGGGAAACAATGGAAGGGCCTGCTACCAACTTCATATTACAGCCATGCAATAGAAACATATTTTTTTAAGTATTATGCCTTTCTGGGTTGTATATTTGAAAAATAAAACTACTTTTTAATATTTTACATAATGCTTTATATCTATAAACTCATTCTAGCCTCACAGAAATTTTGTAAATAGTTAGAATGAGGATAATCATCTCCATTTTATGGAAGTTACACCATAAAATTTTTGAGGTCATATTAATTTACCCAAAGGATTATATTTAGTCAATAAAGAAGGTTAAAGTCAAACACAGGCTTTCTTACTCCTTTCATGAAATCCATCCTTCAAGACGCAGCACAAATCCCACCCCCCACCCCCCCCACCCCCGCAAAGGAAACATTTGACTTTTCTTTGCCAGTACTTGTCAACACTGCAGGTACATTTCCCATGAATCACTTGCCATGTTGTATCCAAATCCAAAAAGAGGAGCCACACTGAGGGAGATAAATACATATGTATATATATATATAAAAAAAAATGCACCAAATTTAAAGCCAGAATCTTAGTTTTTTAGATCAGTTAAGGCATTTTTCAAAATACACAAAAACTTTTGGAAGGAATAGTAAGAACTAACTAGCATAAGAGAACTGATTGTGATTAAAATGTTTTGGAGGTAAACACAGGGATTAGGTAGGGGCAGCCATTTTTAATTTTCTATACCAGTCGGGAAATCTATGTAGGGCACTTATTTTGCTCATTTACATATCTTAGGAAACCAAATGAATTATTTGTCAGAAAGAATTATCTGGAAAGAAATTAGTGAGCTCACTGTTGCATATCTTTGTAGATATTGCTACACCAAAATTAATTACAATTATTAATAACCGTTTTCTCTGGGGATGCTTCTTCTGCCACCCAAATAAGTCATTCTGTGTTCAAGCTGAATGTGGTCTGTATTTTCTTCTAATGCTATTGCATATTTTAAGAAGTCTAGAAATAATAGTACGTCTGGATCAAAGATTTCTTACATTTTTAGAAAAGTAAGAACATGTTAGTAATACAGCTACTCAAAAATTGACATCTTACAGAAATAAGTATATAGGTTAGCAAGAGCAGCAAGAAGCAACTGGCCTTACAAGAGTGCAGTATCTGGCAGTATTTCTCACCTAGAAAAGTCTATTATTAATAATCCCATGAATATTAATAGGAGTTTTCCATTTACATGGCAAAGAAAATAGCCATATATGTTGTGAAACTATTAAATGACCATCTATCATAGCTGGACAAAACTGGCTGCATTTAGTGGGATGCTGGCTGAAACATTAGACTTCACATAAATGAAACAAGTTATTTTTCTGTGACCTTTTTCTCTTCTTTGCCAATACCCCTTATATTCTGAACAAATTGGGTACACGTGATGCTTGATACTTTGAATGAGCTTGTCAGAGCGCAGATCTTGTTCAAGTCATCCATTTTCTCAGAGGCCAATGGAGAGTAAGAGATAATGTGTGAGGTTACAGAGCTGGGGCACGAGGGACCCTCCCGTTGCATGATTCCACAGCCAGGTTTTTAGTCAGATCATTGGAAAGGCAATGCTATTTGATATTATACTCCAGACTCTCATCTTCTTTAAAGTTGGTTCAGTCTTAAGCAACAAGGAAAGGCTTCAGAAACAGAAGATCATTCGCTTTCCTTTTTGAACATGCAACCACACGTTTAGGAAATCACATCTATCTATATACATTTCACATCATAGTAATCCCATGTATGTTTCTGAGACTAGCTATTTATTTACCAGTGATGCTACTAACAAAGCATTTCTTGATAATTTTGTATATAATAATAGCTACTGTGTTCATAGTGTGAGCTATGTTCCAATTGTAGCATTTAGTATGTCTCTTACTAGACATCAAATGGGATGTTTCTCATTGTCTCTCGATTTTGGCTAAGGCCTGCCAGTTGAAGACAAAGGGCAACAGAGAGGTTGTAAACACATCCATGCTGTGCTTCCCAAGATAGTAAAACTTGATCCAGACATTATAAGCCCCTGTTACTTACTGCCAGGTTTTATGAGAGAAGTTAAGAAGTTTAAAATTACAAGCGAAAAGTGAAGAAAGTAGGAGATTATTTTACCTATGACAGGAGTCTGCATTTTTTCCCGTGGAGGAAGACAAATGTCATTCCAACTTACCTCCAAGTAGGGAAGGAGGTTCTGAGAGATGTGTTCCTGAAGATCTGGTGGGTACTGATTAAATATTTCTGGGCTTATGGAACTTAGGACCCTTGTTCTGCTAAGAGACCAGAGCAAGTGTGACAAAGTTTTTGAGAGAACTTGACAGATGTACCCTGAATTTTGGGATACATGTGACTGTAAAAATTGACATCTTGCTTCTCAACTATATAATTTTGAAAACAAGCAGCTTTTAGGAGCATGCTGCATTGGCCAGAAAACAGAATCTGAGGGGAAAGGGGGGTGGATTTTATAAGGGACACACTGAAATATGCAGTGGCTCTGAAAACTTGTAATAGAGCCAAAACTTCTGTAATGGATGTATAATGGCCAAGAAAAAAAATTGCAGTAGTAATACCTGGATGTGAGATATGTTCATTTTCTTTTAAGACAGTCCCCTCCATGGACTCTGTCTCTGGAGGTACTTGAAGATGGAAAAACAGTGATAAAAAACACATCTCCCCTGCAAGTGCATTTCACTATTAAGAAAGATTATGCCTCAGTTGTCATACTTGGAGAATAATTAATTATATGTGAATTGAAGCATTGAGATGAGGTCAAAATCTTAACCTAAATTGTAAAATCTGAAAGGGAGTCATGACTGTGAACACTGGTTGTTTTTTGGTTTTTGGTAGCCAACATGATGTGAGTCAAGATGTCATTATAAATTATAATATAGGGGTATAAGACAGAGGTCTACACAGTATTGTTGAGCAGCATGATGAAAAAAGGTAGTCGTTTTTATTTGCATTTTTGTCAAATTTATCTTGGTTACATTCACTACATGTATCTCATTTAATCCCTACAGCGACCCTCTATGATAGATATCCTCCACCCTTATGCTACAGATAAAGGTTCTGAGGTTTCAGGGAACCCCTAAAAAACTGGGATTTGACCAGGTTTGTTTAAATCTAACATCTAAGCTTTAGTGGTTAGAATTCGGTATCATTCAAAAGAATTTTTTGCAATCATAGTAATATTCTTTATGTGAGCTATCCAATATGATATCTACAAGGTACATGTGGCTTTTGAGTGTGCTTGAAATGTGGCTAGCGTGATGGAAGAAGTAAATTTTAATTATATTCATCTAAATTAATTTAGATTTAAATAGCTACATATGGAAAGTAGCTGCTATATTGGGCAGCCATGCTCTAGACAGCTTCATCTGCCCACTGTTCCCAAATTTCTATTGGTCATGAGATGTGTTAGACAATTGCTGTAGCTCTAGTGAGATTTCACATTTCTTGAGCATTTGAAAGCACACACACACACACACACACACACATCTTGATTAACTTAGAATATCAGTGTTTGAATATGAAGCTGATGCAGCTACATGCCTCTGTGAGAAGGATAATAAGTATGGGCACCCAAAGAGGGAGCAGTGGTTTTCAAAATGTGCCAGGATTTAGAAAACCTACAAATGGCAAACAAATGGATGACCCTTTAGGATCTCACTTCTGATGAAAGGTGACCAACTCCACTTTATTATATACTGGATTTTATAAAAGCTTTTATTTGATACATATAAATATACAAGTAACTAGAAAGACGGACATGTAGACAGATGAATGAAACCCACTTTGAAATGCATTAAGAATCTGGGAGAACTTGGATTTTCTACTAGCTCTTTAAGTTATTAGTGGTGTGACCAGAGGCCACTTAGTTATCCTCTTTGAGTCTCTAATTTCTCATCTGTACACTGGGGAGTAAACCAGGTCTGCCTCCCTTGGAACCTTTTCTGAGTTTTTGTTGATCATAAATGTGGTGCCGCATGAGAAAGGAATGTGCGAGCTGTGAAGTGCTACACAACTGTGGGTTATTATTCATTTGTTACCACAGCAACCGAAGGGCATCTCTGTGACAACAGAACAGCTAACTGAAAAGCAATGATTAAAAAAAAAAAGTATTGTTAAGATCGAAGTATGTGATCCTCTAACAGCAAGAAAGCCCTAATATGAATATTTCTCCCATGCCCTTTTTTCCCCAATCAAGAAGTATTACCTACACATAAAGATAATGTTTTTAAATACAGAGAACTGAAAAAAAAACTATGGTTATTTTTTAAATGTCCTTTCAATGTTTATTTTTCTTTGCTCATGGATACATGTATATAGGTAAAGATATTTAGACAGGTATCATGTCAAATTTTACAAGCTGAGATCATACTGTGTATTCATTCCATTTGTATTCTTCTTTCTGCATATTCTTTTCTAATGAATTCATGGTTCTTTATGTATATTAATATTTTCCCAAAATATTATTATAGTCATTGTATAATATTGTATTGCATGGCTATACCATAATTCTTCTAACAAACTATTATTGAATATTTTGGGTGTCTCTCTCTCTCTCCTCCTCACTGTCTTTCCTCCTGCTTTTGTTTTGGTTGGCTATTGAAACAATACTGCAGCAAATATCATAGGTCTCTAGAAAGACACAGACAAAATCTCTTTCAAGGAGTGGTATTGGAGCTAAGGGTGAATGCCCAGAAGGAGCCAGGCATTAGGGAGGAGCATTCCAAGCACAAGGGCAAGCAAGTACAGCCCTTTGTGGAAACTGGGTTTAACTGATAAGACTATATTACTTTCCCAGGGTGGGAAGTATAACTTACCCCTCATTCTGACTGGCAGTGGATTAAATGAAGTTATTTCCTTATTTAAGCAATTGCAGTTTACAGGCGGTCCATTCTAGGCTGCCACATTGTCTCCCATACAAGCTTTCCATTGCACAATTGGACAGATGCTAAAGCCGAAATCTCTAAACATCTTGAATCTTCCTCAGTCCTTAAGATAATATTTGCTATATATTATCTTGTCTGGAAATATATATTAAGTGAATTTAGTACTTACAGTGTAGCCTACTATTTTATAAAGTAATAAGCAAAATCAGTCTCTACCAACAGGGCCTCTTCAAAGAAGTTTCATATGCTGGTAATTAATATTTAATTCCTTTATAGAAATTATGAGGAAGACCAAAGAGAAACTACACAGAACTCCAGACCAATTAATTTCTTCTAAACATAAATTTCTGGTGTCTGATACCTATACATGCAGACAGAGTAAAAAGCAAACAAAGGAACACAAATATTTGGGAAAAGGATGATTTGGTGATATCCTAGTTATGGAGAAAAAGATGACTCACATTTTCTTTGCCTTTATTTTTATAGTGTAACACATACTGTTTATTTCAAGATGAATGCATCTAGTATGAGTATGACCATCTTCCCTGTCCTATCGTTTTCCAAATAGATTTTTCCCCTCCCCTTAGCATGTTTCCTTAGGACATCTTGGAGGGCTTAGAGTAGATTTTGGGATATTACATTGTGATGATTGATGGGGGAGACACACTTAGCTTGGCGACATTTGCCACCTGTACCCTCAATTTCCCATCTCCTAACTCCATACTTATGTAGGCACCCCTGTTTTTCCAATATGCTAGAAAACAATTTTCTCATTTTACAACAAAGTATATTCTTTCAGCTGAAGACCAGAATGCTGAGCTGTTTTAATATACCAAATTTATTTTTAAGCCAACTGCTAGAGAAAGCTTAATGTGTAACCTGTCCATGTTTGATTAATGCAGATAAAAATGTCACCTAACAATTTGAGGAGAGGAATAGAGGCAGGTGTGATCCCAGGTGAACACAGAACACACAACACAGCTCCCAGCTGTCCTTCTTTATAAGAAACTGCATTGCACATAAAGCAACAATTTCAGAAAATCAGGAGACGTTAGTGCTGTATTGAGCAGAAATTAAAGGACCCACTGACAAACTGGATTTTGTTGGGGGTTTCTCCCTAAGAAGCCCACTTGACAGATGGGGTGAAGAATTCAGAGAGAGCTGAGCCATGCCATGCAACTTACACAGACAAATACATCCACTGTGCCCTGTGGAAAACAATCATTTCTTGATTTGGTTGTGTACTCCATGGCCAAATTGGGGTTAATTAGAAAAAAGTAGTGACGACGTCCTTAGGCTGCTCTGGCCTGAAGTAGCTGGGCTGAGCTGAGCATCACTCTTGCCAATGCCCTTGTGCCTTAAGAATGAGTCTGGTTGGCAAAGACTAGGCATGGGGCACCCTCTTGCCCCAGAGACCCATGTGGGTATGTGACAAGGGACTCTCTCTCCCCAGCCCCCTGCAGCAGCCTGAGAAGATTCTTTTTTGATACTCTTGTCCTTCGACTCTCATAGTATGATAGTCCATTGACCTCACAGAACCTTGAGGGGAAAGAAAATATTGAAATACATTAAAAATAAATTTGAAAGCTTATAAGAAGACTGGCAGACAACTCAGTCCAATCATGTTCTAGTGCTTTGTGGAAAGTAAAGCTTGTAAATGATTAACCTGGATACTTCGCTGAGGAGATTTCTAAGCAAAGTGTTAAACACACAGCCTGCTTTCTCCTTGCTGAGTAACACTGGTGTGCAACACTAGAGTGCAGAAAGATTGCAAAAGGGATTGTTAAGCAAAGAGGAACCAGCACTTGATGATTTGGAAGATTCTCAGCCTATCTAGATAGGGTGTTCTGGAAAAGGGACCAAGTGTGTGATTGGACAACTGTTTAGCAAACAGTTGAATCAAAAGAGATTAGGTGTGTGACTCATGGATCCAATCAACCATCTCAAGGAAGCTAGGAATGGAGATCATTTATACAGAAAATATCTGTAGAGCACCCTTTTTTCCTGATGGCATGGACTCACATGAAGTGTAACCAAGGCCAGCTATGACTTTCAGAAATTTGTTATCAGTAGAAACATTATCAGCCTGGATTCAAAGGGACTGATATGGGATATGGTGAGGGAAGCATGACTTTGGGGGCAAAGCCACAGTGCAGATGTTGGCAAGGTGGACCCAGAGGGCACAGGCCCAAGGAACAGGGCCATCTTCTCCTGGATTCTGGAGGGCAGAGATCTCTGTGGGTTCAGAGGGTGGGTCTACCATTGAGGAAGTGGAACTACCACCCCAATGAGTCCAGAGGACCCAACGTCCATTCAGATAGATGAATGTCGAATCTTAAAATCTAATGGAGTTTGTTCTGCCAAGTTTCAGATTTTCCTAGAGACCATGACCCGTTATTTTCCTTCCAATTCTCTCTTTTGGAACGTGAAGTCTGTTCTGTGCCTATCCCACCTTGTATTTTGGAAGCACATAACTTGTCTGTTCTTACGGGTTTAGAGATGGAGAGGAATTTTTCCGCAGAATGAATCATACCCTAAGTCTCACCCATAACTGACTTAGATGATGTTTGGATAAGGTTTTGGGCTTGGAATTGATACTGGAATGGATTAAAACTCTGGGGATAAACAAAACGAATACACTTCACATGTGAAAAGGACATGAATTTGGGGGGAAGTCAAAAGTCAGACTGTTATGGATTCAGTTGTGTCCCCCTAAAATTTATAAGTTGATATTCTAATCCCTAGTGCCTCATAATGTTACCATATTTGAAGACAGAGACATTAGAGAGGTCATTGGGGTAGGCCCTAATCTACCAGGACTGGTGTCCTTATAAAAATTGGAAATCAGAGACAGACATGCAAATAGGGAATATGATGTGAAGAGAATAAGGAGAAGGTGACCATCTATGAGCCTAGGAGAGAGACCTGGAATAGAACTTTCCTTCACAGCCCTCAGGAAGAAGCAACCCTGAGGATACCTTGATAAGAGACTTTGCCACTAAGACTCTCCGACAATAAACTTCTGTTGTTTAAGCCACTCAGTCTGTGGTATTTTGTTATGACAGCCCAAGCAAACTAAAATAAATAGATATGAATGAGTCCTTTTCTCCTCCACAATCCACGATTAAGCTAAGAATGCAGCCTTTGTGTTACCAATACAATAAATAATTAAATGCCTACTGTGTGCCGTGCCCAGTACCAACAGCTAAAGGGGATCAAAGAACAGTTAAAATTGAGTCAGCTTATGGATTTCAGTTTGAAATAATCATATTTTAAAATGTCTGGGGAATATGTGAGTCAGTTACCAACAAATGATTTCTGGAAATGAATAAGTTCATGCATTTGAATTGGAAAACTTTAAAAAAGAGATTGTTTCTTTATGTGACCCCTCTCCACCTTGAACAGTACTCATGGCACTGAAGCTAGAAGTTGTAAAGTTACTGTCGCAAAAGTACACCAGGAAATGAAAGCAACTGACATTCTCATAGTGAGGACAGCATATCATTGCTTGTTTTGCAGTTTTATGCAGAACTAGATCCATTTTAAGCTCAAATGTATATGTTAAGTATAATATTTATTACTTTACACTTTTGGGTATGCATACAATGTGTAGCATTTATGAGGTGAATAAAGTTAACTAGTGACAAGTGTCCCCTTTATTTTAAAGTTATTTTTGGAAGTTTTTTCTAAGTACCATTGAATTACAATATTCTTTTTTTTTTTTAACGTTTTTTTATTTTTTTTTATTTTTTAATTTATTTTTGGGACAGAGAGAGACAGAACATGAACGGGGGAGGGGCAGAGAGAGAGGGAGACACAGAATTGGAAACAGGCTCCAGGCTCCGAGCCATCAGCCCAGAGCCCGACACGGGGCTCGAACTCACGGACCGCGAGATCGTGACCTGGCTGAAGTCGGACGCTTAACCCACTGCGCCACCCAGGCGCCCCTGAATTACAATATTCTTAATATTTTGAACCCCAAGTTCTTTAGGATATGATTTGCACATGTTATTTTATTTTGCATAGAGAGAGCTTTTACAAGTACTTCTCTAAGTATTCTTTGATTTTATCCATCAAGCAAGATAATTAGCATTATATTACAGTGTTGGGTTTTTTCAAAAATTAATATTGTATCTGAGGACAATACATCTGGCTAATTAATTATGTGATGTGGATCAATGGGACAATTTGTTAATAAATTCTACTGGTGATGATGGAAACAGTTCATGAAGACAGTCCATGCATCAGGATAAGACTACAGCCTTTATATTTATTTACTAATAAATTTAAGACTAGAGGTAGCATAGGAAAAAATAATGGAGATACCAAAATTTGTAAGTTCATGGACATTTTAGCTGTAGAAATGAGAGTAGGAAATAAAACTCACTAGTGTGGCACCTAGACCAATCATGTAGTGATGGATTTTCTTTCTTTTTTTTTTTTTTTTTTAGTGTTTATTTTTGAAGGAGAGAGAGACAGAACACAGTGGGGGTGAGGGGCAGAGAGAGAGGGAGACACAGCATCTGAAGCAGGCTCCAGGCTCTCAGCTGTCAGCACAGTGCCCAACGTGGGACTCAAACTCACAAGCAGTGAAATCATGACTTGAGCCAATCGGATGCTTAACTGACTGAGCCACCCAGGCACACCAGTGATGGATTTTCTATAGTGAGGTCCCTTGACCATACCTGGCTGCTGAGCAGAACGGACTTCAGTAATGTGAGGAAGGTCTAGCAGCTAGAATGGAGAACATGATTTGGAAAAACATCTGGTCAATTGGGATGTTCACTCTTCTCTGATGAGAGTGGCCATGGCTATGGAAATTGGAGGCTCCATGTAAGTGGGATTAATGTAGACTTCCTGGACCAGGGTAGTTTGACCTGGTGTGTGGGACATAGGACGCTCTTGACAATTTTAAGTGATCCATCTTCTCGGGAGAGTTTCCCACAATAGGGTGAAGGGTCAAGAAAATGGGTTTGGTTTTTAAGGGAAAGGAGGATTTTTGTAAAAACTAATCTTTGAGTTAATGTTACCCAAAAGGTTTGAGATTCCAACTGAGGCTTGCTTCTTCAGGAGGATGGCGGCGTAGGAGGATGCTGGGGTCACCACATCCTGCGGATCACTTAGATTCCACCCATACCTGCCTAAATAACCCAGAAAACCACCAGAAGACTAGCAGAATGGATTCTTCAGAGCCAAGCGTAGACGAGAGGCCCACGGAAGAGGGTAGGAAGGGTAGAGAGGCGGTGCGCACTACACGGGCTGGCAGAAGGGAGCCAGGGCAGAGGGGCAGCCTACAGGCAGAGCAGAGCCCCCGAGTCTGGCTTGCAAGAGCGGAGGGGCTGGAAGGAGTGTGTTCGGACAGCAAGCGGGACTTAATATCTGGAAGGTTATTAGCTAACAGCTCTGCTCAGAGAGCAGGAGGGCTGGAGGACAATGGGAGGGAGAGTTGTTGAGCCCAGGACTGACAACAGAGCTCAGCTTGGCAGAGAACAAAGGCACTGGCCAGTGCCATCTCCCTCGCCCATCCCCCAGCCAAAATCCCAAAGGGAACCAGTTCCTGTCAGGGAAGTTGCTTGCACCTCGCAAACACCCAACTCTGTGCTTCTGCAAATCCATCCCTCTGGCGGTGGGTCTGATTCCCTCTAGTGCCTCAGGACCCCTCCCAAAGTGGACCTCCAAAGGAAAAGCGAGCTGAGCCTGCCCCTCTGCCTGAGGGCACCTTGCTGATCCACCCCAGCTAATACGCCAGATCCCCAGCACCACAAGCCTGGCAGTGTGCAAGTAGCCCAGATGGGCCACGCCAACCCACAGTGAATTCCACCCCTAGGAGAGGGGAGAGAAGGTACACACCAGTCTGACTGTGGCCCCAGCGGTGGGCTGGGGTAGACATCAGGTCTAACTGTGGCCCTGACCACCAACACAAGTTACTCCAGACAGCGCAGAGGAAGAGCCCTGCAGTTCTGCACCACTCCAGGGACTATCCAAAATGACGAAATGGAAGAATTCCCCTCATAAGAATCTCCAGGAAATACGACAGCTAATGAACTGATCAGAAACGATTTAAACAATATAACAGAAAGTGAATTTAGGATAATAGTCATAAAATTAATTGTTGGGTTTGAAAACAGTATAAAGGACAGCAGAGAATCTATTGCTACAGAGATCAAGGGAGTAAGGAACAGTCAGGAGGAGTTAAAAAATGCTATTAATGACCTGCAAAATAAAATGGAGATGACCACAGCTCAGATTGAAGAGGCAGAGGAGAGAATAAATGAACTAGAAGATAAAATTATGGAAAAAGAAGAAGCTGAGAAGAAGAGAGATAAAAAAAAAAAACCCAGCAGTATGAGGGGAAAATTAGAGAACTAAGTGATGCACTAAAGAGAAATAATCTATGCATAATTGATATTCCAGAGGAGGAAGAGAGAGGGAAAGGTGCTGAAGGGGTACTTGAAGAAATAATAGCTGAGAACTTCCCGGATCTGGGGAAGGAAAAAGGCATTGAAATCCAAGAGGCACAGAGAACTCCCTTCAGACGTAACTTGAATCGATCATCTGCACGACATATCATAGTGAAACTGGCAAAATACAAGGATAAAGAGAAAATTCTGAAAGCAGCAAGGGATAAACGTGCTCTAACATATAAAGGGAGACCGATAAGACTCGTGACGGATCTCTCTACTGAAAATTGGCAGGCCAGAAAGGAATGGCAGGAAATCTTCAATGTGATGAACAGAAAAAATATGCAGCCTAGAATCCTTTATCCAGCAAATCTGTCATCTAGAATAGAAGGAGAGATAAAGGTCTTCCCAAACAAACAAAAACTGAAGGAATTCATCACCACTAAACCAGCCCTACAAGAGATCCTAAGGGGGATCCTGTGAGACAAAGTACCAGAGACATTGCTACAAGCATGAAACCTACAGACATCACAATGACTCTAAACCCATATCTTTCTATAATAACACTGAATGTAAATGGACTAAATGTGCTAACCAAAAGACATAGGGTATCAGCCTGGATAAAAAAACAAGACCCATCTATTTGCTGTCTATAAGAGACTCATTTTAGACCTGAGGACACCTTCAGATTGAAAGTGAGGGGATGGAGAACTATTTATCATGCTACTGGAAGTCAAAAGAAAGCTGGAGTAGCCATACTTATATCAGACAAACTAGACTTTAAATTAAAGGCTGTAACAAGAGATGAAGAAAGGCATTATATAATAATTACAGGGTCTATCCATCAGGAAGAACTAACAATTATAAATGTCTATGAGCCAAATACGGGAGCCCCCAAATATATTAAACAATTACTCACAAACATAAGCAACCTTATTGATAAGAATGTGGTAATTGCAGGGGACTTTAATACCACACCCACAACAATGGATAGATCACCTAGACACACGGTCAATAAAGAAACAAGGGCCCTGAATGAGACATTGGATCAGATGGACTTGACAGATATATTTAGAACTCTGCATCCCAAAGCAACAGAATATACTTTCTTCTTGAGTGCACATGGAACATTCTCCCAGATAGATCACATACTGGGTCACAAAACAGCCCTTAATAAGTATACAAGAATTGAGATCATACCATGCATACTTTCAGACCACGATGCTATGAAGCTTGAAATCAACCACAGGAAAAAGTCTGGAAAACCTCCAAAAGCATGGAGGTTAAAGAACACCCTACTAAAGAATGAATGGGTCAACCAGGCAATTAGAGAAGAAATTAAAAAATATATGGAAACAAACGAAAATGAAAATACAACAATGCAAACGCTTTGGGATGCAGCAAAGGCAGTCCTGAGAGGAAAAAACATTGCAATCCAGGCCTATCTCAAGAAACAAGAAAACTCCCAAATACAAAATCTAACAGCACACCTAAAGGAAATAGAAGCAGAACAGCAAAGGCAGCCTAAACCCAGCAGAAGAAGAGAAATAATAAAGATCAGAGCAGAAATAAACAATATAGAATCTAAAAAAAACTGTAGAGCAGATAAATGAAACCAAGAGTTGGTTTTTTGAAAAAATAAACAAAATTGATAAACCTCTAGCCCGGCTTCTCAAAAAGAAAAGGGAGATGACCCAAATAGATAAAATCATGAATGAAAATGGAATTATTACAACCAATCCCTCAGAAATACAAGCAATTATCAGGGAATACTATGAAAAATTATATGCCAACAAACTGGACAACCTGGAAGAAATGGACAAATTCCTAAACTCCCACACTCTTCCAAAACTCAATCGGGAGGAAATAGAAAGCTTGAACAGACCTATAAGCAGTGAAGAAATTGAATTGGTTATCAAAAATCTCCCAACAAATAAGAGTCCAGGACCCGATGGCTTCCCAGGGGAGTTCTACCAGACCTTTAAAGCAGAGATAATACCTATCCTTCTCAAGCTATTCCAAAAAATAGAAAGGGAAGGAAAACTTCCAGACTTTTTCCCTGAGATCAGGAACACGACAGGGATGCCCACTCTCACTGCTGTTGTTTAACATAGTGTTGGAAGTGCTAGCATCAGCAATCAGACAACAAAAGGAAATCAAAGGCATCAAAATTGGCAAAGATGAAGTTAAGCTTTCGCTTTTTGCAGATGACATGATATTATACGTGGAAAATCTGATAGACTCCACCAAAAGTCCGCTAGAACTGATACATGAATTCAGCAAAGTTGCAGGATAAAAAATCAATGTACAGAAATCGGTTGAATTCTTATACACTAATAATGAAGCAACAGAAAGACAAACAAAGAAACTGATCCTATTCACAATTGCACCAAGAAGCATAAAATACCTAGGAATAAATCTAACCAAAGATGTAAAAGATCTGTATGCTGAAAACTATAGGGAGCTTATGAAGGAAACTGAATAAGATATAAAGAAATGGAAAAACATTCCATGCTCATGGATTGGAAGAATAAATATTGTCAAAATGTCAATACTACCCAAATCTCTCTATACATTCAATGCAATCCCAATCAAACTTGCACGAGCATTCTTCGCAAAGCTAGAACAAGCAATCCTAAAATTCATATGGAACCACAAAAGGCCCAGAATAGCCAAAGTAATTTTGAAGAAGAAGACCAAAGCAGGAGGCATCACAATCCCAGACTTTTAGCCTCTACTACAAAACTGTAATCATCAGCATGGTATTGGCACAGAAACAGACACATAGACCAATGGAATAGAGTAGAAACCCCAGAACTAGACCCACAAAAGTATGGCCAACTAATCTTTGACAAAGCAAAAAAGAATATCCAATGAAAAAAAGATAGTCTCTTTAAAAAATGGTGCTGGGAGAACTGGAAAGCAACATGTAGAAGGTTGAAACTAGACCACTTTCTTATACCATTCACAAAAATAAACTCAAAATGGATAAAGGACCTGAATGCGAGACAGGAAACCATCAAAACCTTAGAGGAGAAAGCAGGAAAATACCTCTCTGACCTCAGCCATAGCAATTTCTTACTTGACACATCCCCAAAGGCAAGGGAATTAAAAGCAAAAATGAACTATTGGGACCTCATCAAGATAAAAAGCTTCTGCACAACAAAGGAAACAATCAACAAAACTAAAAGGCAACCAATGGAATGGGAAAAGATATTTGCAAATGACATATTGGACAAAGGGCTAGTATTCAAAATCTATAAAGAACTCACCAAACTCCACACCTGAAAAACAAATAATCCAGTGAAGAAATGGGCAGAAAACATGAATAGACACTTCTCTAAAGAAGACATCCGGGGGGGCGCCTGGGTGGCGCAGTCGGTTAAGCGTCCGACCTCAGCCAGGTCACGATCTCGCGGTCCGTGAGTTCGAGCCCCGCGTCGGGCTCTGGGCTGATGGCTCGGAGCCTGGAGCCTGTTTCCGATTCTGTGTCTCCCTCTCTCTCTGCCCCTCCCCCGTTCATGCTCTCTCTCTCTCTGTCCCAAAAATAAATAAAAACGTTGAAAGAAGACATCCGGATGGCCAACAGGCACATAAAAAGATGCTCAGCGTCGCTCCTTATCAGGGAAATACAAATCAAAACCACACTCAGGTATCACCTCACGCCAGTCATAGTGGCCAAAATGAACAAATCAGGAGACTATAGATGCTGGAGAGGATGTGGAGAAACGGGAACCCTCTTGCACTGGTGGTGGGAATGCAAACTGGTGCAGCCACTCTGGAAAACAGTGTGGAGGTTCCTCAGAAAATTAAAAATAGACCTACCATATGACCCAGCAGTAGCACTGCTAGGAATTTACCCAAGGGATACAGGAGTACTGATGCATAGGGGCACTTGTACCCCAATGTTCATAGCAGCACTCTCAACAATAGCCAAACTATGGAAAGAGCCTAAATGTCCATCAACTGATGAATGGATAAAGAAATTGTGGTTTATATACACAGTGGAGTACTACATGGCAATGAGAAAGAATGAAATATGGCCCTTTGTAGTAACATGGATGGAACTGGAGAGTGTGATGCTAAGTGAAATAAGCCATACAGAGAAAGACAGATACCATATGTTTTCACTCTTATGTGGATCCTGAGAAACTTAACAGGAACCCATTGGGAGGGGAAGGGGGAAAGGTTAGAGTGGGAGAGAGCCAAAGCATAAGAGACTCTTAAAAACTGAGAACAAAGTGAAGGTTGATAGGGGGTGGGAAAGAGGGAAGGGTGGGTGATGGGTTTTGAAGAGGGCATCTTTTGGGATGAGCACTGGGTGTTGTATGGAAACCATTTTGACAATAAATCTCACATATTAAAAAAAATAAGAATAAAAAAGTAAATGTAAAAAGAAAAGAGATTCCAACTGAGGATATGTTTCATGTTATTGTTATATTTAATATTACATTACTTACCGTTTTTTTGATATTGAGTCCATTATAAACTAGCAAATTCTCCTGAGAAAATTATAATTTTATTGGTCAAGGGAATCTTAAATTACTAAAAATAACTGTGGTGAGTTGTATTGCAACTGAACCGAGATATGGTGATAATATCTGCATGCCCTTTGTTTTCAAGTGCTCTGCCTTTACCATTTTCCTAGTTCATATGCTAAAGACATATTGTTCAATCACTCATTCATTTAGCACATATTTGCCATAGATCCAACAGGCGGCAGGAATAGATGTGAGAAAAGAAGGAAATATTAACGTCTGATATAAGATTTACTAAGTTTGTTCTGAGGCAATGAGTGACTATACATTTATGAATGAAGGATAAAAGTCTTCATTGCAGGTCTACTTCTCCCATTGCTTTGGAAATGTCAGTGCTGCTCATAATGGGGTGAGATGGGTTATAGCGATAGTAGCAAGACTAACCCAAGAGAGGATTGTTGAGTGTTGCAATGGGAAAAATCCATGACATACATGACCCTCTGTAATTACATATATAGCTCCTTTCAGCTGTGTTTGGTAATAGAGAATAGCTCCTTTATCTATTCCATGATGTCAAGTATTATCTGAGAGAAGCCAAGAATACCAAGGTAAGCCCGATATGATAATATATGTCTCCTTTCTCCTAATCTTAGGGTAGCCAGACTTAACAAATGAAAATATGATACCCGCTTAAATTCAGATTTTGGATAAACAATGAGCAAATGGACATCCTGTGGCAATTCTGTCTCTTCCATGAGGTTCGTTACTATCTACACCACAGGCCCCTTAGCCCAATTCTAGAATAGTGCTTCTTAGATGGGTATGCAACATTCTCCATCACTGGCAGTATTTACTCTGACACCCAGGCTGTGGGGACATCCTCCATGGGGAAAGGGATGTGAGAAAAAGTAAAGGTGTGTTTTTGAAAAAATAAATCTTTCTTCATGTGATATATGTGTGCTGTGTGGCCCCCAGAGGGATATACCCATGTCCGTACTTGTCAAATCTGAAAAGAATCACTTTTCTGAGGTGAACAAGTCAAGGGCTGTCTTCAATTATTATTCAGGTGGTTATTTTGGAGACTCACAATCAGTGATACTAGTAATTATATAGATATAGCTAATATATAATATATATTATGTATCTATAGTTTTTTTTATTTTTTGTAATTTTTTTCAATTTTATTTTTGAGAGAGAGAGAGAGAGAGAGAGAGAGAGAGAGAGAGAGACAGAGAGAGCATGAATGCAAGCGGGGGAAGGGCAGAGAAAGATGGGAACAGAGGATCCAAGAGGGCTCTGCACTGACTGCAGAGAGCCTGATGCGAGCCTAGAACTCACCAACCATGAGACATGACCTGAGCCAAAAATGGATGCTCAACTCACTGTGTCACCCAGGCGCCCCTAAAAATATATATAGATATGTCATGTACATATATATATAGATATGTGACATATCTATAGATATGTCATAGATATGTGACATATCTATCTATATATATGTATATACATATATATGACTGCCTACTTATATTTATATATATATTAATAAATATAATATTATATTATAATTATATTAATAATAATATATTATATATATTATTGTCTACTTATATCTTTTTATTTTATGGAGAAGGGATGAGAGAAGGTAGCCAGAAAGATAAAAATAATAAAAAGTGAAAAACACACAAAAGTTAATCACATGATAAAAATTGGCAATCTATTCAAATAATTGCAAGCCTAAAGGAACTATAAAATAAATTACCTCAACATTGAATTTTTTTGTCTATTGATTTATATATTATTTCTGTTCTAGCCCAAGTTTTATTTATGAAAAATTAATACCAACTTTAAGAAGCTTCAATATGCACTTTTATTATTTATAAAACAATTAAGATACCAGAATGCATACGGTACATACTGTGAGCTTGGTTTTGTACATTTATTCATGTGTCTACATTATTTCCACTTTAATAAACATAACATATGTGTATCTTTACAATGCCTGAGAAAGATTTAGCTGTCTGGCACTTACACATGTGTTATTAGTTTTATATTAACTTGGATTACTGTTGTTACTATTCTTGCTGCTGCTATTACTACAATTATCTAATGAGCTTGTTATGTATCTGTTACTCTTTTAAATTCTCTTAACTCAGAAGCCCTTTAAACTATGAACATCTAGCCAATCTTAGTGCTATTTTATACACAAAGATTCAGGGAGATTAAGTAATTTATCCTCTGTCATATAAATGGACAACATCAGAAATGGAAATCTTGGTCAGAAACTATGTCATATAACACAAAAAGCGAATCTTTTCCCTCTACTCCTTTATGTTTGTACCATTTCGCTATTGCGTAGATGAGAAATTGGCACATTCACATCTTTTAATACAAGTTTGAAAATTGTAAAAATTAATTAAGAACACTTACTGTATCCACTCATTTTCAAAGATGCTCTCTCCTCAAAAAAACAAGATCAGAATTCTAAACGTAGGGAAGCACATACTAAATTAAGAAAGCTATTCCGTTTCGTAGCCCCAGTTAATACGCTGTTGCCAGCGAATAAAAGCAAGTTAAAAGCATGCAGTTTTATCTTAATATCTTAATTATTTATGAGATGAGGGGCTTATTTAAGGATTATCTAGGAAATTACCTTATAACAAATTAGGTAATTGCAATACATTAAACAAAATGGAGTCCAGCAATCCCCCTTTTATTTAGGGGGTTCATTCCAAGACCCCAAGTGGATGCCTGGAACTTCATATTAATATCAAACCTGATATATACTCTGTTTTTTCCTATACATACAGACCTCTGATAAGACTTAATTTGTAAATCAGGCACAGTAAGAGATTAACAACTCTAATAAAATTATAGCAATATACTTAAATAAAATCTTTGTGAATGTGAGTTTTCTCTCTCTCTCAAGTATTATTATGCTGAACTTACCCGTCTTCTTGTGATTATGTGAGCTGTAAAATGCCTGCATAATCTGAGATGAATGGCGCAGGAGGTGAATGACGCAGGCATGTGATACAGTGTCAGGCTACTGTCAACCTTCTGATGATGCTGCAGGAGGAAGATCATCTGATTCCAGACAGCAGTTGACCATGGATAACTGAAAACACGGAAAGCAAAATTGAGGATAAGGGGGACTATTGTATTACAAATATCTAAATTAAATGGGATATTTCTATATTTTTATTGCAATCAGTTGGGGAAACAAAACTTCAATGAAAACTGCAAATGTTAAATAATAATGACTAATAAAAATAATAGTTCTGAAAAGTTGTGTGGACGTGCTACAAGGTAGGCCTGGCTGCATCATATTCAAAACAACACAGACTGTGGCATGAAAGAGACCTCAGTATGGTTCCGAAAATTCCTTCAGCATGAACCTTGTCTAGAGTAGTAACCTATTCTAATTTCCTAGATGATACTCATAATAATTTGACTTTGTCTTTGTATATTAACTTACGGTCTCTCTTCTTCTACTAATGTAAAAGCTCCATGAGAGCAAGAGCTTCGTTTGTATTTTTCACTAGAGTATCTCTAAAGCCCAGAATAGTTCACAGCACATAGCAGATGAATGCATGAGTGAATGAATGAGTGATCAGATTAGTTAAGGTCTCAATTCTTAGCTGTGCAGTCTTGGGCTTTTCCAGACCCTCAGCTTTTTCATTTGTAAAATAATGTTAAATAATCATTTTCTCAGAGAATTCCCCTGATTATTAAATGTAAAATAAGTAAAGCATACCTCACAGTGACAAGGGGTATATAAGTGTTCAGTAAATGACATTTATTTATTAGAATAAATGTGATGCTTTCACCTTCAGCAGAAAATGATTCTATATCCCCACCCCGTTGTTGAGTTTGGTCATATAGTAGGTCCAATATCACGTGAGCTCTTGAGGCTTATGTCACATCCCAATGGAAACTTGCATCTCTCACTCATCCCTCTGCCACGATAATGTGCCTGTTTCAGAGCAGAGTTGCACCTTCGGAACGAAGACATATGCAGCAGGCCTGAACCTGGCTGTCAACTTGAAGCAGACTCAGGCACCACCTGCTGATGTGTAAATAAGAAAAAGATATTTGTTGTTGAGAGCCCCTAAGACTTTGGAGTCCTTTGCTATGCAGGACAGTCTTTTGAACATCGACTATTAAAATGTTCTATGGAATGTCAGATGAAATTTGGAATGTCCATCTTGGAATAAAATTAGTTGAAAAAGGATGGGTTTGAGTCGACAAAGGAAGAAGAGCAATATATTCCTAAGATATGTAATCGACTACCTCCCCTTTCAGAACATAGATGTCTTTTGTTTTGTCATCTTTGGCTTTACTTCCTTCTTCCCCTCCCCCTCCACCTATTTCAGTCCATTCACTAAGGTCCCATAAATCTAGTTGCACCACTATTGGCAAGGCCAAGCACAGTGTGAAACCTGGTCACTTCTTCAACCGATTCTATTTTGGACTTTACACTCCTGCTATACGGAATTAGTTGAATTCCTTAAAGCTGTCATACTGTTTTATGCTTCATATATTTTGCCCAAACTTTCTCCTTTGCCTGGAATGTCTTCCTTCTGCCCCAAAACACCATCTCTTCCACATTCACCAGTGAGGTCCTCCTCAGTCTTAACAATCCAGTCCAGGGGTTGGTCACTCTGCCTCTCATCATGATGGAGAAGTCTCTAGGACCAGGTCATTATTTAATCACCTTTATTGTCCTTGGTGGTTAACACAAGATCTAGCATTTAATATATGTCCAACAAATCCATTTTGAGGTGACTTGGAATGACAGGTCCCTTCAAAGATTAAACAAACAAAAATCTAGAAGAAGCGTTCTGACTAAAATCCAATGTTTTAAATGTGATTTTCATCATTACATCTTGATGAATTAGGTTAGAGATAGAATTTTCAATAGAAGAGGAAATTAAAAGCATTCTTAAGCCTAGAATGTGACCTTTTCCCCAATCTCTCCATCAGCATAGTTTTAACACTAGGTCTTTGCTACATCTCCAGTTGGTATTTAATGACATTAGATCAGGATTACATCAAGAGCTGGCAACTTTAACCAAAGTGGGGGAAAAGAGAGAGAGAGAGAGAGAGAGAGAGAGAGAGAGAGAGAGAGAGAGAAGGGGGATTTCTCTGGTTTTGAAAAAATAATCTCAATTTTCTTATTTGAAAATCATGGTGATAACATTTTGTTGTATCTATTTCATAGGGTTGGTATTAAAAACCCATGAGAAATTGTGATGTACCTTGTTATAGTTAGAATAAATGGATGCAAGTCCATTTTTTTGTGTATCTCATAAGCAGACATGAGCAGGGAAAGGACACAAGAGAACATGAGAGTTTGTATATATAGAAGAAAAGCTACCCAAGAGCTGTAAATGAGTCTGTGCAAGGTGGAAGGTAACTCAGCTAATTTTCCAGACATTACAATTTACCTGTAAGACCAATAATAGTTGAGAAGTCTGAAGAAATAAACAGAGAACAATAAAGTTACATTTTTTTAAAAGACAACAGAACTGTGTCTTTCATTCCATATGGAGTTTGATCCTGAAGAATCATTTCAGTTGGGCCTATAAATGGCTATTCTTTGTAAGATTTCCTTTCTTGACTTTTGCCTGCAACACATGGTGCCTTGCTGTATACTTTAGAAAACATATTAACTTCTACTTGCTCTTATGTGTCCTCAGTCAGAGAAATGCATTTCAATTTAAAGCCAACAAAAGCATGGAACAAGGAAGACGTACTTGGCTGTCACAAAGAAATGAAATGATGAATAGAACCATCAATAATTCACATGCTCTGTGTACACATAACAGAATGCCTGATTTTCCAAAATGACTTCTACCTTGGTGAAGCACCAACAGATTGTTCTTCACGGGTCTCTTTGACTGCCTGCCTTGTCCTTCATGTATAAAGTGCTTCTTGTTTCTGACAATTTCAATGCTCTTTGCTGGTCTTCATGAAGGCCAGACTGGTGGTCGATGGCTAAAAGATACTGGAAAAAAATGATAAATAAAGTGTCACTTAGATTATCTCTTGTCTAAGTCCTTCTCTCAATCACACATTTAGAGATTGAGATAAGCCTTAAATTGTCTGGAATGATCCCGATATTGGTGAATCGAAATTTTAGGATGGTTGGGCTGGATACACTGTCAGTCAAGTTTTTCCCCCAACTGTTCCTTCACGTCACATCGCTATAGTGGTTAGAATGAAAAGGTTCCCAACCCACATAAGCTTTCAAGGGAATTTACGGATCTGTATAACTATATAGCACATAGACAAAATTTTTTGAACCTCCCTCCCCCAACAGTCTTCACCAAATGAAAGGAAAACGGTAATGTGCCACACTCTTCCTGCTCCGAGGGAGATATGTTCTTATCCGTGTGCTGTGACGAGATGGGCAATAAATGCTTTGGACACTGAAAGAGGAAATAAAATCTGCACGATGAAGGAAAAGCTAAGAATTGAAATGTTCCCAGGAATTACAGCTGAGCTATAATAGTTTATATAGGATTAGTCCACAGAAGTAATTTTGTAAGTCTCTTGTGGCAGACACAGAATGATAGGGGAACACGGTGATGTACAGGATGTTTCCATTATATTCCATAAATTTGCATTAGAGGTTCAGAGAAACATAAATAATGCATGATAAGTTCTATCAAAAGAATTTCTGGCTGTGGTGAGTGCACACAGGAAGCTGCCTGTAAGGCCATATTTTAACAGGCCTGGGTAATGGCCTGAATGGCCACGTTCACGCCTATGGAAACTGTGGGTTTGCAATTTGTCAAAGGTTAATGGAGAATGAAGGAAAGTGAGTTTTTTTTAAACTTTAAGCTGGTTTCCTATGTAAAGATATAAAATATTAACATAGTACTTCTAATACTACCATCTGTCTTTATATTAAAAAAAAAGTAATCGAGCATTTTGACTGAGCCACGGCTACTGCAGTCAACCTCTCAATCCTACACCCCTCTCCTCGGGGATGGCTTGACAATGAAGAGAAGAAGGTTTGGCTGCAGGAGAACAGGCACAGGTTGATGAGTGATAATAACTACTAGTTACTGAGGGCTTACTCTGCGCCAGCTCCCAGGCTAAGAATTTGACACATTATCTCAAAATTATCTTGTTTAGCCCATATAGCAACCTCATCACAGAGGGATTGTCCATGACTAATAGGTAAATGTCTCTGAAGGAGTGGATTACTGTAGATGATATAGGTATATTTATAGAGAGCGTCTACCTCTGAAACTCGTTTTCCTCACCACTGCATCATACTGCTTAATGATGAAAATGGTTAATTTTGAGATCAGCTTGGAAGAAGCAGCTCTGGAAGAACCAGTCTTGTCTGAGCCAGAAGGAAAGGGTGAGGGTTCTGGTGACACTTAGCAGTGGGTGCTGCTCAAAATGTTAGAAGGAGAAGGAATGGCATAAGGAGAAGCTGAGTGGTTCAAAGGCCCAGGGACACAGAAAGATCTCCAGAACAGCTTGGACCAGTGAAGGCCCTAGATGGTGTGATTGGCTGTGCGAGCTGGGTTGACTGGAGAAGATTAAAGCAGTGGGTGTATGCTCTTGCTTGTGAATTGTCTCTAAAAATGAGAAAAATAAAAACCCATTTGAATATCTGCCCTCCTCAGTCTTCGTTCTCCTCACTCTATTCCATTCCTTCCAGTGGGAAATATATTTTTTCCTGTTGATCAGTGTTCTGACTAGCCATTTTTTTCCCCTTTAGATCTATTCTCCACCCTCCTCAGGCTGCTATGTGCCAGTGTTGGTAGTTGGGGTGGGGGGACTGACCGCTATGGACTGCATCACCCTCTGGCTTCTTGTTGGGTTTGACCAATGGAGTTCACTAGCAGGAGATTGGAGGGCAAGAGGTGAGAAAAGTCAGGATATTTCTTTCCTCTTTCCAAATTCCTCCCTGCCTCGGTCACATTTTTTTCTCTCGAAGTAGCTATGTTTTCTATTGGTGGCACTTTCCCCAAGGGTCTAGTTTTCATTAGGCTCCAGATACATGTCTTTCTTCCCTATCTCGTAAGTCCTAATGGTGGTTACCAGCTCCTACCTGTTGCTGGTCTCTTGGTGTCTCTCCCTCCTTTGTTTCAGAAAACCTGACCTCACTTCTAAAAATAGTCCTGTCACTGAAGTCCCCTGTAAAAGTTCCTTCTGTTTGTTTCAGCCATCTGGGGTAGATTCTGTTTCCTGCCAAACTCTGACACACACTAATGATACTCTACTAAAAAGCTTTCTTTTTGGGAAGTGCTTACCTGCTTACTCTGCTTGTCTAGCCTTAGGTTAAACAGGATTAGGTCCACAAATACGTGCCCATGCCACAGAAGTAAAACCTCAAACAGCACTGCAAAATAAGCGATGCCAACTGTATGTGTGCTTAAGTACAACTGCTTCTATAGACCCGGCTGGATTTTTCAGTATGCTTTTTAAAATGTTTAATGCAGTGACTAAGTGTTTAATTCACTTAGTCAGCAGTGAATGAATGGAACAAGAGTGTTAATAAATCATATCTCGCTTGTGATGCAGACTTAAAACAAGGTCACTAATTATAGGTATTGAACTGTTTTGCCTGACATGTTCAAGCCCTAGTGCACTAAACAACTGTCATTTTTAGAAGAATTTTTAAAAAGAAAGAAATGAAGAAATGTGGAACCGATTGAGTGCACGAGCAAACTGGGATCTCCTTTTAAGTTCCCTAACCAAGAGACAGCCAGACAGGGAAGGGTAACAAGCATTGATTAGATAACAGAAAAAAGGCTAATTCCACCTCCAAATATAAATAATTGCTTTTTGCTTTCCATAGCTTGAGGGAAGCCTAAAGCCAAGAATAATTTATAATCTTACTTTCAATTACTTTTCTTCCCCCAACATTTTATGAGCATTATGTCTGTGCTTTCAATCAGACATGTTCAAGCAATAGCAAATTTGTCTCCAACTTAGCGAATTATTAATTAAGAACCCAGATGTGTTTTACAGAGCAATGGAAGCTAAAATCAATGGATGTCTAACCCGAGGGTTAGGCTCGGGCAATGCTGGAATGAGAGAAATCTATTCCCAGGTCGTACTAATGAGATCTTAAGTGATTGTTTGAAAATGGTGCTATGGCAGGATTACATGAAATAGACTTTTGTATATACTTTTTCTTTCATTTTTTCTAACCCTGGGAAACATAACAATTTAATTCTTTTTGATGGTTCCCACTGGTACCCCTGAGCTTTTCTGGGAGTTATGAAAAATGGAAAGTTAGCTTTGAGCTACATGCCTGAGGAGGAAAACTGAAGTGTTGCCTAGAAATTGGTTAAGGAGGAGAATAGAATCCTCAAACTTTATAATGCTCACCTGATCCCGGTCAGTCCACTTTCCAAGATTATGTTGTCATTATTGCAGGATTTCAGCTCTCCCAACCAGTGGTGCCTCGGATTCCAACGCTGGCACACAGGCAGTGTTCCTATAATTAATCCGACCTCTAGAAAGCTAGTATGGACCGATTTTGTTAAGGAGAGAGGGAAGGAAATGAGCATTTGTTGGGGAGTAATTAGGTGATAGACACAGTGCTGGACACTTCATACATGCAGCCTAGTGTGTTCCTTAGAAAGATGTTCATGCTCGATAATAGAATGCTCATTTTTGGATAAAATTCAGGGCTTAGGAGTTAAGTATCTCTATCAGGTTTTCACCTCTAATAAAGGAAGAGATGGAATTTAATGCCAGGTGTGTCTGTCTTTGGGTTAGCATGTGTGCTATCAAGACATAATACCAGCCAGACTGATTAAAAATCTGAATCTTTTTTCTATGCCAGTTTCGTCTATCTCTGAAGGAAATTCTTGGCTCTGGCCTTAGTAATCTTACTGAAACAATGTAACTTGAGGCATGCTGGCCGACCTTTTCCAGACCTAATTTCCACATCAGTAAAATTACAGAGTTGCAATAGATGTTGCCAAGGATTACTCTGAGCCCGGAACACTTTTATTTTCCTGCTGTATTGGCAAGTTTTTCTCTCCCATTCACATCGTTTTGTTTCCTTTCCCAATCTGATCCTGACAAAATTAAAGAAAGTGAAAATTTCCCTGAAGGACATTTCAGTTTACCAGGAAATAAAGCTGAAGGGAAAGACTGAAAGCAGGGTGGCATTTATTTCTGTGTGGAAATCTTTCTTAATGTTTACAATCATAGTGCAATTTTGAAGGTGACTATATTTACGTAGTTCATTATAGGAAGACTTCCAAACAGTATGCTGCCTTTTTTCTTACTAGAAAACAAATATTTCTACGGTGACATACTGATGACACAAAAATATTATAGGGATGCATAGACTGCCTTGTATTACCTTATGGGTCTTAATCCATTTGAGGCAAGATTGCCCAAAGCAATCAGAATAGAAAAACAGGGAGGAAAACATTCAAACATCTATAAAAAGGTGTTTTTTATAGAGTGTCAACAAAGCTTCCTCATGCTTTATGATTTGCTTAGAATTAAATTGTATGGTAAACATTCCAGAATTGAACAGTTTGGACTAAAATTGGTGAATTCACTTAAATTAGTATAAAAATCTAGCTATATACGGTGTACGAGAGACACATCCAAAATAATATGCCACATAATGCTTATAAGTAAAAAGATAAATAAGGTAGATGAGAGACAGTTAGACTGATTGACAGATAATAGGTGGATGATGATAAATAGATAGACACAAAATTGATATGTTAGGCAAATAGAAACAGAGAAATAAAATACCAGAGGTAATGAGCATATCAATAAAGCAAAATTTAAGGATTAAAGGCTTAATCAAGATAGAGAGGCATAGTTTGCATTAAAAAACAAAAAGGAGGATAGTTCATGAAGGATATGTCATCTATAGACATTTGGTATGTAAAACCAGGACAAAGACAATTAGCAAAGTAAAACTTACAGTGAGAGTCAGAATTGAACAGATCAGGTAGATTTTAAAACCACGAGCATATATAAGATTACATCACAAAATTGACCAGGGTTACTTAATTCCTATTCATGGTATTTTATACCCTACAAAATGCATACTCTACTCTTGTGACCAAGAACCAGTCAGGTGTATTAACAAACAAACAAGAAAAGCATCAACTGTCTATAAAATAAATCTTAATAAATTCCCAAAGATGGAAAATGTAGAAACCACATTTTTTGGCTGAAAGCCAAAAAGCATAAAGTCTTATACAAAATAGTAAAACACATTTTAAATTGTCCACAAAAAATATTTTAAATAAATAAAAATACATAAATAAAACTATAATTCAAAATCATTTAAAGATGAACAAAAAGTAGGTAACTCCATATAAAAGCATATGGAATATATCTAAAACCATACTCAGGAGAAAACTTAAAGCTTTGAATCATTTTATTAATAAATAAAAAAGACTATGAAAGAATGGGTTAATATTAAACTTATGAAATTGTTTAAGTAAGGAAGGAAAAGAATTAACAGGGAAATTTAAAACAACTCTTATGACCAAAAATACCAAGAAGGAAATATTAGTAAAATTAAAAGGTAGCCAAATAAAGCAGATAATTCTAATTTTGAAAAACTAAAGAAATATTTATGACATTAAAAATAATCAAAGTGAGGGGCGCCTGGGTGGCTCAGTTGGTTAAGCATCCGATTTTGCCTCAGGCCATAATTTCACAGTTTGTGGGTTTGAGCCCCACATCGGGCTCTGTGCTCACAGCTCAGATCCTGGAGCCTGTTTAGGATTCTGTGTCTCCCTCTCTTTGCCCTTCCCCCACTCATGTTCTGTCTGTCTCTCTCTCAAAAATAAATAAACATTAAAATAATAATCAATGTGATACAACACAAATTCCAATAAATATTCTAAACAATTTTATTTAAGACTTTATGAAAGTAAATGCAAATAATCTAGTGAAGAGAATAATATTTTGGGATACTATAAATTTCCAAAATAAGTTCAGAGCTGGAAAGCATGAAAAGATAATTTTTATAGAAAAATTATGGAGACTTTTGAGGTCTAACCTTAAAATACCTACCAACCAAGATGAATCTACAGGTAAATTTTATGAAACCTTTTGAGACTAGAAAATATATATGTGATACAATTATTTCAGAGCACAAACATGGATATCTTACTAAACTTGCACAACCTGGAGCACCTGGGTGGCTCAATCAGTTAAATGTCTAACTGTTGGTTTTGGCTCAGGTCATGATCTCACAGTTTGTGAGTTCAAGCCCCACATAGGGCTCTGCGCTGATGCGTGAAGCCTGCTTGGGAGTCTCTCTCTCCCTCTCTCTCTCTCTCTGCCCCTCCCTTGCTCCTGCTTTCTCTCTCTCTCTCTCTCTCTCTCTCTCCCTCTCTCTCTCTCAAAATAAATAAAACCATTCAAAAACAAAATAAACTTGTAGACCTCATATCAAAATGCAACAAAGATGGCACTGAAAAACTAAACAATGGAAGAGTTATTCTGAAAACATAAACGAAGAAAATAATGATGATGCAAATAGCATTCAGGGAAATATTAATATAACATACCAAGTGGAAGTAGAGTTTATTTCAAAAATGCAAGGTGGTAAATTTTAGGAAACTCCCTGGTATTTTTAGTGTTTTTATCTATGATTGTGTCAATAGATAAATAAGTTAAAAGCATTCTATTTTTGTTACTGTTTTCTTTAATATTAAATAAAATAGAAATAGAACAAAACTGTCTTTAGAAACTGAGAAAGGGGGGCACCTTGGTATTCTTGATTTTGGCTTAGGTCACGATGCCAGGGTTGTGGAATGGAGCCCTGTGTTCGGTTCTGTGCTGGGCATGGAGCCTGCTAAGGTTCTCTCTCTCTCTCTCTCTCTCTCTCTCTCTCTCCCTCTTCCCCCTCCCCACTCATTTGCGCGCTCTCTCTCTCTCCCTCTGTCTCTCTAAAAATAAAATAAATCTTAAAAAAAATGAGAAATATATGTTTGACAACAACAAATGCCATCAGAAGTGTTCTGGTACTTTCCATTAAATTCAAGATCAAGTAGGAATGCTATTCTCACCACTACACCACTGTGATTCGGCATTGGTTTCGAGCCTCTAGCTAAAGAGACAGCAATATATATAGCTTTATGTTTACTCATATGATCTCAGAAGTCACAGGAAGACTCTAATTCTGATTCTGGGACAGCCAGTTATTACCTGGAAGATTTGGAATAATCCCTTAACCCTCATAAGCTTCAAGTTTTCACTTGGGAAAAGGACATTGATCTCCCTCACTTAGGAGTACTGTAAGGATTCAATCTAATAACACTTGTAAAGTGATTACCAAAATGTCTGATATTTCAGTATTAATTAATGATAGGGCTATGAACCATATTAGCCATTATTATTATTATTATTATACCCATCATAATTATTATCATTACGTCATATTTTAACCACAATGTAAGAAATTCAATCAAGTGACCGAATAGAAAAAACAAAACAAAACAAAACAAAACAATTCAAGCTGTTTTACTTATGTATTAGAATGTTTTATTTATGTATTAGAATGTTTTATTACTACATTAGAATATATATTGAGGAACAATCCAAATTCAAAAGTAAAATGCAAAACAACGCAAGAATCTAAGCTAAAATTGTAAAATATGAAGAGACATATTTAATATAAATCAATGTGAGACCAATGTTAAGAAAACTACAATTGCTACTAAAAGATTTTAAATAAGATTTTAAGATTTGGTGAAATATGTTGTCCTCTGGGATGGGATGATATCTCTCCATCTCAAATAATTTGTATATTTAACTCAATTTAAATAAGAATTCCATCTTTTGATGATTTGGTAAGAAATTTCAAATGTCAGCCAGGGAGTAAATGTAAGAGAGAGGCCAAGAAAATACTGAAAAATTATGACCAATCAAGGTGCACGTATACTGCTAGAATTATGATATATTGTATATATATTGTAGAGATATATGATATGATATGATATATTGTATCATATGTATGATATTATACATTGTAGAGAAAATATGATATATTGTAGAGAAAATAATATTACATGAGTGTACACAGATATAGATAAATGAATCTTAGCAACCAATTTAATAACCCAGAAATAGAATAATCTATAATGAAAATTTTGTGAGATAAAAACATTTCAGGGATGCTTGGGTGGTTCAGTTGGTTAAGCTTCTGACTCTGGGCTTCAGCTCAGGTTCATGAGATCAAGTCCCACGTCAGGTTCTGTTCTGACAGTGTGGAGGCTGTTTGGGATTCTCTGTCTGCCCTTCCCCTGCTCTCTCTCTCTCTCTCTCTTTCTCTCTCTCTCTCTCTCTCAAAATACACAAATAAACATTTAAAAAATTCTTAAAAATAGTGAGAAAATAATAAAATAATAGATAATTTTGGTACAAAATGCTGTCCCTACTAAAGAAAGTGTCAACTCTTTTCTACACAGCATACAGTTAAATTCAAAATAAATGAGTGTTCTCAAGGTTTATTTGAAAGGCTAAAAAACATTCATATGAGCTACAGGATAGTATTTTTACAACCTTGAGTTTTTTGAAGTATGAAGTGAACTCCAAAATTTATAAAAAAAAATGACAAGTTTGATTATCCAAAAAATTGAAATTTTATGGGGGAAAAGACAATATACCTTTCAAAAAGATCTAAAGGACTGGAATTGCTTTGAATGAAATTTACAACATAGATCTACTATTTATAATAGACTTTAAACCTTATACTAATTAATAATAAGAAATAATCATTTAAAAAGCCCAATGGCATAAGCCCATGATGGAAAGACAAATACTGAATGATTGTGTTTATATGAAGTATCTAAAATAGTCAAATTCATAGAATCAAAGAATGGGATGGTAGTTGCCGGGGGGCAGGGGAGTGAGAAATGGTGGGCTGGTAACCAATGGGCACAGCACTTTAGTTAGGCAAGATGAGTAAACTCTAGAGATCTGCTGTGAACACTTTACCTGGAATGAACAATAATATTACATTTAAAAATTTATTAAGAGAGTAAATCTCATTGTAAGTATTCAGACCACAATAAAATAAAACTAATACATGCATACATACATATAAACAGAAACCAAGGCAATTCACGTAAGAATAACACAAATGTGCAAAAAACAACACAAAAAGAATTTGACATTTAATAATTATAAAGACAAAATAAACTGGTAAGCAATAATCAAAAGAGATAGTTTTTTGTCTCATACTGGCTAAAGAAGATGTGAAAGATTGTGTAGTAAGTTGAATTGTGTTCCCCAAAAGAGGTGTCCAAATTTTAACCCCTGTTGCCTGTGAATTTGGGAATAGGGTCTCTGCACATAAAATTAAGAATCTCGAGTTGAGCTCATCCTGGGTTTATGGCCCACAGTTAATTCAGTGAGGGGTATCCTTACAAAATTAGAAAGAGACAAGGCACAGAGATACAGAGAAAAAAGGCCATGTGAAATTGGGGCAGAATTTGGAACAACTCAACTCCAAGCCAAGAAAGGCCAAGGATCACCCATAGCCACTAGAAGCTACATTGGAACAGACTCTCCTTTAGAACCTCTATCTGGAAGGACTCAACCCTGCTCACATTTCAATTTCAGATTCTGGCCTTCAGAACTGTGAAGAACTTGTTTCAAGCCATGAAGTTTGTGGTAATTCATTACGGCTACCCTAGGAAACTAATTCAGATGGGTAACATTTCAATTTTCCAAAGAAGTAGGGAAAGCTCTCTCTTCCACTTTTAAATGTACAAAACTGAGTGGCACCTGGGTGGTTCAGTTGGTTAAGTGTCCGACTCAGTTTTGGCTTCTGTCATGATCTCATGGTTTGTGAGATAGAGCCCCATGTGGGTCTCTGTGCTGAGAACGTGGAGACTGCTTGGGATTCACTTTATTTGTCTCTCTCTGCTCCTCCCCCAATCATGCTCTCTCTCTCTTTTCCTTTCTTTCTCTCTCAAAATAAATAAAATAAACTTTGAAAAATGTACAAAATTGAATATTGGAAGATAATTAGGAAACATAGTGCCATGAAAATCTGTGTAACCATGACTCCACTGCCCAAGGAGTTCGTAAAGATATGTGCATGGGAATATATTGTTACAACGTGTATGACAGCAGAAAGTCAGAAAGAAACTAAAATCTCTTAGCAAGAAAGTGGCATAAAAAATATGGTGAGGTTATAAAGTGTTTATATATCTAATAAAATAATTACAGAAATGTAAATATATGGACTGGGAAAGATATCCAAGATGTATAACATGAATACAAATCTAGAGAACGATACATATGAAATAACCTTATTTTGCAAGATACATACATACATGGGCTCATAAATATGATTTTGGATATGTTTTATATGTGCATGTGTTTATTTACCCAAATAAATGTACTTATGTACACGAGTGTGTGTTTGTACATGTGTACTTCGTAGAAACAGAGAAGTTTGAAGTTCTGTGTATCAAACTCTTAGGGTTGTTTATCTCTGGGAGATTATTTTATTTAACTTTATACAAAATATAAATAAAAGCAAATGACAGCCAGCATCCTTACCTTCTGGCTTGCAGTTGGGTTGGGAGGCAACCAAGTTACCTAGAAGAAATATATGGAGAGACCGAGTTCAGAATATTGGTTTCAAGGTTTTCTGTCCTGTTAGGTTATCACGGATTGGCAGTGTCCCTCTATTAAAGGGCACTGTGCTAGGCAGGCAACCCTAATTTTAGAGCTCTTCCTGGGTTCTGGAACTGCTTCTTTCTTGCCTGTTTGGCTTAAAAGGAGTAATGGCTGTCTGTGATTACTCTGAGACATTATACCATCGTTTTGTTACTTTTCCTAAGTACTGTCCACACCTTTGTTAATAGTTCATGATCATACCACACCTGTCCAGTTTGAGCGTGCCTGTTTCCTTCCTGTTGATTATCCCTGTCCAGTATTCATTAACTGCAGTTCCCTGACTTTGAACTCACCTGGCTTATGTGAAGCTAATTCATGTCTAGAATCTCAGCTTGGCCAATATGATCACCTCATTCCTCAAGACCTGTCGATTGATTTGGAGTTGTATGTATAACCTATCAAACTGGGCAAGTCAGAGGCAAGCATCGGAATTCTGCTGTAGTTAAAGTAAAAGAAGCAATCTTTTCCTATTGAGACTATCTTTCCTCTGATAAACTGAAAGCCTAATACTTCTGGTGGCTGTTTTTGTCACCATATGGGAAAAGCCTGAAAGAATGATGAAAAGACACGTAAAAGCAGAATTGGGAAATTAAAACCAATATATTCCTGATGTTATAATTTGAACATATATATTCAGACGTATCTGCATGCTGACTATCCCTGAACTCCTAAGACACGTGAGCTGGTAAATCCCTTTTCTCGTGGCTCATTTCAGTTGCAACAAAGTTTCCTGAACAATATAAGTATTTTGTGACCGTATTCCCCTCACCCTTTCAGCCCAGGGTAATGACTTCATACTTAAGCGGCCAGCTATCTGTGCCATGAATTTGTGTGACAAATTCTTCTCTCAAGTTGAAGTGATAGTTAATATCCAGCCCAATCAGATTCATAGATTATGCAGCTTCTCTCTCTCTCTCTCTCTCTCTCTGTCTCCTTCTTTCTCTCTCTTCTATCTACCTTAAAACTTTAAATGAGAAACAACGGTATATTTTATGATTGATTGGAATAAAAAAGGAAAAGAGAATTAGTTTGTAGCTAACTCATACCCTGCCACCCTGGTGTCATTTCACAAAGCTCCAAGTGCTAACATTGCAGGACTGCTGTGAATCCAGACAATTCTCCAATTTAAATCTCCACAAGGCTTGGACCTCCTGTTAACAACAACTACAACAAAAAATTGTTGTATTTCTGCTCCCTTATTTCTTCACATATTTTAATAGAATTCTATTCAACTGTGCTGCTTTGTGTAGATGTCTGTTTCTTTAATGAAAAAAAACTTAACTGAAGGATTTATTGATATAGGACCATGTTCATTTTACGTTTACTGAGAAAAGTTCCTTTAAAATAATGTGATTTGGTTTCTAACCTCTCTCTCTTTTTATACCTCTCTCTATCCAAGCTTTACTGGTGTTTATAGTGATACTTACATGAAAAAAATACATGTATATCCCCGATAACCTATATTCATGTCTATGCCTGGACTTGGGCTTATTTCTCAATTCACACTGAGATCTACTTTTATATCTTTAATGAGCTATTACTCTGACACTCAGTTCTGCCTCAGCAACTGTTATAAACCCTGATTATAAGTCAAGAAAACACAGTCTGGAAACCAAAAAAAATAATTTTTCAATGACTCAAGTATTTTCCATATTTTTCTCAAACACCATAAAGCTTAGTCATACCACTTTTCTTTTTTTTTAATTTTTTTTTAACATTTATTTATTTTTGAGACAGAGAGAGACAGAGCATGAACGGGGGAGGGTCAGAGAGAGGGAGACACAGAATCTGAAACAGGCTCCAGGCTCTGAGCTGTCAGCACAGAGCCCGACGCGGGGCTCGAACTCACGGACTGCGAGATCATGACCTGAGCCGAAGTCGGCTGCTTAACCTACTGAGCCACCCAGGCGCCCCAGTCATACCACTTTTTTAAAAGCTCCGTTTCTCTCTCATTCTCTTCCTACACACATCCCAGCTTTGCCTTGGCTTCGTCTTCCAGAATCTCCCTTCAAACTTTCCTCCTACTCTAAGTCAAAACTCCTTGCGACCCTACCACTTATACTGATTTGGAACACTTAATGTCCAAAGGGCTTTTCTAGAATTTATAGGACACTCCCTGAGGGCTGAATAAAAGTGGTGAAAGGAGAAATGGGCAGGTCCAGAAAGGATTCTCTCCCAGGTTAATTTCTGTTTTGCTACATAAGTTCTACATTTACAGAAAACTTTAGGAATACACACCACAGTTTCAACAGTGGCTATTTCTGAATGAGGATCCCCCCCCTTATCTTCAGCAATATGTTTCTGCATGTTTTGCAAGAGTCATATGTTGCTTTTATAATCATAAATATATGAAGTCGTTGAATAAATTAATATTTGAAAGGTACACATGTCTAAGTAAAATAAGACTGAAACCCTAAACATTCTCTGGGGATGGCCCATGAGAACTGAAGTACCCTGACCCGAAATTACTCCCCTACTGGGTACCTAGCACCTACTGCTATTTCCAAGGCACATCACTTTCCTAACCTAACCTCGATTTGCTGTGTTTTGAAAATGGCATTTCAGGAGGCATAGCTCATTTCCTGAAGGTAAATCATTCTGTTCTCCAGAAAGGACTAAAGTAGGATCCACACATACCGTGCTTCTCTTCTCTACGATGGCATTCGTGCCTTGATGTGATGCATTGAGCCGGATCGCAGCGCGTCTACTAGGTTGTTCACTGCACCAGCCGCAGTCACCTCGTGCCCTCAGGACCTCTGTGGGACGTTTACTTTTACTATGCCTTCATAAATTAGATGAACTGCTCTTTGTGCCTTCCTCTTGGCAGAGAGCCTAACAAGTGAAGGTTAAGCTTGACTTTTTCAGTAGAAAAAAAGAAAAATATTTCCTCGGCACTTGCGAAGGTCAGCGCAACTAGGTTCCCATTAGTCACTCTCAAGTAACTAGGAAATGAGAATAGGTGGTAAGCTTCTGGCTCGCCCACCCACTGATTCCTTATTCCCTCACAGAGCACTTCTGTGCAGGTGCTGGGGACGAGACGTGCAAGATGCACTCTTTGCCCAGAAGGGACCCCTAGAAAAATGGGAAAGAAGACATGAACACATGAAATCCAAAATATTAATGCTGGTAATGAGAATGAAAAAAAGCAACATTCACTGAATTCTGTTTATCATGTGCCAGGATCTATACAAGGCGATATGCATGCTTATATCATCTCTCAACAACCTTAAGAAAAAGATATTATTATCATCATCATCATCATCAACTCCATTTTATGAATAAAGAAGTTGAAATCCAAGAGTTTATTACTTGTTCAAGGTGACATGGTAACAAGGAATAGAGTCAAAATTCACAGGCAAGGGGCGTCTGGGTGGCCCAGTTGGTTAAGCGTCCGATTTTGGCTCAGGTCATGGTCTCACGGTTCAAGATCTCCAGCCCCACATCCAGCTCTCTGCTTACAGCATGGGGCCTGGAGCCTACCTTGGATCCTGTTTCCCTCTTTCTCTCCCCCTCCCCCACTTGTGCTCTCACTCTCTTAAAAATAAAGAAACATTTTAAAAAAATCCACAGTCAAGAAGTTTGACTTCAGTACATGTGACAGGAGATAGACTAAAAGCATGAACCCACTGCTGCAGGAACCCAGAAGGGAAAGGCCAACAACCTGGAAGACGTGAAGAAGGTTTGATCAAAGAGGAGACGGTTCTGGTAGGTCTTGAGGAAGAAACTGTTTCCATGTTAAGGTGCTGTAGAAGAAGTGTAATTCTGAGGAACGTGGTAAAAGGGATGCACGCATTCATTCACCATCTGCAGCAGAGGTTATAAATAGCCTGCAAACAGAAATCCCCTACAGGTAGAATTTGTTTTCTGCCCCCCCAAATGTTTTTGTTGTTGGTTTCTAGGATGCAGAGAGGTTGGCAGTCCTTTCTGGCTCTTGTGCTGGTCAGCAGTGTGACCGTGAATTCTTCCACCGGCTGTCAGTTTCCTCATTCAATTGTTTGTGTTTTACTCAATTTTATTGAGATTTAGTTTACATAAGATAAACTGCATACATAGGAAATACAGAAATTGTTAACTTTTGACCTGTATAACTCCATAAACACTCCCAAAACCAAGATATGTGGGTCATTTCCATCTTTCCCCAGTTTCCTCATGCCCTTTGCTATCCATCCCAACCTCTCTTGCTACCCTCTCTGGATCTGTCTCTTTGTCCCCACAGATCAGTTTGACTTTTTCTGGAATTCTACATAAATTCAATCACATAATAGGAATCTTTTATATATGGCTCTGTAGTCAGCATGATGATTGTAAGATTTGTCTATGTTGTGCCTCCATCAAGATTGTATTCCCCCCTTTTTTAATTGAGAAACATTTCACTACCTCATTTGAGTTGATTAAAGTTATTAGTTATTGTGAATAAGGCTGCTACGAGCATTGTGCACAGATCTTTGTATGGACATTTGCTTTAATCTATTTTACATGAACATATTTCTTAGCTTTTTAAAGAAACTGTTCAGCTGTTTTCCAGTGTGGTTATACAATTTTACATTTCCATGAGAAGCTTGTGAAAGTCCCAGTTGGTCCACAAGGTTGCCAACCTTTGGTTTTGTCAGTCTTTCACATTTTCCATTGTAGCAGAAATATATAGTCAAGCACAATGCTTTAAGACATTTTATAAAATTGGAATTCCTTTGGGCAAGGTTTGCCATTCTAGTTTCTTTCAATATTACCTATTGGCTGATGCCAAGATGCCAAACCCATTGTACCATCTGCCTGGCCCTGAAATTATTTAGCAGGAGTCTTATACATATTGTCTTATTTTAACTCCCCATAAAGTATCTTATTTTATTCTCTTGATAACTCTTAGAAGTAGGTATTAGCAAGCCCCCATTCATAGTTAAGGAGGTAAAAGCTAAAAAGAGGTAGAGGTTATGTCATATACCTAAAAATAGCAGTCAGGATGTAAACCCAAGACTGTTTGGCTCTGAAACTGGGTGTTTCCCACACAGACCTTTCAGACAGCAGAAATCACACATGTAAAAATTAAAAACTAGGGAAAGGGCTGGCATGTTTAGAGAGTTTTACTGATTGACTGGATCTGTTCGTAGGACTTACGAGTAGTTAGGACCAGCAATATAATTTGAAACATAATAATACACTGTCCTTTTTTTCGAAAAGAAGAAACAAGTTTTGTTAAAGGTATTAAAATATAAATTTTGCTTTTATTCCACACACTCTCAATTTGTATGGTGGTTTTATTTGCTATTTAATGTCGTTCTAAGCAGGAAAAAAAAATACAATTTTAAATGATTAGCAAAAATTTTTTTTGTCATCTATGTATTGTACGATGTCAATTTTAAATGAAAATATAAGTGCATTTAAGTCATATGTGGATCCCCCAAATTATACATTCAGTATTTTGTAGCTCATAGATGCAGAATACCAGAACAGTGGAAGCACAACATGAACTAATACAACTGGTTTTATTTTACTTTTTGATACATGCACATTCAACCAATATCCATTGTCTATAGCTCACTGGTGAGTAGGAAAGAACTTAAAAAAAAACCTGTAGGTTATCCTATTTTTCTTTTCCTCTATGCCATGATTTTCATCATGAGTGGTTGGCTAATATGGGGAAGTAATACCAATAAGAAAGGATATGATAGCATTCCCTGGTCATTTGTGTTTCTAGAACACAATTGCCTTCTTCCTGATAGAATTTTTGAATAGAAGACATGGCCTCTCGGGTCTGCCAGGGCCCTGCTTACTCAGTGATAGAGGTAACACACTTCATACTTACTTTAAGTCTTGCTGAACTCCCATCATTCTGTGCCCATGGGACATGATGAACACTATTAAAATGGAATGGCAGGTGACAGTGGGCATTCCTATTCACAGATATCCTCTGCCAAGCACTTCCTCCATGATCCCATAGAAATTCACTTACAAAACAAACTTTCAAAAATAAATTATTCAGAGCTTAACGATGGTAACAGGAAAACAGTATACAAAGCACTGGGGCCCTTCTGAGTGCCGGGTCTTGTGTGACTTCACTGGTGGAAAGCCATGAACCCACCTTTTTGGATAATGGAGAAATGAAAGACAAGAACAATTTATACAAGTATAGTTTTTACTCAATCACTCACTTAGCAAATAGTTACGAAATACCTACCTTATGCCAAGCATTGCCTTAGGGGCTTGGGATACATCAGCGGACAAGGGACAAAAATAAAAATTTGTCTTCATGGAGCTTACAGTCTATTTTCCTTTGAGGATAAGTAAAATTGGAACCATCTGTTCTTCCTGAAAGATTACTAATGACTAGAATTCAATTCAAAAGAAACAGGCTCTTAAAAAAATCTCATTATACAAAATCTTATTTCCAAAGATGGTTGCACATGTTGGAGTCCACTGAATGTGTGATATGAGGATAATATGTTTTGTTCCTTCCATCCTTTGATTGCTATCCTGGTTTGAATGCCAAAAGAGTTAAATGACTTTTTTTTTTAATTTTTTTTTCAACGTTTTTATTTATTTTTGGGACAGAGAGAGACGGAGCATGAACGGGGGAGGGGCAGAGAGAGAGGGAGACACAGAATCGGAAACAGGCTCCAGGCTCTGAGCCATCCGCCCAGAGCCCGACGCGGGACTCGAACTCACGGACCGCGAGATCGTGACCTGGCTGAAGTCGGACGCTTAACCGACTGCGCCACCCAGGCGCCCCAAGAGTTAAATGATTTTTACCCATTTGTTTGCTTTATGTTTGTTTCTTTCCTGAGAATCTATGTAATAAAGACCTCTAATTAGATTTGTCCTAATTTTTCTGCATGTTTTGGTAAAATAAAATGTGACTCTTCATCATTTTTATCATAGAAATTGGCAACTGAGAGGGCTTTATTCTATAATTAATATGTCATTGATTGTAGTCACCATTTTGGCAAATCCATTTTTCAGCAAGATGAGCCACTAAGCAATGATCTGCCATAGAGAGTATGGGAAAATGGGATCTCTTCTAGCCCAGAAGTTCTCAAACTTTAGCATGCAGTCACCTGGGGGGATGGTTAAGACACAGATTGCTGGGCTCACCTGCAGTTTCTGATTCCCCAGAAGAACGGTAACCCCTAAGATTATGCATTTCCAGGTTTCCAGGTGATGCTTCTGTTGCTGCCAGCCCCAGGAAGTAGACCATCTTACTTGTTCCAAGTTCAAAGACAGAGAGCCTAAATGCCTTTTTCACTGGAAGCCCATATGGGTTTGTTCATACACACAGGCTTGGGACCAGAACATTCCTTTTTTAAGCTGAAAAATAGACTAAGACTAAGAAGACTGAACTGAAGCTGTCATTCTATCCTTGTCTCTCTCTTCACTGTATTTGAACGTGAGTGGCTGTGAGTGAGTGTGTGTATGTATATGTGTTAGGGGGAGACAGACAGATTGGCAGATTGGTAGGGAGTAGAGTATGTTTGAGTCAAAGGGGGTAGAAAAGACCAAGAATGAGTGTTTGTGTATATTTGTACAAAAAGATGTAAACAGAGGATGGGAAAAGATAGAGAGACTTAAAAAAAAAAAAAAAAGAGAGAGAAGGAAGGAAAAAGGCAGGCACATGAAAGCATAGGGAAGGAACAAAGTCCCCCAAAAGCAGCACCATATTTCCCAACCTGTTCTCATTTAGGAAAAAAAAAAAATAATAAAGTAAATATAGCAAAATGTTGTGAGTACCTCATTATTATCTTATGAAAGCTGGTAAAAAATAACATAATTTAGGGGCGCCTGGGTGGCGCAGTCGGTTAAGCATCCGACTTCAGCCAGGTCACAATCTCGCGGTCCGTGAGTTCGAGCCCCGTGGGCTGATGGCTCAGAGCCTGGAGCCTGTTTCCGATTCTGTGTCTCCCTCTCTCTCTGCCCCTTCCCCGTTCATGCTCTGTCTCTCTCTGTCCCAAAAATAAATAAACATTGAAAAAAAAATTAAAAAAAAATAACATAATTTATCACTAAGTTACTGCATCAAGCACTTTTACTACTTTATCTCATTTAGACTGCATCATCATCCTTTGCAGAACCCATTCAGGTTCCTTTTAGAGCAAGAAAAATTTAATTTAAAAGAGGTTGAATGAACCATCTCAGGTCACACAATCAGAAAACAACTCTACTGGTATTTGATATCAGGGCACCTTGGTTGGATTTCACTAAACTTCCACACAGGAGTTTTAAATAAGTTTAAACAAACAAACAAACAAACCTGAAGTCTTGGGCTGGAGAAATTATTTGCTATGAGCATAATTGTTGTATTGTTATTCTCGTCCGTTTTTATATTTTCAAGTAACAACTGAGTTATTTTAATGACAAGATCTGATAAAGGGAAAGTATTACAGCTGGAAGAGCTCCCCAGAGCTCTGGGCTGAGGTGTGCAGATTGCAGTGAGGACACGGGACACATCCAGCACCGAAGGAAGCTTCTGGTTTGCTAGTCAGTCTCTCAGCACATTTCCTCTGTCGATTTAGGCTTCTAGAAATTATGACACCTCATCAGAGTTTACTTGTTCCAAAGTCAGATGACACCTCAGCCTAGAAAAAAAAAATATTCTGGATAGTGCAAACTGATTTATATGTTAAAGTAAGTTAAAATTAAATTGTTCTTTTGAGAATTTCAAGACGCTGCTGGTGATAAGCCAAACTTTTATTTATGAATTGTTTTCCTGTGATCACTCAAAAAAATTCAAAAGTTTATTGTATAAATTTTTCACTGAGAATGTAATGCATCCTTATTTTAGAAAATAATAGATAAAAGGAGAAAACAAGTGTTCATTGAAATAGGGCAATTATTAAGATTTTGTTCTTTCTTCTGCTTTTGCTATCTGTGCATGTGAAATAGCTCAGACCATGCCAGATAAGCTTGTTCTGTGTCCTATGTTTTTGCCTAAAATTTTCCAGAATTTTATAAAATCTTTTCAAGACTTATTTTCAAGTTTTGGGAGTTCCTTGCTGACACTGATATATATGAAGAAGTATTTAATTTTGCATAAGTGATTCTATATTTTTACTAATATAAATGTCATTGAAATGAATGGAAATATTTTTAGGAATAAAAATATTTTCAGCATATTGTTTTTTTTTAATTGAGATGAATTTTCAGAAGAAACCAGAAATGCATGAAAGTGCCTATTTCATTGCTGGCTTATTGGTCCTGTCTTGTGAACAGAAGTGGGTTTACTATGTAGCTCATGGAGTTTAAAATCTGGCCTCCACTCTCCCAGGATTCTTTCCAACAACCTGGGAAGGGCTCTAGCAAAGTGTCAAATCTAATGATCAATTCCTACCTTTGTATTCTTTGTCTTAAATTAGGTATACCAAATTATATAAATAGCATGCCTCATGAAACCTGGATTTCTTCCAGATTGTGTGGTAAAGTTTAAAACATGCTTCAGTATTATCTATCTGCTTGGAAAACTGCGATCAGTTATAATTTTTATATATTATACTGGTTATTGTTTTAAGTGCATGTTTTCTGAATGCCTAATGAGTAAATGCATAATTCTAGTCGTTTTTATTTGCTTCTTCTGTATCTTCTAGAAAGTCAACTGTATCCTTTAGTACAAATGGGTTACATGTGGATCGTTTATTCTAGAGGCAAACATTAACTATGTACAGATTAGAATTAAGGATGTAATCATAGTTTCCATGTAGTAAATCATGATTGTGCTAGATGTTTTATCTATGTGATTTATAAACTTTAGAATATATATGTTAACCCAAGGCAGATCTTTTGCAGAACACACACACACACACACACACACACACACATACATGCATGCACATTGAATGTATATATGTATGTATGTGTATATATATATATATATATATCTTATATACACATGAATGTATAAATATATAAAATGCCAGTAACTTAAGAAAAATAATTTTTAAATTATAAATATGAACTTATATATTAAAGAAAATATTTATTTATAATATTAAGAAATCACAAAATTTGACAAATAGTATAAATATCAGTGAATCAAGACAAGAATGGTAATATTTTTATCAATAATTTCCAGACATACCTCAACAAGGCTGTTGCTCCTACATTTTGGGGAAACACATTATTTGATCATCTTTTCGTGTAATACTTTTGTGATATATTTTTTTCTAAAATAATATAGAAGCAATCAGTCTTTACTAGAACACCATTGGTCAAATAGGTTTTCTCTTATTCTTGAGGTCAGAATGCATAAGACATATGAATTCACCCATAGATATATACTTACAGTTTGTAGTATTTCTAGAGTTGTGCCCTAAAAACAAAGGGGTTCTGACCAATTATATTTCATGAGATACCTGTCATGAAAGTAATATTAAGTAAGATAATTGTAGGCACTGTATCAACAGAGAGCATTTCTGTCAGCAGTGAACTTCCATTTTAATTGAGCATTGATGATAACTTCTCTGGATCTAATTTTAAGTGTCTGATGATTTGGAGAATCTTCCCTAGACCAGCTTCTGGCTCTGTGCATTTCAAACCTTATTTATCCTCCAATTTGTAAATACTTTCAAATAGAGTGTAGCGTATAGTAGCACATGGTCCTTATGACATTTGACCTCTGCACTTGCCCTTTAGGTCACTGTCCTAAGTCAGCACGGTAGGTCTTAGGAGCATTCCTGGAAGCCATTCCACATCAAGATAAATAGTAATATAGTAACAAGGTGGAACAATATAAACATATCACACCATCCCCCAGCTAAAGGTCCATCCACGTCAACTTTTAGCTAGATCCAGATGATGCTTGTGGCCACTATACTATCATCTGACATAGTGAAAGTATGACAGAGGGGAATAGTAGTGTAGAAAGTGTTTACAAAACATAAAACCTGTGAACATATTGCTCATGTCCCTCTAGGCCATTAGGAGGTGGATTCCTTTCCCAGAGCTTTTATAGCAAATTAACACAAACTTGGTGGCTTTATAACAATTGACAGTTATTCTCTCATAGCCCTTAAGGCCAGAGGTATAAATTCAAGGTGTTAGCAAGACCAGTCTCTCTCTGAAGGCTCTAGAGAGAATGCTTCCTTTATTCTTCTAGCTTCTCGTGGCTCCAGGCGTCCTCTAGTCCAATCTCTGCTTTCATCTTCTCTTTACTTGTGTGTCCCCTTTGTGTGTCTCTTATGAAGACACTCATCATCAGATTTGGAGCCCACCCAGATAATCCAGGATGATCTCATCTCAAAATTCTTAACTTAATTACATCTACAAAGACCCTTTTTCCAAATAAGGTTACATTCACAGGTTCCAGAGACTAGGACAACTTGGTCATATCTTTGGGGATGTGGAGGTGGGTGCCATTCAGTTCACTACAGATGGATTCATGCACGAGAGGCCTTGAAACATGCTTCATGAATGTTATGATAAGTCTGCCTCTGTGGAGCTCTATTTTAACAAAGAAGTGAATGAAGTTATAGGAGAAATAAGTTACTTGACCCAAGATTCTAGAAGTAACAACCAGATATTTAAACTTGGTATTTTACACACTTTCCCCCATGCCAATCCACCTTTGAATTGTTTTTAGAAGTCACTAGGCAGAAAGATCATTGAGAAAACTCGTGTGTTTCCTCAAACCTTTTTTTAAGGAGGACGCATAAATCAAATGAAAACTTATGACCCATCCACAACTAACTCATTTAGGATACTACTTTTTTACTTTTACATTTGTACACACAAACACACACACATACAATTTGTGACAAGGAGGTGGTGAAGATATTCTGCAGTTTCCTCAAAATTAGAAATGGGAGAAACCACAGTGGATTTCTATTATAAGTGGGACAGTTGAGGCAGGGGTAATGAGTAGTGACTTGAACAAGTTCACTAAGCTGGAGAGTTACCAGCATAGATACACGATGCACCCACGTCTCTGGCTTCCAATCTTTAGTCTCAATTTCCCAAGCTGCCCAGTTCTCAGTATCTTCATTTTTTTTACCCTTTTCTTCACATATTTTATTTCTATCAAAGTCATCTCAATGATTTTATTTTAATTAACCTGATGGATTTAAAGGATGAAGTGTATTATGTGCACCTCCTTTAGGAAAATATTTGATGAGTCTAAAACCCATATTCTTTGAGAATTTGCTATCACCAAGTCTTAGTATTTTATAGCTTCTGAATGTTAAATTTTTTTCAGATATGGATTACAAATGAGAAAAAAATATCAGAGTAGCAAATTGTCAAAAGCTCTTTTTGAGATCATCATGAATAATGGATATTAAATTCACTTTGCATATTTTGAAAAATTATGCAAATCATATTAAGCAAATTGCTTAAGAAGTGAGGTGTTTTGATAAAAACAGTTAATTCTCTTTTTGTTACAATATGTAAGTGGTGTTTAAGCTTAACCATATGCAAATCCTCCGACTTCCTGCTATATTATAAAAACCTGAGTTATCTAATAATATGCTCTCTTCTCATAATATCAAGGCTTTTGTGCCTTTAACCTCAACTCTTTTTATTCCATTTTTAATTCCATTAAACTAATAATGCATCACTTTATATACCTTCTGAAGTTATTACATTTGTCTTATCAGATTTGTGATTTGAATAGATTTAGAGGAAAGGACCTTCATATTAATTATTCCTTGAACTGGAGTCAGTTCTTGTTATAATTAGGTGGGTAAAGGTGTGTATTCACCAAGCATCCCTGAGAATGCAGAGTAGGAGTGATTGGATCCTCTCTTCAAAGGTTTGAAGTCTTCTAAGGGAGAAAAACCATGTATCTCCAAGCCAGGGTATAGGCAGTACATGTGGGATCATGTGAAGGAGAGGTCACTTCTGGATTTAATGGGTAAGTAGATAGTCGATGTAGACATCACAAAAGCATTGACATTTGAACTGAGAATTCAATTATGGAGAGATTTTGTACATAAATGAGAAAAGGAGAGCATTTGATACACAGGAACAGGATGAGTAAAAACTGAAGGAAATATAGGCAGGCTACTTGGAGAAAGAAACACTTATCTGGTTTAATAGACAGGTAAATAAGCTATATCAGGAGTTACAGTAGACTATAAGGTTTTAATAATAATAAATAGTCATAAATACAATGAAAATAATAAAACCTACCATATCTTGAACACTCACAAGAGTCAAGACCTTGTATTTAGTGCTTTATGTACTGTTATTCGTCTTAGTCTGTGTAGGCTGTTAAACAGAATACCATAGACTGAGTGGCTTATAAACAGCAGAAATTTATTCTCACAGTTCTGGAGATTAGAAGTGAAAGATTAGGCACTGGCAGATTCAGTGTCTGGTGAGAAGCAACTTCTTGGTTCATAGATGAGGCCATCTTCTTGCTGGGCCCTCACATGGACACAAGACTGAGAGAGCTTTCTGGAGTCTCATTTATAAGGACACTAGTCCCATGAGGGTTCCACTTCATGACCTAATTACTTCCCAAAGGCTCTACCTCCTACTACCATCATATTGGGGGATTAGGATGTCAACATGAATTTTAGGGGGTCAAAAACATTCAGTCTTTTGCATTACTGAAGACTTCCCCTAACCCTGGGAAGCAGAGAGTAGCTACTTATTCCAGATTAGAAAACCAAGATATAAGGAAATACGCAAGTTTCCTACAATTAGTGGCCAAGGGGTGGACAGTCTTAAATGTTATCACATTTGGGATTCGGTTTCAATATATGAATTTTGTGAGGGACGCTAGCCTTAATGCACCACTTTCCCATTAAAAGGTATAGTCTATTTCCCCACTTCCTTAATTGGGGCTAGTCTTGTGACTTATTTTGACTACTACAATATGACAAAATGATGCCATATGTTATCAAAGCCCATTATCTCAAGCAACCTTGAACTTTTCCCTCTCACCTTTTTGGAATACTTCTGCCATCATGTGAAGGAGCTTGAAGTTAAAAACAAACAAGCAAGAAGTATAAGAAAAACAATTGAACAGAATCTGCTTGAGGGCCAGCCATGCAGATGATCCCAGAGCCCAGCCCAATGACGAGCTGAATACAGATGCATGAGTGAGCACAGAACTTCTCAGACCATCCATAGAGTCATGAGAAATAAAACATGATTTAAAGCCACAGTTTTGGGTTATGCACTTATTGAGAAATAGATAAGGGATACAGACGTATTTTCTTTTGCTAGAAAAGCCTAATATACATTAGCTTTGTAAGACCTAAAAATATATTGCATTGAAAAAAAAAACCTGTTTATCTTTGTTTAAATCAATCAAATTTATTTGACTAAATAAGCATTTGTTGTTGCTCACGAATTTTGTTCAGATTTCTAGCCTGGAACTCTCTATGGAAAGCTGGATTCTTATGATCTGTCTGCAACTTACTTTTTAGCCCATTTTTCATTTTTGTGTTTTCCTACACAATCTATACTTTCAAATTCAGTTCTCAGCAATTCTTAAGCATTTTCCCTTCCTCTTGGCCTTAGACCTTGGCCAAGTTCTTTAATTTTTTTTTTTTTTCAGTTGCTACTCATCTTTCAAGGAATATTTAAAATTATACCTCTTTTCTGGAGCTTTTTCTTATTGTTCCTTTTGTAAGTTATCAAATTATTATCTTATGGAATATGTGACAATCAATTCGACAAAGTTCCCCAATTACTTTGTGTGCATCTACTATGTGCCAGGGACTGTGTTGAGACCTGGAATTGCAACAGTGAGTAAGGAACTCTGTTATTACATTTTGGTTATTTGTGTTTTACTGGTCTGGATGTTCCATGAGGGCAGAAGGGGTTTATTAAGTGCATTTTTAAATTTGTAATGCTTTCTTTCCTTGGGTAAATTCTCACCAGATATTTGCAAAATGGTAAGTGAATGAATAATGCAAATAATTGGAGTTTAATATTCATCACTTAATCAATTGCATAACATTGAGCCTTTTAGAACTACAGATTTTTGCAAATCCCTAGTGCAAACCATGAGTGAGAGCACTTGAAATGGTTAATGAGCAAGTCTTCACTCCATTAACTCTAGCAATTGTTCACTTGAATAGTCAGCTTAGAAAAAATATAGTTCATGAACTTTTTATAAGCTTCAAGTGCTTGCCCTTCCTGTTTTCATTAGAAGTCCATACGATGAAACAGCATTTAAATAAGGCCAGGGCAAACATTTAATTACCACAATTAGTGGTTTAAAACAACACAAATATATTATCCTTAGTGAGAAGTCCAATAGGGGTTTTACCAGGTTAAAATCAAGGAATCATCCAGGCAACTTTCCCTTCTGGAAGCTCAAGGGAAGACTCAGTCTTCTTGCCTTCTCCAGCTTCAAGAGACCACCCTTCTTCCATCTTCAAAACCTACAATGAAATATTTCTCTAGCCATTCTTCAATTGCCCCTTCTTTCTGAACACTGTTGGGAACTTCTCCTCTTTCAAGAATTCCTGTAACTAGATTGGTCTTACCCAGATAACCAGGATAATCTTCCCATCTTAAGATCACTAACTTTAATCACATCTGCAAAGTTCCTTTTGTGAAGGCAACATATTCAAAGATTCTGAATGGACTTCTTTGAGAGGTCATTATTACACCTTCTACAACTGAGACATAAACTATTTAAAATTTTTTAATGTTTATTTATTTTTGAGAGAGAGAAAGAGAGAAAGACAGAGACAAATCACAAGCAGGAGAGGGGCAGAGAGAGGGAGACACAGAATCTGAAGCAGGCTCCAGGTTCTGAGCTGTCATCACAGAGCCCAACGTGGGGCTCAGAACTGTGAGATCATGACCTGAGCCAAAGCCGGATACTTAACTGACTAAGCCACCCAGGTGCCCCATATATCAACTGTTTTAAAATTTGTTTCATATGACACTCAAAAACCATGTAGATGGAGGGAGATAATATTAACTCAGTTTTTTAGATTAAAAAAAAACTCACAAAACTGAAGCAGGCCATTTAAATTGCCTAGGATCATGCCAGCAGCTTCTACCCCAGGACAGATGACTTCACAACCTCACTTACCAAAGTCATCACCTCACCAAACTAGAAAGCAAAGGAAGATTTGATCAAGCATCATTCATGAGTCATCCAAAAAAAACCAGCAACAAGCATAGTGGGCTAACTGTTTCAGCTGAATAGATAAGTTGATTATTTACTATATGGGTTAACTCCTAATATCTGGAGTATGAGGGGCTTTTCTTTGGTTTTGTCACACTTTTTATGAGCTGAATGTTTCTGTCCCTCACAAAATTCAGATGTGGAAACCTAACCCCAAATATTATAGTATTTGGAGCTGGAACCTTTGGGAGGTGATTAAGTGATGAGGATGGAGCCTTCATGAATGGGATTCGTTTTTTATTAAAGAGTCTCCAGAGAACAACCTTATCCTTTCATGTAAGAACACAGTAAGATGCCGGTCTGTGAACCAGGAAGTGGGCTCTCACCAGACACCAAATCTAAATCCTTGATCTTAGATCCCTTGCCTCCAGTACTGAGAAATATATGGTTTTTGTTGTTGTTGTTGTTGTTGTTGTTGTTTATTTTTTTACCAAAGGCACCTTGTCTATATTTTTGTTCTAGTAGCCTGAACAGACTAAGACACATGACTTGTGCTGAATCCAAAAGGCAGAAATTGTAACTCTAATTTCTTCAGTAGTTTTCAAATTCAGAGCACTTTATGGCAGGTAATTCACCCAAGAAAATGTCTATTAGACATCACATTGCCAGACAAGGTGGGTACAAAATGAGTAAGAAGAGGACAATGAGGAAGATTGACACAGAGACTGTCGAATGCAATACTATGACTTCTCTACAAGAGCAATATGCTGTTAGAGAAAGAAAGATGTAGGTAGCTCTTTCTGATGTAGGGGTAATGGCAGAGGAAGCTGCAAAAAGAGGTGATGTATAAATTGTGTTTTCAAGTATTTCACTATGAAGAACAGGTTGAAAAGATGGAGGAGGCCATTGAACTGCTGGCATGAAAGTGATTATAGTGGATATTTCTAAAAGCCCAAATGAGGTCCAAGGCCACATATAGATGTGAGAGCCATAGCTGTTGATGATCTTGGGCAGGTCTCTTCACCTTTTTGGATATGGTTCCTAGACCTTGGATGTTTGCATTGGCAATATTTAGAGCATTTCCTGTCATATGGTAGGCACTAGTGAAGTGTTCAATGGAATTGAACATTACAGTCTGAATATCTGTTATGAAGATTAAGGAGAATGTTTACATATATAGATATGTTTATATTCACTGATTACATGTTAATAGAAACTAGAATTATCCAATAAATTTTAAATACAGCATTTATAAAGTGCCCATGTTTCATCTACAATAGACCATATTATGATATTCAGAAAACAATAATTTGGGAACCCAAATTCCGTGGGGAGGATGAGTGAGTCAAAGAGGAAGGAAAAGAAATGACAGGAAAGACTCTAAAGATGAGAGAAGAAATCAAGATTAGTTGAATTGGATGTGTTTAAAATTGTTTACTAAGGGAGATAATGTGCACAATCAGGAGATGAATCTAGAAAACATAGTCATAAAGTCCTATATGAATGTGAATCATGGGGGAGAACCTGAAGATCTCAGTCAGAAAAACAACCCCCCCAACCCCAAGTGACAAATGGATGTATAGGGGGGAGGGAGAGAGCCAGGAAATATAGCTCTATCTTGGATTGAAGAGAAATAATGGAGGAACAAGGAAAACAAAGCATCCTTCTTATGTATTTGGCCATGAGAAAGACTCTGAAAGAGAAACTCAGAACAAAGAAAATTTTTGAGAGTAAACACATTAAAAAAAATCAAGAACAAAATCCAAAGCTCAGACCCTACATAGTTTATCTACATTTGGCAGCCGTACACAACCTGCACCTGAAAGCCCTCTCAGAGAAAGGTATTTTCTTATTCTCAGGACAATGGATCCCAGGTTATTGAAAATGGTTTCCTTAACACATCAGGGGTCCTTGAGAGAAATGAAGAACAGTACCATGTTTCCAAGGCTGTAACCCAAAAGGAACACCATTCTTTAAGTCCTGCTCCAGCAGTGAAGCCTCCAAAGAGGGAACTCAGCTGTATTTCCTTGGGTGTATGACTTCACTGCAAACAAGACTGGGTGACGTTTGCATTGTAAAGCTCATGGAGAAGGTCTAGTGAAGTTCCATGGGCTACAATGATGGATGGACAGTCAGACTTAGAAGTATACTAAACAGAGGGAAAGAAGATAGTAATTCTCTGTACCTATCTAATTACACTTAGGAGACTCCTACATGGAGCTACCAATATTATGAACATAAAGGCCAGTATAGGGTTTAAGAATAATTGCTTGGGGGTGAGCATTTAGATTAGTAAGACTAGTAAGATTCTTCACTTACTAATCTGTTTATATGGTCAGTTTACTTAATGTCCTCAGATCCTCAGGATCCTTATTTGTAAAATAAAATAGTACCTACTTCAGAGATGTTATGAGGGTCAGAAACAAAATGTGTAGTGAAGAATGTAAAGATAATGTAGTGTTTAGGTTAATTTTGCTAAATTTTCACTAAACGAGCACTGAATGATATACAGTATGCATATTATAGCAATTATAAGCTGGAAATGCATTTTTATTTTGCTTTATCTTTGAGGAAAGCAGGAATCAGACATATAACTCTCTTCAGAAGATTCTGCCTGCCACATTGTGTCTGAAAAGGGGGTCTTATGTGACTCACAGCTTTTGAACCAGAGCAAAAATAAACGTGAACAGGTCTACTTCTGTAACAGGGCCTTTGTGTATTCTCTGCCCCCCACCTATATTTGCACATGTAGAGATAACTTCATAGTCAGATGCCTAGTCTGTGGTTTATGTTAATAAATCGCTGTTCCATGACCCTTTTATACTCTGGACTAGAGAGAGGCCATGGTTTATTATTTCTGTTTTATGGATTATATCACTGAAACCCTACACCTTAAATGGCTTTATTTTGACCCCAACATTTTAGTTCATGGAATCTATCCCAAGTAAATAATCAGAGAAGGAGCTAAAGATTTATGTGCAGGAATGTTCATCGTGGTGTTATTTATTACAGCAAAACATAGAGGAAAAATCCCAAATATCCAACTTTAGGAGATTTATTAAATAAATTATGCTCTATTTATAGGATGGAATTCATTCAATAGTGAAGTGACATTTTTAGAAGGCGATTTCATGATATAATGTTGGGTAAAGAAAGCATGATTCAAAACTCTCTGTAAGCATAATAAAACATTTCTTTTTTTAATTTTGCAAATTACCAACTAAAGCAAATATGCTCAAATGCTTTCATTTCTTTTCAACGCTTGGATTATAGGATTTCTTAAATAATGTTTTCTATTTGTGTAAATAATGTTTTCTATTTGTGTAA
>NW_024412376.1:153381164-153444871 GCF_014898765.1 Herpailurus yagouaroundi
TAAATAATGTTTTCTATTTGTGTAAATAATGTTTTCTATTTGTGTAATGTATATTATGGGAAGGCAGGATCTGGCAAGGCAGAATTTCAGAATTAGTATGATTATATATTTTATATTAATATGTAATATTATATGGAATATATAAAAATAGTATATTTAATAATTTTTTAATTATAAATAATTGCAAATAGTTTTAATTGAGTTTTCATTATATATAATAACTAGAATCTGGTTACCACAATGATTTATCTATTCCCTTCTTCACTCACTATTCACTAATGCTAAATCAATGTAATTAACCCCCATGGGATGAAAGGATAGAAATAATGGAATTGATGATGCAGTGATGCAGTTATTTGTCACATGAAAAGCCTTCCTAAGACCTATTCCTGGGATGATTGTATTAGTTCAACATGTATTAGCTCAGCAAACACTTATTACCAGCATTTGTTAAATAAGGGACCACATTTTCAATACATTTGTGAAATCTTCTGTTAACATTCCACTTCTTGTTATGAAAAGATGCTCGATATCACTAATCATCCTGGAAATACAAATCAAAACCACAATGAGATGTTACCTCACGCCTGTTAGAATGCCTAACATTAACAATACAGGAAACAACAAGTTTCCTCCGCAATGAGGCAGAGAAAGCAGAACACTCTCGCACTGTTGGTAGGAATGCAAATTGGTGTAACCACTGCCAAGAACAGTATGGAGGTTCCTCAGGAAGTTAAAAAAGAACCACTCTATGATCTAGCAATTGCACTACTCGGTATTTACCCAAAGGATACAAAAATACTGATTCAAAGGGGTGCATGCACCCTTATGTTTATAGCAGCATTATCTACTATAGCCAAACTATGGAGAGAGCCCAAATGTCCATCAACTGATGAATGGATAAAGAAAATGTGGTATATATGTACAATGGAATATTACTCAGCCATCAAAAAGAAAGAAATCTTGCCATTTGAATGACATGGATGGAGATAGAGGGCATTATGCTAAGCAAAATAAACCAATCAGAGAAAGACAAATACTATATGATTTAACCCATAGATGAACATAGGAGAGGAGGGAGAAAAAAAAGAAAAGAAAAAAGAAAGGGGGAAACAAACCATAAGGGAAACTTTTAAAGATAGAGAACAAACTGAGGGTTGATGGAGGGAGATGGCTGCGGGATGGGCTAGATGTGTGATGGGTACTAAGGAAGGCACCTGTTCTGATGAGCACTGGGTGTTTTAATGTTAAGTGATGAATCACTGAATTATACTTCTGAAACCAATATTGCACTGTATGTTAACAAGAATCTAAATAAAAATTTAAAAAGGAAAAAGAAAAAAAATATTCCATTTCTTATAAAACAGTAAAATATGTATGTGATAATCTTTGCTTTACTTACCGTGCAGTTTAAATTAGGATTTCTCAACTTTAACACTATTGACACTGGGGCTGGGAAGTTCTTTGTTGTGGGGACCTGTTCGATGTATTGTAGGATGTTTAGCAGCATCCCTGGTCTCTATCTCTCTCCTCATCATGAATGCTAAAAATGTCTCCAAATATGGCCAGTTGTCTCCTGGGGCAAAATTTCTCTCAGTTGAGAACCACTGTATTAAGTAATAGGCATGTGCCTGAAACTTACAAATATGTTAATTGGAAAGTCTCAATGGGCTCATTTTCTAAATTATCTCATTTAGTTCTTCTGAAAATAACATTTATTTCCATTTTCTGTTGTTTTGGTTGTGCTAGTTATATCAAGACAGTCAATTTGTTTGACGACGTCTAATTCAAACGAATAACTACTTCAAAATTTAATTGAGTGGAAGGGTTGGTAATTAACTGCTTATCTGATTTTAATCATTTTCCTCCCCAAATCAGTTTATGTGTAGGAAAATACTCAATCTAACACATCACAGAATATCCCCGTCAATGATTTACTCAGTTTTCAAGGAGGAATAAGCATAGTTTAGTAATCAGAAAAACATCTGTGTCGTCTGCCCGTGTAACTTTGGGAAGATCATTAAATTTCTCTTGGATGTATTCTTTTAATGTATAAAAACATGGAGTTAATATTGACACCCTTCAAAGACTTTGAGGATTAAACAGAAAAAAAGCAAAACATTACAATATTAAATCCACTATTAAATCACCTACTTTGCAGATGCAGGATTAACTTTTAGGGCTACACAGATGAATTAGACCATTTCATTGACTTCAAGCATCTCACAGTCTGATGGACGAGAGACACATGCAAACAGTGACCACACACTGAGTAAAGGGTGAAGAACTGTCCTTGCTTTCCTAGGACTGAGAAATTTCCTGGGTGTAGGACTTTTTATGCTAAAACTTGGGAAGTCACTTGTAATCAGGGACTGTTGGTCACCTTAATGATACATACTTCCACTAGATTCTGTAAGAGCACAGAAGAGGAGTATATTTGACTTTGCCAGTGAGGTTTTAAGGATTCAGAAGAGATGTTACATTAGAACTGAGTTTTTAAAGATGAAGTAGGGATTTGAAGGAGGCAGGCTTCTCAGCAAAGGAAAAGGCAGGTGCGGTACACCACGGATTAGAGAGCATACGAAATAGTGTGCAAATAATTTATCATTGCAACCCAGGGTGCAAAGTTGGCAAAAAGTTTCTAGATACAGTGTAGGGATGGCAAATGGAGGTCTGTTAAGTCTTGCTTAAGAGTATAGGCATTTACCCATTGGGCTACAGATAGTATTAACTAACTTTAACCTGGAAGTGACATAATCAAGTGGGTTTAAAGAAGATAATTCTGGGGCATCTGCGTGGCTCAGTCGGTTAAGCGTCTGACTTTGGCTTGGGTCATGATCTTGCGGTTTGTCAGTTCCAGCTCTGCGTCCTTGGGCTCTCTGCCATCAGCACGGAGTCTGATTCAGAGCTGTGACGATCTCTCTCTGCCCCTCCCCCACTTGTTTTCTTTCACTCTCTCTCAAAAATAAATAAATATTTTTTTAATGTTTTTTAATGTCAGTCTATAAGACAGACTGACATCAGACAAGTTAGAAGCCTCAAGGTTCCATTAGAAATCTGTTTCCAGGGCATTATAAACAGAATAGTAGGTTGAATTTAGGAAAAACTATGTGGGAGGAGGTACAGAAAAAATAAGACTTGGTAAGAGATTGAATGTAGGACACAGGGAACACGAAGCGGTGGAAGATAATGTCTAAGTTCCTGGCAATGGTTAGAAGAGCAGAATGTTGGAGTCATTCACAAAATAGATATACAGAAAGATATGGGGTTGGGTATGGGAGGTGGGTGGGTAAAGACAATCAACTTGTCCTTAACCTACATTGGACTTGGGTGCACCTGTGACCTGTGTCTGGTCAGTGATGTCCAGCTGGTAGTCTTAAATGCAGGTTGAAGAACCGAGCTCGAGGTTGGAAATGAAACTTTAAATGTCATCTGCACAAAAGTCATGGTTAGATCTGTGGGCCTTGTGTGAGGTCACCCAGGTAGATGCTAAGGGATGGAAGAGAGAATGCTGGGCATTAGACACTAAGAGAGTGTTTCTCTCACTTTCCGTGACTCTTCGTTTCCTTTAGGGCCAGGAGCGATGGATTCTCAACCATAGACAATGAAGGATTTTGACATACCTGGTTTTAAGAGCATTTTCTTTGCTGTTAATTGTGCTCCGACTGCTCAAATTTGTTAAGGGGCAGCTTTATAGTATTCATATGAACTAGCATCCATAAAGAAGAAAGAAAAAAAAAATTGATTAAAGTTAGTGCAGCTGGAGAAAAATAGTCAGCAACCAATTACCTCACACTTTCCTAAAAGATCCCTCAGTTCATTTCTTGTTATTTTGGGTATGGGTGAAAAGAGACAGCAACTGAAATCACCTTTATGTTGCTCGGCCAAAAAAGCTCAGCTTCCTAAGTGTAACTGAAATAAGCATAACTCCTTTTTGAGCCAAGAATTAAGGCAGTGAATTCAGCCGTCAATTCCCATTGCATGTGATGTGTAATCTAACAAATTTTCAAACAAGCATTCTGGAAACAATTAAAAGTAAGCAAGCTGCCCTGATCAAAGGCTGCTGATGTTTTAAATTGCATTTTGGTCACCCACAACTACTCTTCCAGAATGTGCCTTGCCCTGTTGGGGCCCAGAGCATGAAAAAGAAAGTTTTTGCCATCCTGCCCAGTGTGAGTTTAAGGCTGTGGGTCATTAGGAAGCAAACACATTAGGGCTAAAAAAAATAATTGTTTGGTTTATAGTCACTTGGGGCTTCAGCTTGAATCAGACCTCAGCTGTGGCCCGGGAAAAGTGCATGCAGTGCTTCGTACAAATAGTTTGCTGATACGTCACTGTAAGAAGCATATGTGATACTATTAACTTCCCAAACAAACATGCAATTTGTGTTGATTTCAGAAAGACAAATACCATCATATTTGCCAAATGTACTTTGGATTTCCATGCAAACCTAGGACATATAAATAAACATATTTTGTATCTATTCAAGCTCTGCAAAGCCTCTCTGTTCTGGACACAGTTTGAAATTTGGGATCATGGGTGATCATTATCTCATGGTCAAGGATCCTCCACATTTGACAGTACGTGGCCAGAAAATAGGGGGCCCATTTCACTCTGGGTCCATCCAAGGATGTTTAAATGCTGTCCATGACCTTAGACAAGACCCCCACTTTATTTTTCAAATGGATTTTTGTGTGCAGGGAACTTGTAATATGCTGCAACAATAAAATAAAAAGAAAAAGAAGAAAGATGAAACAAGGACTACTGGCTCACATCCATGTCAGTAAACATGCACTCTTGCAGTTGAAAAATGGAAGGAAATGTAACTATCCAGTCCAAGCCTTCATTTTACAGAAACAGAGAACATAGCCAGAAAACTTGAGATAATTTGCTGATAGTCTCAGTGTTAATTAGTGACAGATACAAAACTAATTCCCAAAGGTTTCAATTCCAACTAACATCCTTTCCACAGTATGATATTGTCTCCATGGTAAAGTGATTAAAAGTTTTTGGAAAGTCTAAAAAATCGTAGCTATACAAAAATAAATAAATAAATAAACGATAATGTAGTTGTATATGAGTAAATTACAAGAACCTGGGAATTGACAGAGTTCGCTGTGTTATTACTTGAATTTAGTCTTCAAAAGTTCTTAATCATAAGACTTGACCCCAACCATTGTAACTATTGGATGAACCCTTGAAATGATATGAATTATGTGGTAGATTAAATCAGTGATCCCAATTCTTCATTGTTCTACAGTGTTACTGCACATCTACACCTTTGCCATGGTCTTGTGGTGTATGGAATATCCTTTCCTGCACCTTGACTTCGGGCTTGATGTGTTTTGGTTAGTTAAGGGTCATCCAAAGTTTTGAATGTTAGTAGTTGTGATGACAGAGGCTGGAAATGGACTTGCCCTCATGTGCTCCTGACTTTCCCCATGAGAACACTCCTAGGGTAGCCACTGGTCTAACCCATAATCAGAGTCAAGGGCATTCAAAACCAGCCTAGATCAGCTGAATCCCAGCTGACCACTGATGTGTGAATGAAAATAATCATTGCTTGTTGTGAGTGCCTTTGAGATCTGGTAGGATTTGGTTAAGTAACATTATTATAATAGTGACTGAAGAACATTATTTTCTGTGTGAATCCACTTATGTGAGAGTCTACTTTCTATGGGAGATAATAAATGAAGTATTGACTTCAAAGACTCAGAGTTAGGTGGTAAATATTGCCCAACTGAGTGATGCTAAGGGCTTTACTTATTATATCTTACCTCATTGTTTTACAACCCTGAAAGATTAGGAGTGATGCATTTTTTAGTTATATTCACAAGGTGTTTTGTTATGGACTGAATGTTTGTATCCTCCCAGAATCATATATTAAAGTCCTAACCTCCAATGTGGTGGTATTTGGAGGTGGGGGACTTTGGGAGGCAATTAGATTTAAATGAAGTTTTGATGGGATTAGTGCCCTTATACAAAGAAGAGAGACCAAAGCTTTCCTTGTCTGTCTGCCATGTGAGGACACCGTGAGTAATTAGCTTTCCACAAGCCAGGAAGAAGGACCTCATGAGGAACTGAATCTGCTGACCCTTTGATCTTGGACTTTCTAGCCTCCAGAATTGTGAGAAATAAATACCTGTTGTCTAAGCCGCCCATTCTATGGTATCTTGTTATAGCAACCAGAAGGGACTAATGTATAGATTAATGGCGAACAAGTGTTAAGAAGCATGATTCTTGAAAGTCTAACTCCCACTTCTTTATAGCTTATTATATTGGTCTTCCCAAACACAAAAAGAAGATGCATGGAGATATATTTTCTCCAATGAATTATATTTTCATTAATGTTTTCCTACTCTGTTCCCAAAGTGACTGCTCAAACTGTCAATCCCCTTCTGGTTGGGTTTCCCAACAAGGTGGGTGAAACCCATGACGAGGAATTCAGACTCATATATAGAACAAAGAACAGAGGCAGGTGGTGACGATACCTAGAAAGTACTCCAAGATGAAACAGGACCTAGCCCTTGGCTGTGATCCACAGAACAGCAGTGGAGTCCATAAATTTGTGTTGAGCACATAGTACTTTCTCTGTCCTGGACTAAATTCTGGGGATAGGATTATGAGTAGACATGACCCTCACTTCGGGGGACTTATATTGGGATGGCACTGGTAGTAAATGGGATATGAGGAGATGACATTACTAACAGGTATTTAGTGATAAGAAGGGAATATGCAGGGCTCACCCTTCCCTTCCTTCTGGTCTTTACTAAAATGCCACTTTAAGCAGTGAGGCTTTCCAGGCCACTTTATATACAATTACATCTCCCTGAACATCTCCCATCTCCCTATCTGCTTTATCTTTCTTCTCAGAAACTATGTAACCATTTTAAAATTATACTTATTTTTCTCCTTTGTTGTCTTTCTCCCCTATTATTACGTAAGGTTTATGCAAATGAGAATTTTTGCTTGCTTAGTTTAGTTTCTTTGTTACCGTTAAATAGCTTTTCACTGCTGTATAGCAATTTCAGAAAGAGTGCTCAGCACATGTAGGTTCTAACAACAAAAATGGTGGGGTGCCTGGGTGGCTCAGTCGGTTAAGCATCTGACTTTGGCTCAGGTCATGATCTCACGGCTCATGAGCTCGAGCCCCGCTTGGGGCTCTGTGCTCACAGTTCAGAGCCTGGAGCCTGCTTCAGATTCTGTGTGTCCCTCCTCTCTGCCCTTCCCCTGCTCATGCTCTGAGTCTGTCTCTGTCTCTCTCTCTCTCTCTCAAAAAATATAAATAAACATTAAAAAAAAATGTCAAATGAAAGAATTTATAAAGAGCTCTAGGTGTGCAAAAGAGGGTTCTGCTTGCCTTATTTGAGACTTTGAGGTTTCCACAAAGGGAATAATGCCTATACCGAAGCTTGAAGCATATGGAAGCATAAGCCCTGTGCAGAAAGGCAAGGGAGTTTCTAAGACATCCACAAGGCCAGGCCGGTAAGCTGGAATGCACACACAGAAGCAGCTCAGGGACTGTCATTCATATTGATGGTGTGAAGGCACAGCTACTTTTTATGCTGGATTTGAGGTCCAGATGTTTGCTTCTCGTCTGGATTGATGACAAGAGCAGGTAGATGAAGAAATGACATTCTTTTCGAGTCAGATATTTGATGAAACTCATTCCAATTTGACATCAAAGAAGAAGTTGTATGTGATAAGGATGGAAATTCACAAACTCAAAGTAAGAATGTCCATTATCAGAATGGCAGTCCTGCTGATGGAGGACAACTTGGGTCTTGAGAAGCTGGTTAGAGTGGCCAGGGAGAGCGAGTGACATTCCAAGCCCCAACTCCATGTCTGAGGTTGCATCAAGTTCCAGCTTCAGGTTACAAATGGCCATTAAATTGGAACCACAGGCCAGAGGAGATCTATACACCTTCAAAGCTAGAAGAGGAAGATGTTTTTCTGTTGGTGGCCTGGTTCCTTAGGAGAGAGGCCCTGTATTAAAGCAAGGATGGAAATATCCAAACAGAATGATTAGACCAAAGCTAATTATATTTTAATTATGAATGGAGGCTATTTTATTTTTTTTTTTTTAATTTTTTTTTTTCAACGTTTATTTATTTTTGGGACAGAGAGAGACAGAGCATGGACGGGGGAGGGGCAGAGAGAGAGGGAGACACAGAATCGGAAACAGGCTCCAGGCTCCGAGCCATCAGCCCAGAGCTCGACGCGGGGCTCGAACTCACGGACCGCGAGATCGTGACCTGGCTGAAGTCGGACGCTCAACCGACTGCGCCACCCAGGCGCCCCAGAATGGAGGCTATTTTAATAATAACTCCATGATCATTTATTGAAAGCTTACTCTCTCTGGGCAAATGTGGCCTCATTTGATCCTTGCAATAACCCCATGTGACAAATGGTATTTTTAAATTGTTCCTTCTTGGGGCGCCTGGGTGGCGCAGTCGGTTAAGCGTCCGACTTCAGCCAGGTCACGATCTCGCGGTCCGTGAGTTCGAGCCCCGCGTCAGGCTCTGGGCTGATGGCTCAGAGCCTGGAGCCTGTTTCCGATTCTGTGTCTCCCTCTCTCTCTGCCCCTCGCCCGTTCATGCTCTGTCTCTCTCTGTCCCAAAAATAAATAAACGTTGAAAAAAAAAATTGTTCCTTCTGAGGAAAATGAAGTTAGAGAGGTTAAGTAACATCTGACATCAACTAGGAAGTAGAAAAGTAGGGAGCGTTTATGTATTCATTTTTTTTTTTCTCATTTGATAACAAACAGCAGGCATCTGCTAGCCTACAAGCACTTGTCCTCCTGGGTGTACAACCAAGGGTAGTCTAAAGTCAAACACAGGCTTTAGACACCTGAGCCTGGTCCCAGCAAAAAACTATGGGTAAGAGGAAAAAGAAAGGGGGGTGGAAGGGTGAGAACCACTGGCAGCTGCTGTCCTCTGGACAGAAAAGGCAGAAGAAAGTAATTATTGGGTTTGTTCCCAACAGCTAGTGGGAACTCATTAATTTATCTAAGCCCATTTATTCAACAGATATTTGTTGAGTACTTACTTACTACAATTCTGACTCTGATCAAGGTCTTAGGGGTATTGTCGTAAACAAGACACTGACTGAGTAGTTCAGCAATTTCAGATAGTAAGAGAGACCGTACTACAGAGTGACTGGCTTTCTGAGAGCGGCATCAGGAAGGGGGTCGGCAGGAGGTATCTCAGAGCTGAGATCTGAATACAAGAAGAAGGCTTTCGCGGAAAAGTTACTGCAGGCAGAGGAGAGAGTAAATGAAAGACTCTAGGCAGAAAACACTGAGACAAATTTCAGTCATAGAAGTGGGGTCTGGAGGGAAAGGGGTGTTTCAGGGGCAAGGAGGTGGCCTGGTATGACAGAGTGGGAGTAGCCTTATTATATACTACCTTGCTGGTCACAGTGAGGGACGGCTGGTGTGGGGAGATGATGGAATATTTTTCTCTTTAAATTATTGTGGTTTCTCTCTTTGAAGGTTCACACCCCACAGGAACTGTAATAGGCTGCACTGACCTTTAGTAGATTAATAGAAACATCCCCTGTTAAGCCCAGGAGGAGAATGTCCTCAGAGGTATTATTTTTCCACTATTGAACTACTCCGTGTTCGGTCAATATTGGGGGAGCCCACAGCCCATGTGTTCTTTTGTGTGCGTGTGGTGTGTGTTTTTGCAATTCAAGATTACATAGCACTTTGTTGATAAGATCATTAATGCTTTTTCCAGTTGTTATTAATTGTTTTTCATCCATTTATAAATTGTGCCTCTGCACGCTGGCCCCAGGGTATAAGTACAAAAATTGAGTTTTGATTATTATAATAAGTAAAGTATTATTAACGAAAGCAATTACGGTTAATAGCTTCAACGAAGGAAAACAAAATGATAGCCTTTGTGCCTTCCCACAGGGAAAACCAGATTAAATCACTTGCAGAAAAGAAAAATCTTTATCCTTGGTCCCACCAAACATTATAACTAGACGTTGCCTTTGGATATTTCTATCTCCTTTGTTCAGAAGCAGAAAGGAGAGCTTGAGCTACACAAGGTTATTGCTCATTAGTTGGTCAGATGAGGCTAGATCATAGCATTCAGGATTTTAATCTGGGTATTATTTGTCCCATGTTACAGATGAGCTAACTGAATTTCTTATCTAACTTAACCTCAGTCTTAACTTAAAAGCAGCCCGGTAGAGATTCAAATGCAAATCAGTATTCCTACGCTTAGGATTTTTCCGTGGTTTTCTCTGAAATCTATGATCTGATCCAGTAATGTTATGTGACATTAAAAAATTTCTAAAAAGTTGCTTAAAGAGTAAAAATGAAAATTCTTGCATACCAGATTTTTCGTTTACTAGAATTTCCTACAGAACACAATCTCAAGGTATTTACCTGTATCATGGTTACCCGCATGGTCGGAGAAGGCTGAGGATGATTGCAGCACTTAAATGTTCTTTAGGAAAGGGTTGTCAGAGAGGTCATGGGGCCAGCATCTAACCATGTATTTCCTGATGGGAGATTTGTTATTTGAACTCAGATCTATCTCCAAACTTCACTCTCTCCAAGAGAACTCAGGGTTACTATTTATACAAGGCTTTGTTTTTCATGTAACAATTTACTCCTTTTGAATCAAAAGGCCAGCTCAATGTATCTGCCATGAGTCTTACTGGCAGCTCTCTTTTGACATAACACTTTCTGTATTTCCCAAGGCCTGACCAGTCGTTGGCTATGCACAAGCTACTAAACATAATATAATAACCCACAGTTCACTGACTTTCGCCCTTGCCTATTCATATAGTTCCCAGCAAAGTCTTCTTACTTATTTATTATTTATTTATTTATTTATTTATTATATTTTTTTACTTTATATTTTATTATATTTATAATATAATATAATTTATTATATTATTTATAATATAATAAATATAATAAATAAATATTATATTTATAAATAAATAATAAAATATATTTTTATTTTTATAAAATATTTATAAAATAAATAAATAAATAAAATATAATTTATTATATTATTTATTACTTCTTACTTATTTATTATTATGCTTGGAAGCCAATGCATGAGCTCATGCCTGTGTCTGTAAGCTGAATTATCTCTCAAGGTTTGCTTATCTACTCCCAGCAAACTCGTGAACACCTTCTGTAGTCTGAAGGGGATTCCCAGCACCGCTGATGCAGACAAACTCTGTGTCTGATGTTCCCATGTGCCAGGGACCTGCCCTCCCTCTCTCCAAGCTCTAGCCTATAGAGGGAACATGCACAATGGGCCAAACAGGAACTAAATTATAAACTTGTTAACATTTTGATTGGAGAGTGCTGTTTGTTTCCATGGCCGAAAAAGGTGACCTAATCTATCATTCCTATACTGAAAATGCCAGGTGCCCAATGAAGCGTGTGCCTTTATTACCCATCCAATTTCAGTGGAGAAGTCTGAATCTAAAGTGCAGAAACCAGGGGCGCCTGGGTGGCTCAGTCAGTTAAGCATCCAACTCTTGATTTCAGCTCAGGTCATGACTGACCATTCGTGAGTTCCAGCCCTGCATCGGGCTCTGCCCTCACAGTGTAGAGCCTGATTGGGATTGTCTCTGCCTCTCTCTCTGCCCCGCCCTGGCACTCTCTCTTTGTCTCTCTCTAAAAATAAATGAATAAACTTAAAAAAAAAGTAAAAAAAAAAAATAAAGAGCAAAGATGAGCAGCAAGCCATTTGTTCTGTTTATCACTTGGAAAATGAGTTCAAGGGGACCCCACTCTCCCTAAGCTTGAGCAGTACAAATAAAACAAAACAACAACAAAAAGCAAAAATGTGTACAAGAGGAAGAATGGCCCCGCTGACTTTCAGTAAGAAACCATGCCTCATGGTAAATGCAAAACAAGGGACATTCTGCTCTCCCCATTCTCAGTCACCAATGCCCTTCTTACAAGAAAAGCATTGGAGGGGATGGCAGAGAAACAGAGAAAGAAAGAGAGAAAGAGATGCTCTTTGAATAGTCCTTTCTTTTTTTTTTTAATTTTTATTTATTTTTGAGAGAGAGACAGAGTGCAAGTAGGGGAGGTGCAGAGAGAGAGAGGGAGACACAGAATCGTAAGTGGGTTCCAGACTCAGAGCTGTCAGCACAGAGCCTGATGAAGGGCTCAAACTCACAAACTGTGGGATCGTGACCTGAGCCGAAATCAGACGCTCAACCGACTGAGCCATCCAGGCGCCCCTTGAATAGCCCTTTCTAAACATGGTGCAGTCGCTGCCGGAAGTTCCTTCTCCAGGGAAAGCATGAGCTCCTCCAATGCCCACATCGCCACATTCCCTGCGGGTCTTGCTGGACAGCCCTCAAACCATCTTCACCTGAGTAGGAAGAACCCTCTTTTCAGTTCCGTGTGTGGCCCTTTTGCCACCTGTGACTTGCATCTCACAGTATCACTTATGAAAGGATGAAGGAGGGTGCTCCCATCCACAGGCAATCTGGGCAAAGGACTGACCTCGTCCTCAAGGTTCCGCCACCTCTCCCAAGATAAGAGAATCTTTATTCTCCTTCTTTGTTCCCAGCCACAGTGCCCCACCCCACCGCGCGCCCACCTCCCACCGCCCCGCACAGGAAGCTCCCCAGCCCTCGCCCTTGCCAGCATCAGGTAGAGATCACCATGGTGGAGGCTCTGGGATGCTTTCCCCCAGCTGGGTGTTCTGCTCTCTCCTTAGAGCCTCAGACCCTCTTCTAACTCCTAATGAGAACCAGCTCTCCTTTATGGCTTCACTCCTTCCTTAATTCTCTACTATATCTTCACTACAGCCTCTGTTTTAATTGGAAAAATCACAAACAAACATACGCAAATCCCAATATTCCTGTTTTCCCCAATATTCCTGTTTTCCCCAATATTCCTGTTTTCCCCAGGGGTGAGCTTTCATGCTTTTTTCTCTATCTCAGAACTTGTCTGTTATACCCATCTCCTCCTTCTCTACTCTTGTTTGTTTACTTTGTTTGAGGCTTTTTTTTTTTGTTGTTTTTGTTTTTTGGTTTTTTTTGCTTCTTTACTGGTCATTTATTACCAAAGCTCCTATTACTACCTGCAGTTTCTGCAAAATGTGTTCAACATACAAATGGAGGGGCACCTGGGTGACTCAGTTGGTGAAGCATTTGACTCTTGATTTTGGCTCAGGTCATGATCTCACAGTTCCTGGGTTCGAGCCCTGCATTGTGTTCTCTACTGACAATGTGGAGCTTGCTTGGGATTCTCTCTCTCTCTCTCTCTCTCTCTCTCTCTCTGCCCCTTCCCCTCACGCACACTCGGCCTCTCCCTACAAATAAATAAATAAACTTTAAAAATATATAAATGGATATAGCTTAGACCCTGCCCTCAAGGCCCTGCACCTAACAAACATTTGACATAATTGGGTCAGGAACCCAGTAAAGAGGCAGCAGAGCTGGTTGGTAAGGGCCTGCTTTCTGAGTTCAAGTCCCAGCTCTGTTGTGTACATGTGGTAAGATCTTGGGCAAATCACTTCTCCCGAGCCTCCATTTCCTCACCTGTAAAACGGAGATGATATTAGTACCTACTCTGTGCAGATTATTGTGACAATTACCTGGGTCAATTTATAAAAACGTGTGTTAGAATTGTGTCAGGTACAAAGAACATGCCAAGAGGGCTTGCTGTTATGAAATGGTGACAAAGGTTGGAGTGAGGGATAAACTGGGGTGGAGTGAGGGCTGCCCAAGGAAGTCTTTCCAGAAGGAGAGAAGATTTGAGCTGTGTTTTGAGAGAATAGGATTTTTGTCAAACAGGTGAGATGTGGAGAGAATTCTCATTGGCGATGAACATGTACCAAAGGTTGATGTGTGAAAAAGGCTCCTTTGAACACTGTGCAGAGTGGGGAAATGGAAAGAAATGGTGTCAGGAAAGGAATATAGGTAATAAAACTGGGGACAAATAGTGGAGGGTCCACAGGTATCAGGCAAGATGTTTGCATTTCACCCTATCGAAATAAAGGGAGTTTGGGGAAGTGTTAAGCAGCTTTGCTTTATCAAGCCATGATAATGGTAGCAGGCAATGGCTTCTTCTCTTTAAAAATCAAGAAGCAGTGAAGAAGGTCACATGCATTTATTTCCTCCTACGGATTTTTTTCTCTTGAGGTGTGTCCATTTTCTTATTTGAGGATTGTCTCAGGAAAGCCAGAAAATCCCTTCCAGTCACCGCGGGTTACATAAATGAACTAATCTTCTATATACTCATGTTTCAGATCATTTTTCCTCCCCTCCCTCTAAAAATACTGAGGGGTTTTTCATCGAACTTTCTGCCTTGGTCATGTTGTTTCTTGTACTTCCTCTTGGGCAGGCTTCCAAATCTCATGGTAACCAAGAAGAGGCTGCAGTGTTTAGACATTATCCCTTCTGCAGAGTGACTCACAGATGAAAAGTGAAGTGCTTTTTCTCCGGTGGAAGTATGACTAGACTAATATTTGATCCAGGAGTTGAACTATTTGAAGATTACTGGAACTCTGTGGAAAACTGAGTCTGCTTAAGCCTTCTCCAACTTACACAAAGTGGAGATGCCCTCGTGCCTGCAATGAGAACTTTCTCCTTCCCCGGGTCTCTGTTACTTAATCTTGCTCTTTTTTTTTTTTTTTGTCCCTTGTAGAGACTGAGCACAAATCTGTTGAGCATGGCTCATCTTACACAATGCACCTCTCTGCTCTAACGCACCAGTGCTTCCTGAACAGCCATGTCTTAGCAATATCAAATGCCATTACACAGTCAATAAAATGTCAGAAAACACAGTGTGATGACCTCACTGCTCATGTGCAGATGCGTTCCTATATTGGATCCCAGTCTGAGTTCTGCACATGGCCCAGGTTTGACTGTGTTTGCACCTTCCAGCCTGTGCACACATGTGTTTGGCAGCAGAAATATGGATATGGATGTCATATTCTTCATAAGCGTTCTTTCTTTTCCCACATGTTGTAGAGTTCATTTCTTTAAGGATTCTTCATGCTCTTTCTTATTTTGAGTGACACACATTCACTTTCTGAAAAACCTTTCCCCTCCTACCCTACTCTGCTAGAAAAAAAAAGTAACAAAATGCGGTAATTTCTTTTTTTAGTAGCTGTTTAAGTGTGTGACTTATAAGGGGATGCACAAATCAGGAAGAAAAATCTGTGTCACTAAGATATCATATTTATAGATATGATAATAAGATGGTTTAAAAAGGGCCATGTCTTATTTTTTTAGTTCTTAGCACAAGAATGAACATATAGATCCTCCAGAAGGATTAGATAAGTGAAGGAATTAATGATTTCCTTGACACTTTGGTTAAGAAGGCAATCTATAGATCAGTTAACTAAACAGCCTACCCAGCTCTGGATTTGTTATATTCCTGTCAAAGGGCTACCTAGCCTAGCTTGCATAGCCTCATGAGCTTTGGTTCATTAACACCCCAGATACAATCAGGACTTGGATAGGTATGGTTCTTATAAAGTTCTTACTTACAAAGCTCAGCCCCAGGTTTCCAACTTTTGATCTAGACTTTATGTTCTTACTTCTGATAAATGCTCAGCTGAACAATTCAAGTCAGTTGCAAAAATCATTTCCTTCCAGTGAAACAACCTAAGTGATTCATGATGATGCAGTATTAGTGAATCAAAGTGAACCAAAATGACCCTCGTGTGCATTTACTCTCATTACTTTTCATGAGTGATTACTTTTATCTATTAACAATATGGAGCTTATCTATTTAGAGTATGTCTTCCTCTTGTCCTCAAATTTTTCTTCTGGATATTACATACATGCACTTTAACGTCTTTGCTTTCTTTTCAAAACAGTAGTTTTATATTCTGTACGTGAGAAAGATGACTCCCATTTTTCATGATCTAACATCACCACTATAGGATGATAGACTTTGGTTTTTCTTTGGATACTTTTTATCGATTTTAATTGCATCGGCAGGCAAAAAGATGCGTTAGGTGTAAGGGTTAAAACTCTGGTTCAGTCTGTTTTGGTGAGAAACCTGACTCTGCCTCTATCTTCATAAACTTAACTACATCATTTTATTTCTCTCTCCTGCTATTTCTAATTCATAAAATGTTTAAAACCCACTACTAGAGCCATACTGTGAGCATTAAGCAATTTAATTCCCATAAAGTGTTTTTAAGAGTAACTTCTCCAAACTAAGCAGTCTATAATTGCAAGCTGTTATTTAGTGCCTTGGCTAAAATCCCTTTCTGTCATCTGTCATTTGTATTTCTTTCCATAATTCTGCAATGTCTAGACTAGTGTTACTACTAGGAACCACAAGATCACAAAATCTTCTGAAATCTCTATCCAGTCTTTCTTTAATCCACGCACCAAAGTTTCTTCTTACCTCCAAGGACAGGATGCAGCCTCTTATGAGGAAGCCAGGTATCTAGAGGTCTTCTTTAGAAGACCCTTTAGAAGAGGTCTTCTTTAATCCAGATTATCTCAACTCATGACTACACCAAGCCCAAGGCCTCCATTAAAACATTCCCTGGAATAACATTATGCTAAACTTTCAGGAGCATTTACTAGGTCCTGGGTACCAGGCCGCTACTCTAAGTATGTTACATTGCTAACTAGCTTTATTCTTTGTTTTGTTTTGTTTTAATTTTTTAATGTTTATTTTTGAAAGAGAGAGAGTGTGTGAGTAGGGGAGGGTCAGGGAGAGAGAGGGATACGCAGAATCTGAAGCAGGTTCTAGACTCTGTCAACAGAGAGCCTGATGCGGGGATCAAACCCATAAACTGAAAGATCATGACCTGAGCCGAAGTCAGTACTTAACCGAATGAACTACCCAGGCGCCCCTGACTAGCTTTATTCTTAAGCAAGCATATGACTTAGCAAATAGTTCCCAAACCACTTCATGGATACAGCAGACTCATGGAAACACCGAGTAGACTGCCTGTACGGCTATTGCTGTGAGATGTATATTAGGTTTGGACTAAGGGGTCTGTTTGCAGAGATTTTGCTCCACCCCTCCATTTTCTACCTTCTTTTCATTCTCGAAAAATTATTGTCCCATGAGAATAAGAACATGTCTGTCTCCCTGCTTCACAACCGTATACCTAAGGGCTTTTACAGTGCCTAGCACACAGTAGGTACTTTGTAAATATTTAGAGACTGAATAGGCAACCAAGCATCAACATATTGTTTTATCATATTAAGTAGTACATATGCAGGCTTGAGGGGAATAATTGGACAAATTTTGAAATGGGTCTGTTGAAGGTCAGAGAAAAAAATAGAATCATTAATTTATTGAAATTCTACTGTGGTATTATCCCTGTGCTTGACACTTTTATAGTCATTGTGGTTTAATCCTCAGAAATTCATGGAATAAAGAATAATCTCCCATTTATACCCAATCAGTCCTTTATTGCCCTTGACTTATTTTTCTCCCTAATAGGAATAAGAGCAGAACACAACCGTGTACTCTGAATTAAGCCTTAAAACCACAACATGGCCAATTGCATCATACTCTGCGTGATTGGATAACTAGAATAACAGAAGCACTAACAAGCTATGTATCTATCCAAGTTTCACAAACCAATTTAGCAACTAGGATGGGGTGAATGCAGATTTGCCCCAGGGCATTGTTATTTTCAGCATGCAAACAACCAAGGTTAGTTACTGAAAAAATTTGCAAAGTTCTAAGCCCCCTTCTATCTGCTATGCCCCTCTACTTTCTCCATTGCCTCTCCAGCCCTGGTGGGTCACTCACCCCTATCTGGATCAGAGTTTTGGGAGCCTGGGAAGTAGATGAAGCAAGATACCCAAAGTCAACGGCAGATCTTTTTCCCTATTGTTATTATTTTTAAGTCCTCTTTGACATTTTCTACAATGAGAAACCTCCTTCTTCATTTAAGAGGTTTGAGCATATTGAATGTTACTCACACAGATCCAAAAATGCTATTTATATCACTGATTAGAAAAAAATACTTTCCACTAAAAGGGTTTAATTTAGCATAGTATAATGGCAAGTATAAAAGTGCTGGAAAGCTTAAGTCAGACTACCTACATCTCAACTCTTCTCTACCAGCTGAGTGACACCACAAGAGCAATTGTGCTTGCTAAACACACACACACACACACACACACACACACACACACACACCTATCTGTTAGTCTATCTATCATCTATCTATCTATCTATCTGTGCATTTTAAACTCTGTATCAATCTCCTCATCTGTTTTACTGCATGTTTGCTTACAGGCTTCAGTAAGTTAATTCATGCAAAGCACCCACACTGCTGCCTGGCTGCCCGAAATAAAGTTTAGCTATTGTTATTTTTGCTGCTGTTATTATTTTGTTACTATTTAAAATAAACCAAATGATGAATTATGGTTTCTTTTTTAATGCTTATTTATTTTGATTGGAAGAGAGAGAGAGAGAAAGAGAGAGAATGCATGCAAGTGGGAAAGGGGCAGAGACAGAGGGAGAGAGAGAGAATCCTGAGTAGGTTCTGTACTATCAGTTCAGAGCCTGAGGTGGGACTCAAACTAACGAACTGTGAGATACAACCTGAGCCATAGTCAAGAGTCTGACACTTAGCTGACTGAGCCACCCAGGCTCCCCTGAATTATGGTTTCTAATTAATGTAAACCTTATATTCTTTTTTCTTTAAACATTTATTTCCTTATTTCGAGAGAGAGAGCAGGGGGGAGGGAGGGGCAGAGGAAGAAGGACAGAGAATTCCTAGCATGCTCTGAGCTGTCAGAGCAGAGCCCTTCACAGGGCTCGATATTACAAACTGTGAGATCATGACCTGAGCCGAGATCAAGAGTTGGCTGCTGAACTGACTGAGCCACCCAGATGCCCTGTTATAGTTCTTTTTTTTTTTTTTTTAATTAATCCCTTCTTACTCAAGTATCCTTGCTAATTGCTGTAACTCTACATCTCCAGGTGGAATTCTTTGCAATAAAACACTCAGTCTTTTTTTTTTCTTTTCCCTCGTCTGCAAGTTTTTTTAAAAAAAGTTTTAATGTTTATTTTTATTTTTGAAAGACAGACAGAGAGAGAGAGAGAGAGAGAGAGAGAGAGAGCGTGAGCTGGGGAGGGGCAGAGAAAGAGGGAGGCACAGAATCCAAAGCAGAGTCCAGGCTTTGAGCTGTCAGCACAAGAGCCCAATGTGGGGCTGGAACCCATAAACAGTGAGATCATGACCTGAGTCAGTCAAGTGTTTAACTGACTGAGCCAACCAGGCTACCCTCTCATCTGAAATTTTCACAAATTTCATCCTGCATATACTCATCTATTCATGTATTCCTGAGTTGTATATTCCTGAATCTTTTATTTTTCCTTTATCTATCCATTAAGGTCTTGTTTCTCTGCCATGAGCCCCTCCAATTATTGTAATAGACACCAAGCCAAATTAAAGACGCTATATTGGTAACATTGTATGGGCGGAACTGTTCATGCTTTTGTAAAAGCCTCTCTGGCTTCTGTCTCTCTCTATTCACACATACATGCAGGATCTAGGAATCAGGCTATACATAATTTTATATCCATCTGAAGGGAAAATATTGTTAAAATTATATTGATAGTCTTCTCACAATACAATCAGCTTATAATTAGTTTATTAATTAGTGTTTGAGGCTATAATTTTTATTAGAATATAACGCCCCACCATATGAACCCCAGAATCATTTGGCCAATTTCTATTTAGATTTTTAAGTTGATCCCAATTTTTCTTTGTTATTAATAATTTTGTGATGGATAACTTTATATATGATTATTTGGGGTTCAATTTAACAGATATTCATTTTTAATGAATTATAATTCATCTATTTAATTCATCTATAATAACATAGTAATTATTAAAATATGTACTAAAGAAATATTGGTTTGTTGTATTTTTGCCCTATTTCCTTCTTGCATATATATTGTGGCTTTTTTTGGGGGGGAAAGATGCAAAACTTGGGGGGCAAACCAGCAAACTATCCTTAACGTGGGTTAAAAGATGGATCCTCAAAAAACTATTATAAGGCTATTTTGGCAAATTATGTTGATTTTGGACTCGATTTGCTATAGGTTATCTGAAACTAGCAAATAAGATTAAGTTGATTCACAAAGGTACTCCTCATGATATTACAAGATCTGTTGAAACAAAAGACTTCTTCTTTAGCAATTATATTATGTTGAAAGTCCAGTTTAGCTTGAAATAGATTAGTCCTTCATAGGTCCTCAGTTTAAGATACTATTCCCTTGGGGCACCTGGGTGGCTCAGTCGGTTAAGCGTCCGAGGCTCAGGTCATGATCTCGCAGTTTGTGAGTTCAGCCCCGTGTCGGGCTCTGTGCTGACAGCTCAGAGCCTGGAGCCTACTTCAGATTCTGTGTCTCCCTCTCTCTCTTGCCCTCCCCTGCTCACTCTCTGTCTGTCTGTCTGTCTCCCAATAACAAATAAACGTTAATAAAAAAAACTAAAAAAGATACTATTCCCTTGGCTGACATATGTTTTAAATATCTTTTGTCTTGTTTCAGGTTTGATTCTGAGAAAAGCTGGCATAGTCATATACGTGTAGGGGAATCCTCAATTTAATTTTAACCACACATTATAGGTTCGTAACAAAACAATACCCGGGCAGCCATTAAACCCACTTGATCTTACTCCAGATGTTTCCTGTATCCCATGAAACAAATGCTTGGAGAAGAGCACATTTCCTAAAATCGTCCTGTGTTTAAAACTTAGGTGCTAAACATATACATTCAGTCAAAACGTAAAAAGCAAAGTTCAGTTACTCATCCCTGTGGCCTCCCCGCCAGATGTCAAATGAATTACTGATTATGACGGTGGCTTTTCGAAGGCTCCCTTACTGATTGTGACGGTGGCTTTTCGAAGGCTCCCTTCCTTCTCTGCTTCTCTTAGACTCTGATAGACTCCTTTTCTCTTCATTCTGGCAGCTGCTTTTATGACAAGTTAATTTCAGGCTTTGAGAGGTTAAAAGATGGGTCACCTTTACGTTTCCTTCTGCCTTTCTCCATCTCAACTTGCTTGTGGGCCAACGTTAGCAAGGAACAATGAAAGGCCAACCATCTAGTTGTCTTCTTGCCTTTGCTTAAGTACTATCAACATTCCCAAGCCTGAGAAAACATGACCCTGGCATGAGACACACTGATTTTCCCTTCCGCTGTCTGGAAACCACTAACCCACACCCATTTCCTCTCCAGGAACAATCATCTCATTTTCAAACCTCATATTGCTTTGGGAAATGGCAAAACAGATTTCTGGAAATGCCAAACTCCCAGGGTTGAGCTTTGGTGGACGGCCAGTAACATCCCCTTTTTGCTTCTGCTTTTCTCTCACCCACATGAGAACACTTTTTATACCTAACACCACGGACTACATCTTAGCTTCTCTTCCATCCCAAGACCTTCCATATGTACCATTTATAGTTTGCTTTCAAACCGTATACTTGATATTAATATTTTCCAGTGTAATTTAGCTCAGAGTAATGTTTTCCAATGTGCTACAAACAAAACGTTGGTGTCTTCCCAAAAGTTGTATGTTGCAATCCAACCCCCCGATGTGATGATATCAAGAGTTGGGAACCTTTGAGTTCATTAGATCCTGAAGGCAGAGCTTGGATCAGACAGCTCCTTTATGCCTTCTGCCATGTGAGGACAAAGAGAGAAGACAGTCTTCTATGAACAGGAAGCAAGCTTTCACCAGACACTGGGTTTTGCTGGCACCTTGATCTTAGACCTGCCAGACTCCAGAATTGTGAAATACAAATACTTGTTGTTAAACCCAGCCACCGTATGGTGTTTTTGTTATAGCACCCGGAACAGACTAAGGCTCAATGCATGGTAGGCTTCAAGATGTGGGAAGATAGCTGTACGAGTAATAACAGTGATGCCATTCCCTTGGAGGTTTAGGTTGTGCTAAGAACATTTTTGTACTTTTTGAATTTTTATTATTTAAATGTATTTATTCTCTGGTTTAAAAACAATCTTGTGTTGTTCCAATGTGGTGGCAACAGAGAAAACAGGTGGAGGCCGAGCAGATGTTTCAAAAGGTAGCATCTGAAAGTATTAGCTCTCAAGTTTCAGAATTTAAAACTTTGTTCTCAACTTCTTACATCATTTCTCTCTTAAATAGATTAATATTCAATTTGTAACAAAATGAAGAGCTTGACTGGTTTGAAAGAACATAGATGCATGATATAAGACTCATCAGTGCACTTAGGTGGCTTGGTGGCTTATTGCATTTATTGGACAAGAAGAGCAATATAAATATTGTGACTCTACATGACAGCATTGTTTGAAAAGCTGTAGGCTTTCTTTGGGCGTTTTTCTGCTCTTAGTAACATACAGCTGAGGCAGTGAAGCCAACACTTCAAGGGAATCAATGTAGTAGGTATTCTGACTGAATGGGTCTGGTCTCCCCCATGGCTATGCACAGGTTTGACGTGTTAACTGATAAGTGTAAATGGAAAGTATTCATTTCTTCAATTTGGTTTTAATCTTGACTTTACAATATGAGATTCTTTGAACAATTGGAGTGAATTTGGGGATTTTTACTTCTCTTACCAATTATTTTTCACCATTCTTGTAATCCAACTATTCTACTCTTACCAGTTACTTGAAAGTCTGTTCAGACATAGGGTTTTCTCATGCTGGATTTTGTTACAAATGCGATTACCTCTGTAAGTACTACCCTTTTCCTGTTTATTTTCATAGAATCTCTTCCCACACTGAGAAGGTGAAGGAAACAATCCTTTAGGTGAAATATATGAATAGACAATATTTGGAAATGTAGTGCTTTGGTCTCTACGGTTTCATTTCATAGAAGCATTAATACCTGAGTAAAGAGATAATCCATTGGTCACTCTTTCCTACCTAGGCCCTCTTTGCTAGCTGAGATAAAATGTCATTGTGGTCAATCCTGTTTTAATTTGTTCAGGCAAATGAGTTTCTAATGCTTCCTGTAAGAGATTAACCTCTGTCCTGTGCCTCAGTGGTTTTCCTGGCAAAAAATGTTTTTATAATGTGTGTGTGTGTGTGTATGTGTGTATGCATGAGTGTGCACGTTGTATACATGGATCACCCTTTTCTTTTTCTCCATGATATTTGCTTCAGATGATGCTTCATCATATGCTTCAGATGATGTTAGATGGTTTTCCCATTCTCTTTTTTCATTGGCTCACAGGTTATGTACACTTAGCTCTGTTTCTCTATTTGGAAGCCAATTCCTAAAGATACTGAAGATGAGTTTAGGTTTCTTACTGATTAAGATTTTCTTTCTTTTCTGGGTTCTTTCTGATATTCCTCCAATAAATTACTCTTTCCTTTAGTTGTAATACTCTCTACTGATAATGGGCCCTATATCTTCCTTGGTTTACTGTGGTAAGTGATCATTTACCACATAGATTTTATGTACCCTGCATTAGGCAGACACACAACTTTAGTTCTTCTACTTTCTGGAATTCAACAACTATGAGGAACCCAGATGTTCATCTATGATGAACGCCTTGCATCGTGGTAAGCATTTGGATGTAGAAATGAGCAAAATAGACTGTTGAATTCTAGATGAATTTTTAAAACCATTTCTCACTAAAGCTATTTTGAAGATTTGCAGACTCAAGTATTTGAACAAATACGATTGTCATTTAGATAACAAGCAGTTCAGTTGCATCCTAAATGAAGAATAGATTATAAACTCAATGTTCAGAGTGAAAAATCAATCCAAAATTTCCATTTACAAGATTATCTACAAAGTACGAACACTATTAATGAACAGGAAATGGCTATGAAATTATTTGTCCTAGGTTTACTAAGATTCATTGGTTATATCTATTGTAAGAGAGTTATACAATGCAGTCAACACTCTTGACTTCCAAATTCAAGAACACCTAGTTGAATCTGTGCAAGTTAAATATTCATTTATAACATATAACTACACTTATTTTATAACCCACATAACAATTAGCTCAGGCAGAGCATTTTAAAGTCAGTACACCTGTGAACAGCTCCCTTCTCATTGTGCCAGTGTGATTGCAGTAACAGATCAAGATGAATCAATCATCTGTCGATTCTCTGCTAACTCCTGCTGTTCACTTTGCATGAGTGAAAAATATATTGTGTGTTAAGTCACTGAAACTCAGGTATTATTTGTTACCTCAGCATCCCATGGTATGTCCTGACTGATACAATGCTATTTTTTTTATTTATTTTTTATTTTTTTAATCTTTATTTATTTCTGAGAGAAAGACAGCATGTGAGCAGGGGAGGAGCAAAGAGAGAGGGAGACACAGAATGCAAAGCAGCCTCCAGCTCTGAGCTGTCAGCAGAGACTGATGTGGGGCTCGAACTCACGAACTGTGAGATCATGACCTGAGCCAAATTCGGATGCTCAACCGACTGAGTCACCCAGGCGCCCCTGATACAATGCTATTTTAAATCTTTTCTTTCTCCTCAAACTTTTAACATTTCAACTTTACCTCCTCAGCTCAGAAGATGAATTCCTTTTTTTTCCACCAAGAAAATAACACTTCTTTATCCTTCTACCTTTTCTACAAACCCACTTTCAGAAGAACCCATATATTCTGCATTGTTTTCTGTTAAAATGGAAGAACTGTCATTATATGCATGAAGAAAGACTGTCATTTCATGCCCTCCAACTTACTCCAGGGCTTGTTATCCTTGCAGTAATCCCTTCTCCCTCTTTCATCATCAAATTCACCTTTTCTGATATTACTTCCACCAGTACATACACGTATATAATACTGTCTATTTTTAAAACCCTCCCTAGACTAGCTGCTTCTCTACCTATCTCTTCACCTTTTACTTTCTACATATACTTCAAATACCATTTTCCTAAGCCAGATTCCTTCACTTTTTTACGTCCAATTCTCTTCTTGATTCCTTAATTCCCACCAGTTTACTGAATCAACAGTTTCCAATTACTGCCATCTTACCAAATCCAGTGGTCAGTTCTCATTCCTTTTTTTTAAATCGATCTCTCACACCAACATAACACATAGTTGATAAAGTTTTCTATTCTGAATTGCTCTTTCTTAGGCCTGAAATACTCTTCTCTCTTGAGAACATAACTCCTAGCTTACTGGCTACGCTTCTTATTCTTGACTTCTAAGTATTAAAATGCTCCAAAGAAAACAGTGCATAGCACATAGTAGGTGTTTAACAATTTGGAGGGATAAATGAATTAAGGGATTTTGATATTAGTCAATTATCATTCACATGAATTGGGAACTTTTATTATGTTTCTGATTGCTAGTAAGTTTGTCAGAATGTACTTTACCTACTGAGGGAAAGGTGTCATGTGTACCTTTAAATTATAGTATCTTTAAAGCATCAGCCACATTATAATCAGTAATTTGCTTATTGATCTTCCTTAGCACATATTAAGCTCTTTTCTGTCTCATTTTTTCATACGTCTGTGCCTTTTAGCTAGTATAAGGCCTGGATGAATAAATTAGTGAATGAATGAATAGCTATCACCCAGTTGATTTATGTTGAGTTTTAAGATAATCAAATAACATGTGCCATTTTTACATCAACTGTTGTTGAGCCATAACTTCTAGATGCATTGTTTGAGTCATATAAACCTAAGTATAAAAGTTTATATGTTTGTTGATATTCAATTTTATCTGAAAAATTTTAGTTACTTTTCTAGCTAGAATCTTTTCAGACAAGCCATCAGTTATCTAATATTCGATTCATCTGAACATGTGATATGTATGCTTTCTTTGTCATTAGCCAAATAACTTTGGAAAAAATGTTGACCAGAGAAAAGTCAAGGACAACGTGTCTTGAGTATTCTCTTAGAAATCTCCCTTTTTGTGAAAAATGAGACATGAATCAATCCCAATTGGCCAATTTAGAATAAATATCCTGTGTGGAATTTTTGAGCCATTTATACCGTATTCACTTTTACACCCCAACCTTAAATAAAGCATGTCTGAAACTAAGCCCATCGCCTTCCTCCATTTTTATTTTTTATGCAGTATTTTTATACAGTGTTTCATTCATTGTGACAGGAAAAATTATGACTACATGTAACAAAATATTGATTAACATTACGGAGAATGACCCAAATCATCATGAACTCCTATTGGCCTATGATTATAGGGCTCATTTAGTAGCCTTCATGTCAGTAAGATTCCAGGTTCTTCTCACCCTTCTGCTCAGTTGTTACGATCATATTGCCTCTTTTTCTTCATCCAAGTCATTGCACATGGCTGTAACAACAGCTCTAAGAATCAGGTTTCAGGGTTATTTTCCATTTAAGATTTAGAACATAAGAACAAAACATCTTTACTTTTACCGCAGAAAACTACACTCTCCCCTATTACATTTCTGCAAATATCTTCTTGGACATAACTAGCTCATACAGCCTCCTCTAGTTTCAAGGGAGCCTGGACGTATCGGCAAAAGGATTGGAATGGTTTTGACTGCCCTTTCGTCTCTGGGCTGGATACAGTGCGATCCCAAACAAATAGGGACCGTTTTAGCAAGGCTGCTAGCATGAGCAACTAGCAATGCCTGCCACTCCTTCCCTCCTTTTCTCGCCTTCCTAGAGATACTTTCTTAATTGAGAAACTTAATTGAGAAATTGAGGACTCACACTGGGATGGGAAATACTTTCTATTTATGTTCTGAACACCAGTTTCTCCTGCCCCCCCTTATTTGCATCATACTTGCCTCTTTGTTTTTTTTTTTTTGTTTTTTTTTTGCATTTATCCCAACAGTATTACTGTTATGTGTCAACAAATACATCTTATTTAGTTTTATCTTCTTCTTCCTTAGCATCTGGCATATAAAGGATGATCAATAAACACCTCCAGCAACAAATGAGTCAATGGTTGCCTGCTTGTCAGACGCCATTCTAAAATGTAACATTTATCACAGCACTTACATATTCAGATCCACCAGTACCCCCTTTTCTCTGTTGTGAGAAAGGCAAATGTTTTGGCCTGCCTTTCAGGGCATCTAGAACACAGATCTATTCTCCTTCGATTCTCATTACCCTTCGGTTTACCTCCTGAGGTTTAGCCCCATTAGTTTTCCCATCATCCCATATAAACCTCCCTAGTTGTATTTCATATGTGAAAGTGGTTTACATATTGTAAAATGACAGTGGAGTGGCTATTTGGAGCAGCTTCACCTCCATGTGCATACTTATGCATGTGTCATATGAAAATTCCTTTCTTTTCCTCTTTTCCAAAATCTTTGTCTCTTGGCCCCTCCTACTGCTGACTCCCTCAGCGACACCCCCACACCCTCACAGCACTCATCTCCACTAGTAGAGGCTAATGTTTTTAACATCTGGAACTCGCTACTCAAGAACATTGGTTTTTTTCGGTCTCAGACAGCAATTCCAACTGTGCAAGGGCCACCAGCAGAGTCAAAGAGTTAATACTTTTTGGGGGTAGCCCATAGCTAATAGCAGATGAGGATTTTAGGAATAAATATTTCAACTTCTTTATCCTTCACTTTGGGTAACCGTGTGGCACGCCATACATGGTTTGTCACAATTCCCATTAGGATTAAGCCCCAGCTATCCATGGTGGGAAATTTCTATTCTGCCACTATAGAGTGGTTTATCACCTTTTTGTTTGTTTGTTTTTACTTTACCTGACTCTCTTCCTTTCTCTGTTTCACTTTCCCATTTCTCTGTAAACCTGCTGAAGTCAACTCCTTGTCTCAGTATCTGCTTCCAAGGGAACCCAGATTAATCTACCAGATTAACACCTCCTAATACCCAGACTGACACGCCTCCCTTCGGTTACCTCATTCTCGTGACTTTCTTTTTTTTTTTTTTTTATTTTTTTTTTTTTATTCATTCTATCTTTTTTTTTTTTTTTTTTTTGGGGACAGAGAGAGACAGAGCATGAACGGGGGAGGGGCAGAGAGAGAGGGAGACACAGAATCGGAAACAGGCTCCAGGCTGTGAGCCATCAGCCCAGAGCCCGACGCGGGGCTCGAACCCACGGACCGCGAGATCGTGACCTGGCTGAAGTTGGACGCTTAACCTACTGCGCCACCCAGGCGCCCCGACATTCTTGTGACTTTCACTGATACTCAGGCTAGTGTTCATTTCCTCTTCCACTCATTGTTGATAGTCACTTATTTTTTTCCTCCAAATATTTTAGCACATGATTACATTTTTAAATGTTTGTTTATTTATTTATTTATTTATTTATTTATTTATTTATTTATTTTTGAGAGAGACAGAGACAGAGACAGAAAGACACAGAGAGCATAAGCGGGGGAGGGGCAGAGAAGAGGGAGACGCAGAATCTGAAGCAGGCTTCAGGCTCTGAGCTGTCAGCACAGGGCCCCAAGAGGGGCTCAAACTCATGAACCATGAGATCATGACCTGAAGTGAAGTCGGAAGTGTAACCGATTGAGCCACCCACGTGCCCCACCTGATTACATTTTTATACAAGATTTTCAAATGTTACTTATACCACTGTTTATTCTCAAAACTATTCTAAGCTTCACACGGGAAGCTTGTCTATGCCTTATGGAAATTCTCTATAACCTCAAGCTAACGGTCATAGACCTGGTCACCATAAAAGGATACCACAAGCACTCTCTGTTTGGTTAATTGGCTGTTACCAGTTCATGAGATGACATGCACTTCTGATAATTCAATGAAAGCTGGAAACCCAGGCTTTCATATGAAATTTGTTTCTGATGTTGTAGCTCTTTGATGTTTTCAAATTATACCTGAGTTTGGATGCTAACTTTGGCAACTAATTATTTTCTGATGGCTTTAGACATGTCATTTAACTTCTCTGAGCCTTGGTTTCTGCAGTGGGTAAATGGAGCTAATCACCTGTACCTCATAGAATGATCGTGCCAACTGAGGGAAAATATTAAGTATGTCATATATTAAAAGTCAAAAAGGATAGATGTGGTAGTTGATGGGAAGATAGACCAGAGCAGTATCCAACTTGGGTGGGGCAAACAAGGCAGTCAGTGTGATCACCAGTAGGACAGATATATGCCATCGATGAAGTCATTGAGAGGATCCCACTAAGGGTGGAGTCCTTTACGTCTAAAATTTCTTTTTAAGGTTGGTAATCAAGGAAGAACAGTTTTCCTGAGAGGAGTTTCACAGGGCAGCCCACTAAAGAAGTGTAGTTTAGAGGTACAGAGGGCAGAAGAAACAGCAAGAAGAACCAGAGCGGGAAAGAAGAGATTGTGATGAAAATAACAAGTTCTCAATCTGTCCTGATCAGTCTCTGTCTGGGTGAAGCATCTAAAAGACCCCCTAGCTAACTGGGAAAATCTAGTGATATGAAGACAAAAATCTAGACAAGGAACATAACCAGCATTGAGGCCAAGACCCTGCTTCTGGTTATCTGTTTCTAGAGTGAGGAGAAATGGGTACATAAACAATACCACTCATCTGAAAGATGTGTGAATTATTATATTCATGCTACATGAACTTTTGGAAAGAATCCACCCCCAGGCTATTTCACTTATCTCTTTTGCCCAATATTTTTACTTTTTTATTTCACAACATTTATGATAAACATTTCAAGGAAAACATAACTGACTTCATTATTCAGAATTTATGGCCTCAAAGGAACTTCTGATCATTTTCTTGGTCCTTGACTTAACACTGTAAGGTCGCTGTCAAGAGAGTTTCTATTGTCACCTAGGGAGACATAGCCTTTCTTTGGAAAATCTGTGGGGACTATCTCTTTTACTACTTTTCTACAATTATTATGAGAAATCCCTAGTGTCTCATTGAGGCTAAGCAGAAAAATTATGTTATGCCAAATATGGAAATGTGGTAAGTATATTCTGATGATGTTGGCACACACTGATCAATGAATATCAGTTCCAACTAATTTGCTATTTGAAATCAATAGAAAATTTACTGAACACTTATGGTTAAAATCCTTTTCTAAAAATAGTTATCTTGAAAACCACCTTCTAACTGAGTACTATTTGTGAATTATCACAATGCTTTCTGTCAATTTGTTGTTCAGACAAATTTATTTGGGTAATTCTCTACAAAGAGACATCTGCTTTCTCTGTATTCTGTTGAAGCTAAATTCTGATGACCTTCAGGGCCAATAAGTTTCTGATATATGGTGGCTGAGATGGGAGTGGACTCTAATTGCATGTCTAGAGAGGGACTGCTGGATTACATTAGTGAATATATCAGTATTTTATGGAAATTCAAGAGTATCCAAATGACTTAGTTCACAGAATAACAAAAACAAATCTTTTATTTGAAAATCGCCCTGGTCATTTGGGTTAATTGAGTCAGTTGACGCTCAAGCTCTCTGAAACAAACTGTTAGAAAACATTTTGAAAAAGACCCAGGAGTGCAGTAGAATGTTAACTTACACTTCAACTCCGACATATCAAAGGAGGAGAAATACATATTTTAAGTGAAGGACCTCTGAACTATTTAAAATTGATGCTTTCCCTTACTTAGTCAAATATTTCTTGTCCCAGTTATTTACTGGATACACTATATGTGACATATATAGAAGGGTTTGGTCTAAAAATACTCAGAGCCTATTATTTCTGGAGGCAGAAATATATAATAATTGTAATACTGTGTGATAAGTGCATTGCAATAAATAATAGGAGTAATCAACTCTAGGGTGTGGGGGAGGTAAATGTATCAGTCAAGGTGACACTTGGGCTGCGTCATGAAGGATGATTTGGAGTCTTATTGGTCAAAAAGATGACATAAAGGACAACCCAGACAGAAGGCACAGAAAGTAAGGATGAGAGCAGTGCTCAGAAATTTCTTTTGAAAGGAAACAGTATTTTTAAAAAATATTTATTTACTTTTGGGAGACAGAGAGACAGAGTGCAAGCAGGGGAGGGGCAGAGAGAGAGGGAGACACAGAATCTGAAGCACACTCCAGGCTCTGAGCTGTCAGCACAGAGACTGACACAGGGCTCGAACCCACAAAGCAAGGGATCATGACCTGGACCGAGGTCGGATGCTTAACCAACTGAGCCACCCAAGCACCCCAGAAACAGACAGTATTTTAAGCTTTGTGTGCCATACTGTATCTGATGCAACAATTCAAATCTTCTACTATAGCATGAAAGCAGCTATAGATAATTCAAAGGAGTGTGGCTGTGTTCACTAAGACTATGTGTTAAAAAATAGACATTGGGCTGAATATGGCTCATGGTGTAGCTCACCAATCACTATCATAGTGGATTTTTTCCTAGAATATACCTCAACAATTCTTTTAGTAGTCTCAACCTTTCAATGTCAAGCTGGACTACAGAAAACTTCCCAACAGGCTGTGGCAATTAGTACCTGGTCCATTCAGGTCCCCACCTGTTATCCCCATCAGAGTTCCTGCCACCTCAAGGGCACTAGATTTGTCCACATTCAGAGCTCCACATTTCCTGTAGGACCATGGAGATCTCATAACTCCTAAAGGGTCATACCTCTCTCCTAGTCATAAAGTATCCTGCCTCCCTTATGTGCCATCTCAGATGTTCCAGTTTAATTAACTGATGACTGGAGATTTTGTGAACCAAAGGCCTTTTAGGATTTGTCTTCCTAGCCCAACAACTCCTGTTCATCGTCAGACAACATCCCTTTTATAGTCCTTGGGCCAGATTTCTCTTTTTCATGTTCTTGGCATGCCTAAAGAGTATCTGCCTTCAGTAATGAGCTGAAAATCCTCTTTATCATGAAGGTTATCTTTGACCCCAGTTAAATTTATGTCTCCTGGGTTTTCCTTCCTCATATTATGCATTTCTCTTCATAATCATGATCTATTACTTTTTATTAGATATTTATATTTATTGGCTTGCAATATTTCTTGTGCTCTTTTATAAATCAGTGAGGGCACAGATCTTCTCCATTTTATTCCAAATTGCCAACCCAATGAACATTTACAGATGCTTTGAATAGGATGTGATGAATCTGAGGAGATGCTGACTTAAAAGAAAGAACAAACTATAATTATTTTAGCTCTAACTTTTTAGTGATTAAAGCCCAGTCAATGTAGAATGTTGGATAAAATGAGTAGAAATATGTAAAAAAAAAAAAAAAAAAGACTATGGCAAAACATGGAAAGCCCACAACATTAGAGAAGAAACTGAGAATGATAGGTCAGGGAAGCAAGTCCAGGAACAACAGAGGAGAGTAGCACATTCAGCTGACGAAGGAAAACATATTAAGGAAAAGCGAGCAAGTGACACAGCCAAAGGCATCAAAAAAGCCTAGTTGGTGTGGACAATCATTAATCTTTGTCCTATCTATCTATCATTTATCTATCTGTCTATATATCTATCTAATTAGAGAAGAAGAAACAGTTCTCCTTTTAAAGTGAACTGATATTGAACATGCATATACATGTGGAATGACTCTTGGTTTCCACAGTCACCCTCTTTTAAGGGCGTCATTATGAACTAATATTGACGATAATGTTAGGGAGGTGTGCTTCCCAAGCATTCTCTTTTATCCATTTTTTATATGTTATATCTTCTTTGTGAAAGTGAGGCTTCTCTTTCAAAATATCAATTTCTCCTAATAATATGGGCATAAAAGTCCATTATTTCTTTCACTTATATCTAGCACTAGTGCCCGGCATGTAGCTCTTTATTTACTAAGGATATAAGAAATTCACAAAAGGATGTGGCTCCTGCCCTCATGAAACTTACATTCCAGTGGATACGAGATGAAAACAAAACAAAACAAAACAAAACAAAACAAAACTACAAAATGGACTTTTTACATTCAATTACAGTAAATGCTATGAAAAAGAGATATAATTTAAGGAAGTGCCAAACAAGAAGATTGGGACTTGGAGAAATGAAAAATAGGACCATGCTAGGTAACAGGGGTGAGAATAAGTTGAAAATTATGCTTGCTAGGTGAAAGTGTCTATGAGTCCCAACAAGGAAAAGCACATTCAAGGAACTACCAAAAGACTGATACAAATAGAATAAAGAAACTGAGGGGGAGAGTGGTATGAAATTAAGCTAATCTGATAGGCAGGGGCCACAATAGATTGTGACCATGTCTGTCTTGTATGGAGAAGTAATTAAGCTATGAGAACAGAGGCAGGGAAAGCCACCTGGATAACTACTGAAATACTCTAGGCGAAAAACAATGCTGCCTGGTGCTTGTTGTGAGGACGGACTGATATGGGTAGATTAATATGTGTCAGAAGGAAAAGTTAAAGCGCCTGATGTTGTTTTTGGATCAGTGATATAATACCTGTATTCAGTGATTGCTCTGGCACAGAGTAAGTCCTCGATAAAGGTTAACAAAATTGTAATTATTGTAATCAATGCAGGATCCTGAAGCTTATTGACCTACAGAATATGAAATAGTTCTTGAAATTTGCTGCCAGGTGAATAATCATCTCCTGATATCAGGAGACTTGACCCACTAGATGGTTTCTGGGCATCCTTCAAACCAATTTTGAATGACATTCTTTGCAGGGTCACCCTTTTTTCCTGCGGAACTTGCACTCTGCCTCTGCAATGGTGTAACCTTTCACAATTGAAGCAGGGGTTGCTATTCTATGCTGATCCACAGATAAAAATGTAGGATGCATTTCCTGGGTTCAGCTGCCCCTGTTGCTAAGGGCCCAATGACTCTGTCTTCAATAACATATTTTTACTAGAAGCTTCCCTTTATTTCCTTTGATATGTAGTGCTGAAATCTCATCGAGGGTCAAATTTCATTCAGGCAAAAGTCCCTTTGGAAAACTTCACTTTGAGTTCCATATTCTAGCTACACCATCAGTAAGTTAACTATGAACGTGCTCTAAACAATGGTGTATTGACAGCATAGCTTTGAAAAATGATTAGCAACAACCACAATAGAATTTGAATTAATTAACTGGGGAATTTACAATTTTTAATAACGACTCTTGTCCATGGCAATTCAATAATTTCTTTATATCTTGCAGTTTTACATCAGGCTGAGCTTGTGAGAAATCTTAGGAAGGCCTTATAAATGACGGCTTAAAGTGAGTGCTCACCTATTAAGGCCCTGATTTGTATGCTGGCGGGAATATTGCTGGATGGACAGAAAAAGTCTGGATTGACTGAAAGATCAAGAGAAACTGAAAGTCTTCAGTGGATGGCTTCTGAGCTGATAACATTTAGCCCGAATTAGCCTGATTTAAATCTATGTATATATAAATCCTGGGAAATAAGCTTGTAGACCTTAAAATACCACACACAATCATTTAAACTATTTGGATTTTTCAAATTCCAAGGTGGTATTGGAGAGTGAATTTTTGATCTTTTACTACGTTTGCTCTTTAATGAGATTTCATTTTATCATTGTCAATAGTTCAGAATAAGCCAATCTTCTTTTTTAAGTTTTTTTTTTTAAATGTTTGTATTTGAGAGGATGGGGGAGGAACAGAGAGAGATGGAGACAGAATCCAAAGCAGGCTCCAGGCTCTGAGCTGTCAGCACAGAGTCCAATACAGGGCTCTAACTCACGATCTGTGAGATCATGACCTGAGCCCAAGTCGGATGTTTAACTGAGTAAATAGAAACCCCAGAACAAGTCAGCCTTATAAATGCCAAATAACAAGAGTTGTTCGCTGAGTGTGATCAAGCAGTTGGGGGATGAGCATCCCTTCCATGAACAGTTCTTTAATGAAGTCAAAGTGACTCAAGTAGGCAAAATCCTAAATTACTGTGATTGAATACAATAAAACTACTAGGAGGAATTAAATTAATATGGCATATGTTCCCTCATTCAAAATAATCATTGAGCTTCCTCAATGTTCCAAGAACTATTCTAGACACAACAGATGCAGCAGTAAATAAAACAGAAAAAATCCTTATCCTTTGGATCTTACTTTCTAGTGATGACAGACAGACAACAAATAAATGTATATATGAAGAGGGTTGTCAGGGAAGACCTCACTGAGAAGGTTACACATGAACAGAGATTAAAAGAGGGATCAGCCATGTGGCTATATAAACAACCGAGGGATATGAAAAAAGAAAATTGCAAACATTAAAACTTTGAGGAATAGCCAGGAGGTGAGCGTAGCTGAAGCCTAGTGGAAAAATGGGAAGTTAGCAGAAGAGGAGATCATGAGATGAGAGAAGTAACCAGAGTTTTCATTAAGTAGCTATTTGAAGACCACCATAAGAATATTTCCTTTTACAGTAAATGAAATGGACACTGCAACAGATTAAGAATCATCTCCAAATCTTTGATGTGCCTTCCACGGAGGTAGGGAGTAGGTCCCTTCCTTTGAAACTGGTTGGGATTTATAACTGCTTTGACTAACAGAACACAACAAAAGTGGCTCTATGCCAGTTTCTGGGCTCAGGTCTTTACAGACTGGCAGCCTCTGCTTCCTGTTATTTGGAATACTAATTCTTGGAGGGCATCATACTCTGAGAAGCCCAACCCATGTGGAGAAACCATAACAGGCGATCTAATTGACAGCTAGCTGAGCTCCCAGTCAACTGCCAGCATCTACTGCCAGCCAGGTGAATGAGTTACCTTGAACATCCAGCCCATCAAGCTTTCAGATGACTTCATCCCCAGTCACTATCTGTTAGCATTCAGCACTTGCATAAAAAACCCAATCAGAGCCACTCAGCTAAGACCAGTCAACACAGAGATTCAGGAGAGATAATAAAAAAAAAAAATTGTTAAAAACCATGATACTTTAATTTGTTATGCATTAATAGATAGCCAAACAGTATTTATTACAGGTTTATTATTGGAGTCATGATCTGACTTAAATTTTAAGAGGGTCACTCTTCTTGCTGTATTAAGAATATAGGGCAGATAAAAGTAAAACTAGATGAATTAGTTAGGAGGCTGGATAAATAATCCTGACATAAGAGTAAAGCATGTAGACCAGGGAAGTTAAATATGAAAGTGAAAAGAAGGAAACATATCTGGATATGTTTCTAAGGTAGCGATAACACATTTTGTTAATGGGTTAACTGTGCAGTGCAAGATAAATAGAGCAGTCAAGAATGATTCCAAAATTTTTGTTCAGGAAACTAAACAAGCAGATTTGGCAGTGAGCAGAAGTGACAGAAATTAAGACTTTGGTTTGTGGGATGTTAAGTTTGAAATGCCGATTAGACACATATATAGACATATCAAGTGGGCAGTTCTGTGTATGAGTCTGGAGTTAGGTAAGATTGTCATTCCAGAGACAGACATTTGAGCACTCGCTTCGGCAGTACGTACACTAAAACTGGAACGAAATAGAGAAGATTAGTATGTCCCCTTTTTAAGGATGACAGAGACTGATATTTGATAGTCATCAGTGACTACCAAGAAAGAGTCCTAGAGATTATGCCCTGGGACACTCCTACTTTAAGCGACTGGAAGGAAGAGAATAAACCAGGAAAGAAGATTGAGGAAGAAAGGCCCATGAGATAGAAGTGACATAATGAGAGTCAGGGCAAAGGAAGAAAGTAAATAAAGATGAAGGATGGGGTGACAGTCAAGTGATGCTGGCAGGTCAAGTCAGAGGAGGACTAAATTGATCAGTGGACTTCACAACATGAAAGTCATAGTGACCTCTACAAAGTAGCTCCAAGGAGTGGTAGAGGCAAAAACCTCTTTGGACTTGGTTCAAAGGAAAATGGAGAAGAGGAGTTAGAGACGTAAGCATAGACAGTTCTTTCAAGGAGGTTTACTGTTATAAGGCAAAGAGAAAGAGGGAGTACAGCTGGATGAGCAGGATGAAGAGAAGTAGAGAGACTTTTGTATTGTTTTGTTTTTGTTTTCTAAGATGGGACAAGTAACAGTATCTCTGTATGCTGATAAGAATGATGCAATAGAGAGAGAAAAAAATGTTGCAGGATTGAGAGAGAAATGCCAGAGCAATGTCCTTGAGGGGAAATTTTTACCACCGGTGTTAGGAGAGATGGCAGAGTATGTTGAACTGATGCCACTTTGTGAGGACATGTAATGGTGAGACTGTTGTTAATTTTCTAAGTGAAACAGCACACAAGGTCATCAGCAGAAAATAAGATTGGGAACCATTATGTGGGATGCTTGCGGAGAGAAAACAAAGTATGATATAGTTTTCTGGGAGAGAGGGGAAACCATTAGACCAGGAAAATGTGCTCTGATCACTGGGCAGTATTAGGGCCCACTTGATATTAGTGATCATGAATTTAAAATGAGACCAGCCAGCATAGCTTCTAGTCTCCAATCATATTTAGCTGTGTTGGCGAAGATGCAAGGTAAAATTTAACCAGGGCTAGCATTGTAAATTAAGTAGAATAAAGAAACAAAAATGTTGTGGGGGGGGGGTGCGAGTTGAGACTGTGTGCAGGGGAATGATTGTAATGATTGTCCATGAATCTGAAGCTGGAATTTTACTATTATTTTGCCATAACATTAAACACACACACACACACACACACACACACACACACACACACACACACACCTTTTCATTATGCTAATATAGAGCTGGAAATCTGAGTTCTACTAAGACTTCTCTTTGCTGGACCATCTAATTTCAACAAAAGTCTCTAATTAATTTAATCCACATTTACTGAATACCTGGTCTGTGGATGATAAAAGATGATGGGCAGAGAGCTTCTGAGAACAATTCTGTTGCAAAAGCAAGAAAGGTTGATTTTTGATACTGGTTACAAAGACATTATCTTACTCTGGGAATTCTTTAGTACTCATTAGAGAGGCATTTTCATGACTAGGATTTAGCATCCACTTAGCATTCATAGTGGGCTGAGACCTTTATGGAAAATGTAAACAAAATTCTCCCTGCTTTTACGGAGTGTTACAGGCTACCCTGAGCTTTTGTCAAGTACCTAATAAAGACAAGATGAACTTGTTCTAAATTGCTGTTGTAACAACGTGAGAACTGGGATTTTGTTACTGTAAAGTTTAAGAAGTACTTTGCAAATAAATTCAAATCTAGCCAACAAGTTCACTTCTTCAATTAACTTGCTCCAATAAAGTTTACTTCATCATGAAGCATATGCTTTCCTGGAATCCCCATAATGCTAATGACTCCCCCATTCATCATTCCTAATTCCTTATCAGAGGCATATTGCATTTTCTTCTTATAAATCTTTATTCTGATCAAAGAGTCAATTAAAGAGAGATTAATCTTTTTCCAGGTAGGAAATTTTCTCATTGTTCAACTCAAATTGTAATTACACTTTTACTTTCAAATCTAGTACTAGAGGCTAGAAAAAAAATTACATAACCTACATAATACCATTACCAACACCGCCATTTTGTACTGCCATTTGCTTTTACCTTTGTAATACTGCCTTAAATAACTCATATATTCTCCTTCTTTCTCCTTATATAATTTGAATCACAGTGGGAGTTTTCTCAAAAGATTTATATTCCTTGAATAAATAGTGGCCGAGTGTTCTTGCTAAACTTGTAAATGTCTCTTTTCTTCTCTGAATTTGACTCTCTACTTTATATTGTATTCTTGAACTATTTTACTTGCAATCTTTCCTAAATTGCATTGTGACAGTTCAGACTTGAGTATTCTTTTGAAGACCTATTTTCTCCTGAATAGATATAAATATAACTTGAAAGCAATGTTAAAGCCTGTTTCCTCCTACAAGCTTTGAAACAAAAATCTGAAAGTGTGCCGTACAACATCTGCCTGATGGGCTTCCTCTTCTGGGTATGCTAACGCAGATTGTGCAAACTGGTGCTCCAGTATTAAATGACAGAGCCCAAGTTCTATTGTCAAGCACCTTCTCTCTGTTGATTCTCAAAACAGGTTCCACTAAAGTGTTTTCATTTGGGTCTGAAAGGAACCTTGGAAGAAACCTTAGAGATTTTGAGTTCAACGCCCTAATTTTTCATATGAGCTAGGAATTTTGAGACTTGCCCAAGCTTATAGCTTATAAAGCTCATTCGGGGACCAACAACCCCTAATCCATTTCTTGATTTTCACTTCAATGTTCTTTCTGGTACACCATACCAGAATGAATAAATAACCACACCACTCATGTCTGTGCATTTTATAACTCAAATTACACTGATGGAGTTTAAGATTGTACTGATAGCTGGGCTTTTGGATACTTCTAATTTATGTGACTGTGGCTTAATTTTAGGAACATCTATAATGAATGTCAGTTAGATGTTCCCTGATAATCAGAAATGTCTGGTATGCCAGTTGGCCGGGATTGGTGGTAGTGAAGGTGAAAGTTAGGAAACTATTATAGGAGTGATTAAGAAGCTTCCCACAAGTAATTTATTCTTAAGTGAGAGAAAGTCAAGAAATAGAAAAGTTCTAAAAATTGTGGGTCACAATTAGACAGGGGTTCTTATAACTGTGGAATAACCAGCATTCAGACTGACCTCTGAGCCAATCTGTTTACAGAGGTTTATAATAGAGAATGTTGTTTCAACATTCTTAGCCATACCTTGGAGATGCAAGGTACAACCAGCAGTGTTGCATTCACAGGGATGCAAAACTTATGGTGTTAGGTATTGGCAGCTTTGGTAGGGGCAATTGGTGCCTTTGCCATGGGCTGTCTTGTTGTTCATGACAATGACATCTCTCAAAGAAGAGAACTAGAATTGAAGAGAATGAAAGGTGTGAATCAACTCAGTAATTACAAGGACTCTAAGAGCATAAGAATTGCCCTCTGTAGGACACTCAGAACATAGAAGAAGCTCAGATTTTGTGACCTGTGTAGAGCCTGGGTCAGGCACATTCTGGTATTATGAATCCCCAATCTGGTATGTCCTAAAAGAATATGAATTCTCCATCATTATGATTTGGAACACTTAACCGGGGGTACCTATTGATTAATGATAGCTGGTAAATTTGAAATACTACTGAAGGGAATCAGGCAAGTGTCAGCAGGTTACAGGACCTTATCTATCAGGAGAATGAAGAATGGGGGTAAAAGAGGCCATTACTTTGCAGACTTTTCATCTACGAAGCAGGACATTTGAAAAATGTGTGCCTGCTTCTGGTGCAGGTATTCTAATCCTGATATGAATGCCATAAAACTGAGATACCTCTTTTTTTTTTAATACAATGAGTTTTCTAACAATGAGATTTTTCTTTCCTAACATATATCATGTTTATCTGAATCCTAAAGAACTTAGCTAGCTGAGAAAAGATTGGAAGTTCCTGATATTCAGAACAAGAAAATCGATATAAATTTGGCATGTAATGATAAGCACGTTAACATTTTTCTTGTTATGTTTATGTATTCATTCATTGATCAATTGATATATCAGTTTCTTTCATTTTTTATAAACACAGTTTAAACATTTAGTACCTGTACATGTGAAGAAATCTCCCTTCATATAAATAAATCTACTTGCTTAATATTTTAAATTGCTACAGTCTTTTTTTTGAAGTTTCTTTATCTATTTTGGGAGAGGGGGGAGACAGACAGAGAGAGAGGGAGAGAGAGAATCCCAAACTGGCTCCAGGCTTTCAGCATGGATCCCAACACGGGGCTTGATCTCATGAACCATGAGATCAAACTGAGCTGAAATCAAGAGTCAGACACTTAACCGACTGAGCCACCCAGGTGCCCCTAAGTTGCTACATTTATATGTCTCAAAATAATACTGGCTTGTTAAAACATTAAAACAGCCACACACAGTATGGTAATGATAATGATAATCACAGCTGATGATTATTAAGTGTACAAGGCAATGTATCTACTATACTTCATACCATTTAATAATTAAAACAATATTATGGCATTATGAGTTAAAATATTTTATTTCCATTTTACTGAAGTACAATTAAAGAAAAAACTTGCCCAAAGTTACACACATTCAATAAGCTTCAAATCCAGATTCAAAGTCTTACTCTAATTCAAACTATATGTATAAAGATATGTTAGTACAAATAAGCAAACTCCAAGCTGATGAAAGGACACTACAAAGAGATTCAGAGGATTAGAAACCATTTCAGGAGGATAATGTCTTCAGGGAGAGTTTACAAGAAGGGAGAATTGTCCTTCCTAAGGACATTCCTTCAGACTTTTTGCAGAGAGGTAAATAGTTATTTTGAAAATCTATAGAAGAATTTCATTAGTGTCCTCCTGTCGTTATGAGTATTAGATGAATGATTAGTGGCATGCACTATGTTGATAACCATTAATTGATAAGCTCTCAACAATGCTTCATTCAACACCTAATTTACTAGTTAGTTGCACAAGTCACACTAAAAATACTCAAAATAGCTATTGAGCTGGAAACTAAGAATATTAGCCAACACTCGTGTCTAGGAGGCATTCCTACTGGGGAACCACCAGTCTGTAGCTCAGAGTCAAAGCTTTGAAACAGAATAAGGCTTGAGACTCATGAAAAAGGCATTTACATCTCTGTGATAGTCCTGAACTGAGAGATCCTATTCCTAGGCCCACCTGAAAATTTTACTTTCACCCCCACTCAATTATCAGGAAACTACTTTCCAAATCACAAAAGAATCGCTTATGATTTCATAAATTATTCTTTTTGCATCCAATTGGCAAGAGATTCATTAGTACACACCATCACTGACTGTCCTTGCACTGGTTAAATTCCTCTTACATCCAGAAACAAAATTTGCAATTGTACTTGTCCTCAGGTTGAATGTGGGAGATGTGAATTGTATTAGCATCCAAGTGAAAGTGAAAAGAATCCATGTGCTGATTGAAGAGCAAATAATAAGCCTGGTGAGATCTGTTTGCTCAGAATGAATAATCAGAGGGGAAAAGAAAGGAAGAAGGAAGAATTTAAAAACTTCCCAGCCTAAAAGGAGGGGCACTTCATCCAAAAGATTAAAAAATAGAAGTGATGGGGTATGTGGCTCAGTCTGTTAAGTGTCCAGCTCTTGATTTTGGCTCAGGTCATGATTTCATGGTTCATGAGACTGAGCCATGCCTTGTGCTCTGACCCTGACAGCCAGAACCTACTTGGGATCCTCTCTCTGTCTCTCTCTGTCTCTGTCTCTGTCTCTCCCTCTTCTTTCTCTCTCTCTCTCCCCATATTTCAAAATAAATAAACATTTAAAAAAATAAATAGAAGTTATAACATGAGACAATTTTAATGATGAGCTGTCAAAGAGACTTTTTAAAATACATTAGGTGCTCCAAGCAAACAGGTTCAAGTGCAAGGATCATAGGAAGACACAACACTCTTCTAGTTTTTAGGGTTTTGTTTTCTTTTCCCTAAAATGGGAATTTTTTTCATTACTTTTCTATTGATTGATTAAGCTCACTTACACATGAATATTAATATATTAATATTCAATATTCATTATTAATATTTTATTAGTCTTACCGACGTTGCATTTTCTGGAAATTTCTTAGTTCTTTAAAGGCCGAATGTAGTCATGCTTCCAAACGAGAAGTAAGCCATCCTTGGCACCAGCGAAAGAGGGAAAAAATGTCATTTCACAAAAACCTAAGTGACTATGCTGAGATGAGATGTAATCCTATCTCACACAGTGGCAAGAGGCTTATTCCGCAATCCGGGAATTTGGCGGGGGGGGGGGGGGATATATGAGAACACTTATTTCATTAATTAGTAGTACTGAAATTTTTACCTTGACATGGGGTCATGAAAATGTGCCACAGCTGAGTTAATCTGTTATCAGATGCCTCTTCCCATTAGTTTGCTGAAACACCCTCTGTGGCAGATGGCAGAAGACTCAAAGGTCAAAGGTGGGATATTAAATGCTGAGCTTCTGAACATCTGGAAAGCTTTTTTTTTAAAAAAAGGAAGAAGAAGAAAGAAAAGTAAATATATGTAGGTGTCATTTGCTGTCTTTCATATTAACATGATAAAGTATACTTCCTTGCAAGTCAGCCGAGGTGATTTTGATTTTGATAGAATATATCACAAGAGAAGACATGTCTCCTTTCCCTGTTACACCTGCACAGACGATTTATTTGCTGCACCCTCAGGCAATGAGCAGCCTGATGGTGATGGAACTCATCAGCATGCCCACAAGCACCATCTGTGCAGGAGCTAGGCTAATGAGCAAAGTAAGTAGGGGCTGGCGAGAGACTGGCAGCGAGGGGAGAGGGCAAGGTGGCTGGATTTAACTCCAAGCAATCCAGAGGTGGACTTTCATATAAAACACTAAGTCTCAACCATGGCTCTTTATTGTTAGTCTTACAAGGGGAACTGTTGCAGTCTTTCAATGTTCACACCCTATTCTAGATCAATTGATTCCCAATTTCCAGTGATGGGGTCTAAACAGTGCATTTTTTTAAAGTTTCCAGATGATTTTTATGGGCAGTCAATAAACAGAACCACTGAAAGAGAAGGAAATACACTGAATTCACTCTGCTCTGTACATCCAGGTGTGAAATCAATGCACAGGACTTTGCTACTCAAATGTATTCCAGGGACTACAACATCAGCCTCACCCAAGAGTCATTAGATCAAAGAACCTTATGCCCCACCCTAGACTTACTGCAGTTTAAGAAGATTCTCAGATGATTCATATTCACATTAAAGCTTGAAAAACACTAAGGATGTTGGTTTTTAAATTGTGGAATTTGAAAAACTGTGAATCAGGACATTGCTTTTCAAATTGTGGACAATCTATGGGAGAGGACTTAAGGTAGAAAGTATTAATGTAATTTATTCTGTCAATAAAAATCTGTAGAATATTAAGTCATTAGAGTGGATTCCAGGAGCAAAATGGTGAGCCTTTATAGGTAGAGCCCCTATTCGCATATACTTGTATGGTGAGCAACAGTGATAAAGGCCAGAAAGAACACCTCTTCTCCACAACCCCAAACTCCTTCAATGGGTTACCAGTCTGCTTAGTCCCAAATCTGAACACACCTACATCAGGTCTTCGTGACCTGTGGTTACAGCCAAGTAATTATTTCTTCTGTGCTTGAGCCCCACCACACATACTATCATTTTCTGAATCCTGCTCTAATCTTTTCCCTTTCACTTCAGATCCTTTGAAATGCTTCTTCCTCTGTCCTGTCACCCACCATGTTCTTAGCCTCAGTAACTCCTTCTCATCACCCTTCTAGATAGATCAGTCTCCTTGGTTATAAGATCATTCCTATTAAGATTACTTATCCTGAACTTCATTAAGCATCCTTTTGTTGATATAAACTCCACCTTCACCAGTAGATGCAAGCTCCATGAAAGAATGAGCTTATTTTTGCTCATGCTTTATCTTCAGCCATGAGTACAAAGCCGAGCACATTCTACATGGTCAACTAATAGTTATTGGAATAGTTAATACACATTTGGATGAATGAATAAACCAAGACACCTTAGTAAATGAGGGCAATAGTATCAAATATCCTTGGACAGTCAAATAATGTGAGGACTGGAAAATATTGGATTTAGTGACATGGGTAAAACAAATATCAGGAATGCTACGTATTTGTGCTTCCTTTTGTAACTTCACAAGACTTACCAGCATACTGTGAGTACCAGGAAACACTGTGGTAAAGTTACACATTTAACCTCTTTAACACAATGATTTTGGTATTTATTTGGTCCCAGAACCATTTGCCAAAAATACTAATTACTAACATCCCAGGCAATTATTATTCTGATGAACAGTAGTTGAGAAGTCCTGCATTCCCATGAGAAGCCACAATCCTATTGCATGGGAGCATTTGATGTTGTCCCAGCATGTTGACTCTGACAACTTTCACCTAGAAGTGTCCCTTCCTCTCACATTCCACAGGTCCTGAGGTCAACTGAGAAGGGAAATACCATCCCGTATAAACCCGAAGGACTAGAGTCAACCAAATATTAGTAAGCTGTTGTAATGACCTCTGAATCTTTTGATCACTTGAGACACATTTACTCATCATTTAAGATGTCACTAAAATGTCATTCCTTACCCATTCTCATCTCTGCTTCCATATGTGAGCTGCTGATATAAACTGTGCCCACCTCTGGAATAGCACTTTGCATACTGTGTTAAGTATTTCTTGCTTGGCCGCACACTTCATAAAGGCAGAACCTTTTTATTTTCCCCTTGAGCTAGTCCAATGTTAGCATGGAGGCTCCTTTAAGAATTAATTATTTCTTCAGTGGATGCATTAATTAACTCTGTTTACCTCTCTGTCTTTGGGATCACTGCATTTTCAACACCAGGCACAGGCCTAACATTGAGAAAAGACTCTTTATATAAATGAGTGAAAATATTTTACCAAACTGAGCCTGTTTCTTTGTCTCCAAAGAAGTATTTCTAATGATGAAAGGCGCCATCTATAAAAGTAACATGTACAGGACTTGGTACATAATAAGGCAAATAACAATATTTCTTTATCTTTGAAATAATAGAGGTGAATTTGGCCTGACAGAAGTACAAAACAATCAAATCGTTTCAGGTAACACAGGTACTTACTCCTTACTAATTTCACTAGTTATTAACCTCCAAAAGAGGACATAAGAACAGAGTTATCCCAAATAGTTTGATGTTTTTTATACTTAATTATGCTAATTAATAAATACTACTTAGGGTATGCCTTTTCTACAATCCTTAGCTATATAGCTGATAAATTATAAATGAAGAAAGATAGAAGCTAAGAAGGGAAAATTTTAAATGGGTTAAAGTTTAAGAAATAGATCTCTCTTGGGGGCGCCTGGGTGGCGCAGTCGGTTAAGCGTCCGACTTCAACCAGGTCACGATCTCGCGGTCCGTGAGTTCGAGCCCCGCTTCAGGCTCTGGGCTGATGGCTCGGAGCCTGGAGCCTGTTTCCAATTCTGTGTCTCCCTCTCTCTCTGCCCCTCCCCCGTTCATGCTCTGTCTCTCTCTGTCACAAAAATAAATAAAAAACATTGAAAAAAATTATTAAAAAAAAAGAAATAGATCTCTCTTACCTGAGAATGTTGAGAGGAGGCGTGATGGATATCTAGTAGACCTTTTTCCTGCCCACCATCTAATCTCCCTTGTTCTTTTTTTTTAATTTAATCTCTTATTTTTTTTTTTAATTTACATCCAAATTAGTTAGCATATAGTGCAACAATGATTTCAGGAGTAGATTCCTTAATGTCCCTTACATTTAGCCTATCCCCCTTCCCACAACCCCTCAAGCCACCCTCCGTTTGTTCTCCATATTTATGAGTCTCTTCTGTTTTGTCCGCCTCCCTGTTTTTATAATATTTTTATTTCCCTTCCCTTATGGTCATCTGTTTTGTCTTTTAAAGTCCTCATATGTGTTAAGTCATATGATTTTTGTCTTTCTCAGACTGACTAATTTCACTTAGTGTAATACCCTCCAGTTCCATGCAAGTAGTTGCAAATGGCAAGATTTCATTCTTTTTGATTGCCGAGTAATACTCCATTGGAAAAAAAATATTATATCACATCTTCTTTATCCATTCATCCATCGATGGACATTTGGGCTCTTTCCATACTTTGGTTATTGTTTTTTTTTATTTTTTTTATTTTTAAAAAAAATTTTTTTTAACGTTTATTTATTTTTGAGACAGAGAGAGACAGAGCATGAATGGGGGAGGGACAGAGAGCGAGGGAGACACAGAATTAGAAGCAGGCTCCAGGCTCCGAGCCATCAGCCCAGAGCCTGACGCGGGGCTCGAACTCACAGACTGCGAGATCGTGACCTGAGCTGAAGTCGGACGCTTAACCGACTGAGCCACCCAGGCGCCCCTATTGTTTTTTTTTAATATGAAATTTAATGTCAAATTGGTTTCCATACAACACCCAGTGCTCATCCCAAAAGGTGCCCTCCTCAATGCTCATCACCCACTTTCCCCTACCTCCCACCCCCCATCAACCCTCAGTTTATTCTCAGTTTTTAAGAGTCTCTTATGGTTTGGCTCCCTCCCTCTCTAACTTTTTCCTTCCCCTCCCCCATGGTTCTGTTAAGTTTTTCAGGATCCACATAAAAGTGAAAACATATGGTATCTGTCTTTCTCTGTATGACTTATTTCACTTAGCATAACACTCTCCAGTTCCATCCACGTTGCTACAAAAGGCCATATTTCATTCTTTCTCATTGCCAAGTAGTATTCCCTTGTCTATATAAACCACAATTTCTTTATCTATTCATCAGTTGATGGACATTTAGGCTCTTTCCATAATTTGGCTATTGTTGACAGTGCTGCTACAAACATGGGGTGCATGTGTCCCTTCGAAACAGCACACCTGTATCCCGTGGATAAATGCCTAGTAGTGCAATTGCTGGATCATAGGGTAGTTCTATTTTTAATTTTTTGAGGAACCTCCATACTGTTTTCCAGAGTGGCTGCATCAGCTTGCATTCCCACCAACAATGCAAAAGAGATCCTCTTTCTCCACATCCTCACCAACATCTGTTGTTGTCTGAATTGTTAATATTAGCCATTCTGACAGGTGTAAGATGGTATCTCATTGTGGTTTTGCTTTGTATTTTGCTGATGATGAGAGTTGTTGAGCATTTTTTCATGTGTCGGTTGGTAACCTGGATGTCTTCTTTGGAGAAATGTCTGTTCATGTCTTTTGCCCATTTCTTCACTGGATTCCTTGTTTTTTGGGTGTTGAGTTTGAGAAGTTCTTTATAGATTTTGAATACTAACCCTTCATCTGATATATCATTTGCAAATATCTTCTCCCATTCTGTCGGTTGCCTGTTAGTTTTGCTGATTGTTTCCTTTGTTGTGCAGAACCTTTGTATTTTGATGAGGTCCCAGTAGTTCATTTTTGCTTTTGTTTCCCTTGCCTCTGGAGATGTGTTGAGTAAGAAGTTGCTGCAGCCAAGATCAAAGAGGTTTTTGCCTGCTTTCTCCTCAAGGATTTGAGGGCTTCCTGTCTTACATTTAGGTTCTTCATCCATTTTGAGTTTATTTTTGTGTCTGGTGTAAGAAAGTGGTCCAGGTTCATTCTTCTGCATGTAACAGTCCAGTTTTTCCAGAACCACTTGCTGAAGCGATTGTCTTTATTCCATTGGATAGTCTTTCTTGCTTTGTCAAAGATTAGTTGGCCATACATTTGTGGGTCCATTTCTGGGTTCTCTATTCTGTTCCATTGATCTGAGTGTCTGTTCTTGTGCCAGTACCACACAGTCTTGATGATTATAGCTTCGTAGTATACCTTGAAGTCTGTGATTGTGATGCCTCCTGCTTTGGTTTTCTTTTTCAAGATCTCTTTGGCTATTCAGGGTCTTTTCTGGTTCCATACAAATTTTGGATTATTTGTTCTAGCTCTGTGAAGAATGCTGGTGTTATTTTGATAGGGATTGCGTTGAATATTTACGTGGCTTTGGGTTGGGCAGTATCGACATTTTAACAATATTTGTTCTTCCTATCCAAGAGCATGGAAACTTTTTCCCATTTTTTGTGTCTTCTTCAATTTCTTTCATAAGCTTTCTATAGTTTTCAGTGTATACATTTTTCACCTCTTTGGTTAGATTTATTCCTAGGTATTTTATGGTTTTTTGCACAACTGTAAATGGGATCAATTCCTTGATTTCTCTTTCTGTTGCTTCGTTGTTGGTGTATAGGAATGCAACTGATTTATGTGCATTGATTTTATATCCTGCAACTTTGCTGAATTCATGAATCAATTCTATCAGTTTTTTGGTGGAATCTTTTGGGTTTTCCATATAGAGTATCATGTCATCTGCGAAGAGTGAAAATTTGACTTCCTCCTGGCTGATTTGTATGCCTTTTATGTCTTTGTTTTGTCTGATTGCAGAGGCTAAGACTTCCAATACTATGTTGAATAACAGTGGTGAGAGTAGACATCCCTGTCTTGTTCCTGACCTTAGGGGGAAAACTCTGTTTTTCCCCATTGAGGATGATATTAGCGTTGGGTCATTCATATATGGCTTTTATGATCTCGAGGTATGATCCTTCTATCCCTACTTTCTTGAAGGTTTTTGTCAGGAAAAGATGCTGTCTTTTTTGTCAAATGGTTTCTCTGCATCTATTTAGAGGATCGTATGGTTCTTGTCCTTTCTTTTATTGATGTGAGGAATCATGTTAATTGTTTTGTGGATATTGAACCAGCCCTGCATCACAGATATAAATCCTACTTGGTTGTGGTGAATATTTTTTTAATGTATTGTTGGATCTGGTTGGCTAACATCTTGTTGAGGATTTTTGCATCCATGTTCATCAGGGAAATTGGTCTATAGTTCTTCTTTTTAGTGGGATTTCTGTCTGGTTTTGGAATCAAGGTAATGCTGGCTTCATAGAAAGAGTTTGGAAGTTTTCCTTCCATTTCTACTTTTTGGACTACCTTCAAGAGAACAGGTATTAACTCTTCCTTAAATGTTTGGTAGAATTTCCCTGGAAAGCCATCTGGCCCTGGACTGGACTCTTGGTTTTTGGGAGATTTTTTATTACTAATTTTATTTCCTTACTCATTATGTGTCTGTTCAAATTTTCTATTTCTTCCTGTTTCAGTTTTGGTAGTGTATATGTTTCTAGGAATTTGTTTATTTCTTCCAGATTGCCCATTTTATTGGCATATAATTGCTCATAGTATTCTCTTATTATTGTTTTTATATCTGCAGTTGTGATATGTCCTCTTTCATTCTTCATTTATTTAATTGGGTCCTTTCCTTTTTCTTCTTGATCAAACTGGCTAGTGGTTTATCAACTTTGTTAATTCTTTCAAAGAACCAGCTACTGGTTTCATTGATCTGTTCTACTGTTTGTTTTTTGTTTTTTTTTTTTTTTGGTTTCGATAGCATTAATTTCTGTTCTAATTTTTATTATTTCCTGTCTTCTTCTGGTTTTGGGTTTTATTTACTGTTCTTTTTCCAGCTCCTTAAGGCATAAGGTTAGGTTGTGTGTCTGAGATCTTTCTTCCTTCTTTAGGAAGGCCTGGATTGCTATATACTTTCCTCTTATGACTGCCTTTGCTGCGTCCCAGAGGTTTTGGGTTGTGGTGTTATCACTTTCATTGACTTCCATATACTTTTTAATTTCCTCTTTAGCTGCTTGGTTAGCCCATTCATTCTTTAGTATGATTTTCTTCAGTCTCCAAGTATTTGTTACCTTTCTAAATTTTTTTTGTGGTTGATTTTGAGTTTCATAGTGTTGTGGTCTGAAAATATGCACGGTATGATCTTGATCTTTTTGTGCTTACTTAGGGCTGATTTGTGTCCCAGTATATGGTCTATTCTGGAGAACGTTCCATGTGCACTGGAGAAGAATGTATATTCTTCTGATTTAGGATGAAATGTTCTGAATATATGTTAAGTCCATCTGGTCCAGTGTGTCATTCCAAACCATTGTTTCCTTGTTGGTTTTTTGATTAGATGACCTGTCCATTGCTGTGAGTGGGGTGTTGAAGTCTCCTACTATTATGGTATTACTATCTATAAGTTTCTTTATGTTTGTCATTAATTGATTTATATATTTGGGTGCTTCTACATTTGGCACATAAATGTTTACAGTTTTTAGGTCTTCTTGGTGGATAGACCCCTTGATTATGATATAATGCCCTTCTGCATCTCTTGATACAGTCTTTATTTTAAGGTCTAGATTGTCTGATATAACTATGGCTATTCCGGCTTTGTTTTGTTGAACATTAGCATGATAGATGGTTCTCCATCCCCTTATTTTCAATCTGAAGGTGTCTTTAGGTCTAAAGTGGGTCTCTTGTAAACAGCATGTAGATGGATTTTGTTTTCTTATCCATTCTGTTACCCTATGTCTTTTGCTCAGAGCATTGAGTCCATTGACGTTTACAGTGAGCACTGAAAGACATGAATTTATTGCCATTATGATGCTTGTAGAGTTGGAATTTCCGGTGGTGTTCTCTGGTCCTTTCTAATCTTTGTTGCTTTTGATACATATATATATATGTATATTTTTTGGTAAGTATAATAATTTGTATATATTATATACATACATATATATATATATGTATATATATATATATGTATATTTTTCTGATTCAGCACATTGAATATATCCTGCCACTCCTTTCTGGCCTGCCAAGTTTCTGTGGATAGGTCTGTTGCAAACATGATCTGTCTTCCCTTGTAGTTTGGGGACATTTTTTCCCTTGCTGCTTTCATGATTCTCTCCTTGCCTGAGTATTTTGTGAATTTGACTATGATATACCTTGTTGATGGTCAGTTTTTGTTGAATCTAATGGGGGTCCTCTATGCTTCCTGGATTTTGATGTCTGTGTCTTTCCCCAGGTCAGGAAAGTTTTCCGCTATGATTTGCTCACATAACACTTCTACCCCTATTTCTCTCTGTCCTCTTCTGGGACCCCTATGATTCTGATGTTCCTTTGTAATGAGTCACTGATTTCTCTAATTCTTAAATTGTGCTCTTTTGCTTTAATCTCCCTCTTTTTTTCTGCTTCATTATTCTCTATAAGTTTGTCCTTATATCGCTGATTCTCTGTTCTGCCTCATCCATTCTTGCCGCCGCGGCATCCATCTGTAATTGCAGTTCAGTTATAGCATTTTTTATTTCATTCTGACTATTTTCTACTTCTTTTATCTCTGCAGAAAGGGATTCTAATCTATTTTCGACTCCAGCTAGTATTATCATGATTCTAAATTCTGGTTCAGACATCTTGCTTGTATCTGTGTTGGTTAAATCCCTGGCTGTCGTTTCTTCGTGCTGTTTCTTTTGGGGTGAATTCCTTAATTTTTGTCATTTTGAAGGGAGAATAGGAATTAATGAGGTAAAAATTAAAATTAAAAAAAATTAAAATTAAAAATTATTAAAATTAAAAATATACACACACAAAAGAATTGAATAAATGATGCTACACCGTAGGTGTGTTTTGGTTTGGGTGTTGAAAGTTGTTTGACAGATTAGAGAAAAAAAAGGGGGGGTGAAGGAAATTGAGAATTTGAAAAAATGAATACACTGAAGTAGACTAAAATGAGATGATGGGAGTAAACTAGAATGTGAAAAAAATTACACAAAAGTAAGGGATATAGTAGAAAAAAATTAAAGAAAAGTGTTTTTAATAAAAATTAAAATAAAAATGATTTATTTCTCTTTCTGTATTCAAGAAAAAGAAAAGAAATGAAAAAGAGAAAAAAAGAGGGAAAAAAAGAAGTAAATCATTTGCAAATTTGAAAAAGTGAATACACTGTAGTAGACTAAAATAAAATGATGGAAGTAAAATAGAATTTGAAAAAATTTTCATAAAAGCAAAAAGTATAGTAAAAAACATTAAATAAAAGTATTTTTGATAGAAATTGAAAGTAAAAATGAAGTTTTTCTCTTTCTGCATTCAAGAAAAAGAAAAGTAATGAAAAAGAGAAAAAATAAAAAGTAAAAAAAGGAAATCGTTTGAAAATTTGCAAAAGTGAATACGCTGAAGTAGACTAAAATAAAATGATGGAAGTAAAATAGAATTTGAAAAAATTTACACAAAATTAAAAAATATAGTAAAAAAATTTAAAGAAAAATAGTTTTAATAAAAATTGAAAATAAAAATAAATTTTTTCTCTTTCTGTATTCAAGAAAAACAAGTGAAAAAAAAAAAGAAAGAAAATTGAATAGATGGACCTGCTAACAGATTGAAATAGGACTGAAATTACTTTATTTTCCCCTAGAAGTCAGTGTATGTAGTGCTCTATAGTGCATAAACTAAGCCGGCAGTGAGACTTGTGTTCTTGAAGAGCGAGGTTGGCCCGGCTGGGCGGGGCTCATTGTAACGGCTCCGCTCTCCACTAGATGGCGCTGCTGGCCTCCTGGGGTGGATTGTTGCATTGCTCGTAGGTGCGTAGGTGCATGCACAGGAACGATAAAAATGGCGCCGCACAGCTACCCAGTCTGTTCTCCCAGATCAGCAATCGTGCACCGTTCTCTGTCGTCAGCTTTCGTCCACTCCCCGCTTTTTCACTGTCTGTGACCAAGCCCCAGGCAGTACCTCTCTCCCATGTTTTGTCTCAGATGCGGCTGTTTTCCCCGGCCCCTTACTTCCGAAGGACTGTGGCTTTGACCTGTTCCACCCCTCTGCCGGACGGTCTCACCGAGCAATGGCCGAATGTCGGCTGCACCCAGGAAAGCTTGCTGGACTCTGCTGCTGCTGGTGCCCCGATACTGCAGCCCAGTGCCAGCCTGCCCCAGAAAAAGTTCGCGAGATAGTGTAGCAGCAGCTTTTCAGGGATTATGGAGAATCACAACACACATCTGGCACCAGCCTTCACCCTTAATGACCTTGTTCCAGAATCAGAGAATGTGGCCATTTTCTGGGGTCTGCTAGGACCAGGTGGCTTCAACAGTCTCTACCAAATGTCCTCCAGCAGTGGAACCGCTTCTCCCCGTGTGGCCTGAGAACCTCCCAGACCCCACTCTGCTCCTGGGGATTCTCCCTTCCCACCAGAGCACCACCAGGTATCGAGCTGAGGAGTTGCAGCCTTTGCGCTCCCCTTGTTTACAGTCTTAATGGAATTTAAACCCTTTCCTTTCTTTCTCCCTTTTTGGTTTAGTCCCTGCGGCTGTTTCCAATTTTCCACTTTCTCTCCAGCTGCTTTTGGGGAGGGGTGCTTTTCCCGTATCCCCTCCCCCTCATTTCCGTCCTCTGCCCACAAAAGCACCTCCCTTCCCACGGCTTCTTGCTCCCCCAGTTCACCTCTCTGCGTCGCGTACCTGCTGAATTCTGTGGTTCAGGTTGTGCAGATTGTTGTGTTAACCCTCCAATCAGTTTTTTGGGTGTGCAGAATGGTTTAGTGTTGGTCTGGCTGTATTTCATGGACTCGAGACACACAAAAAACTTCCATGCTCTTCTGCAGTCTTGGCTCCTCTTCCCCCCCCCCCCCTTTTCTTTTCTAATCACATCTATTTTCCTTAGGTGACCCTGCTGAACTGACTGAATTGTCCATGTGGCTTCGAGAGAATGGACATCATTCTCTTTTTTGTCCAGAGGTTGGTAGGCAACTCAGGCTTAACCACACACAGCCAGTAAGATTTAGGGTCTCCCTTATTCGTGGACTCCATATTTTGAATTCTCCTACTTGCTAAAATATACTGGTAATCCCCAAATAAGCACCCCAATGCTGCCCCAGTCATTCACAGACATGCACAGAACAGCAAAATATTTACCACCCAACGTATATGTTCCCAGCTAAGGTTGAACACGGTGAAGCCCTGACTTTTTGTTTCAGCTCTGCTACTATAAACAAGTTTCCTTTTTGAGGTCTATTTAGTGCCAAGTTTTTTCACACTTTTGTGCTTTTGGCTGATGTTTAAAATGACCCTCAGCAATAGCTGAAATGCTGTCTAGTGTTCCTACCAGCAAGAAAACTGTGGGCGCCTTATGTAGAAAAAGTATGTATGTTAGATAATTTTCATTTGAACATGAGGTACAGTGCTTCTGGCTATGAGTTTAATTTTAATGAATCAACATGCATATTATATAAGATATGTTGAAACAGAGACACATAAAGCATTGATTGGTTTATAAGAACATGGTGACCAGAGGCTCACAGGAACAGAGCATTGTTCCTGTATTTCACCTAGGAGCCACGGTTTAGCAGTGCTTGTGGCAACTTTGCAGCACATCACTAACGCAAATAAAACTGTATTTCCATGGATTTTTGTTTGCACTAATTGGGAAGAGGCTTTTTCTACCATATTGCTGATAGTATTGAACTCTACGTTGTTGGTAGCTTCCTAACGTCAGAGAAAACCTGTCTGAGAATAGAACCAAGGGAAAAGAAATCAAAGTTAAGAGATAGAAAAAAATGAAAATAGAAGTGAGAGGGAGAGAGGAAACATGAATGAGAAGGAGGCACTGAAACCTGGTGCATATGAACCCTTGGGTTTTAGCAGCACCTAAACCAAATTTACCTTGGAATTTTTTTTTTGTTTGTTTTTTTTAGTTCCACAAGCCAATAAACTACCTCTTTCTTTTAACTCTTGTTTTCCTTAGATAATTGGAGCTGGTTTACCGATATTTATAAATTAAAGAGTTCTAAATGAAAGACGGATGTTATAAAGAGGATGGTGATCTTGTTTTCTTCTTTTTCAGTTGGAAGAAGGAATCTACGAGTAGTTTAGGAGGGGTTTAGAATTTGTCGTCTATAAAATAGATTCTAGAAATTGAATAGAAATTAAAAACCATAAATATTTTTGAGAGATATTTCAGAATGCTTTTCCTTTAATATTTTTAGAAAAAATATTACAAATCAAGGTGCCAGGGATGTGCTAAGAATAAACTTTGAAGTCATCTTGTCTTTGTTTCAGTTAAGAATAGCTCATGTCTAAATAAGTCCTTTAATGAAAAGATTGAAAGATGGGGATTAAAACATACCTACATTTGAAACTTGATATATTTACTAGCTTTGTGACCTTAATTTTTCTTGGCTTTATTTTCTTCCTATGCAAAACAGGCATATAACGTGAACTTAGATTCGCACATAGTAAGACCTCAGTTTTTTTCTTGAAATAACAAATAATTGTAAGAAGTAGATGATGTAATATAAAATGATTGGCAGAGAGGGGCACCTCCGTGACTCGGTCAGTTGAGCTCTTGGTTTTGGCTCAGGTTATGATCGTCTGGTTCGTGGGTTCAAGCCCTGCGTAGGGCTCTGTGTTGATAGTGTGGAGCCTGTTTGGGGTTTTCTCTCTCTCTCTTTCTGCCCCTCCCCTGCTCGTGCTCTCTCTCTTTCACTCAAAATAAATAAACTTAAAAAAAAATTGGCAGAGAGCCTTGAGCATGGTAGCATCAATTAAAAGTGGCGGTTGTTTATAGTTGATCCTTCTTTTTTAAATCAGAATATGTATTCAATTAGGTAATGGAAAGTTGAAAACAAAATCTATGAACTTCCTATTTTGTAATAAATATTATTTTGTCATCTCTGTTTTAGGCATTGTAGGATTTACTTGAGATAATATAAGATAAAAATGTCACCATTTATCATCTCAAGGAGTTTGTCAACCAACACAAAGTGTAAAGATGTAGATAAATATAATTTCAGGTAGATTTATTATTTAAAAAAATTTTAGTGTTTACCATTGAGAGAGAGAGAGAGACAGAGTGTGAGCTTGGTGGGAAGAGGGATGGAAAAAGAGAGAGGAAGACACAGAATTCAAAGCAGGCTCTGGGCCCTGAGCTGTCAGCACAGAGCCTGATGCAGGGCTCGAACTTATGAACTATGAGATCATAACTTGAGCTGAAGTCGGATGCTCAACTGACTGAGCCACAAAGGTACTCCTCAGGTAGATTTCCACCCATGACATACGCAATTACAACATATGCTGGGGTCCTAAGCAAGAACAGGCATCTAGGAAGGAAGATGATGTGCTTGAAATGAGGGCTGAGAAAATGAATCAGGATTCACCAGGCAAGAATGCACTAGAAAGTCCAGGTGAGGCTATGGACTCTATTGGGGCAACTGAATGTAACTCAAAAGGAATGATAGGGAAAAGCCTATGAGATAGCAAGGCAGATAAACCTTTTTTATTGTTGTTTTGTTAATAAATTAGTGGAAGAGACACAAAAGTTTCAAGCTTCATAGATAAGCTATTCATAGCATACTCTCCAAAGTCTTACTCAAAGGTATGCACTGTTACCCTCAATTTTTACTAAAAATGGGCATGGTTTTGTAAGAACATATTCCAGAATCTCCATCTAAGAAAATTCACCTCACTGGATTTCTCTGCTCTGGAAATCAACATGCATTTTCAATTTGCATTTCTCTTCAGGTCTTAAGAAACAAATTGATAAATTTCACTTTCCTCCAAAATTATTCTTCTGATGGCTTTAAAATTAGAAATCTAAGTAATTAATGTTACTGTATAGTACTTTCTCAATGGCTGATTTAAATTTTTTTTTCCTATCTACCCATTGTGTGTTTCTTACCAGCATTCCCAACCTCCTGAAATTCACATTATCTATTTAAAGGCTTCCTCCAACTTTTAAAAAAATGCACTACAGATTTTTCTTTTTACCCCCCTCTGTTTAAAGAACTAGAATATCACAACAAGAAAACATCTATAAATGCAAGATAGTCATTCTAGAGTTTTGTTTTATTTTTCCCCCCAAAAAACGTTAATACTAAGTAATAGGTTTTACTGAAATGTATTAGGGATCTGTATTGTTCCTAGTCTCCCTTATTCCACATGAACTACCCATTCCCTTTCCAGGTGAATACCTCAGAACAACAGGATTGCATAAAATGCGCCAAGATTGAAACTGATCAAACAGGCTAGGTATAAGTTACAAAGTTGCTGAAGTCTGCTTTACCCACTCACAACAGAAAATATTTGATGGCAGAAGGGGAAGAGAAGTAGGAAAACTGATGGAACAAAAGTGTCAAGGAAACACTAGTTACCGTTGCACTTCTTCGCACCCGATCTCACTTTAGCCAAGACGCCAAGTCTCATTACCAGTGTGATGGTGGCTGAAATGTTACACGTCCACATGTTTTAGTCCTGCTCCCCATGACTTCACTTTTATAATGAAAACAGTGGAAATACATTGGGAGGGACTAATCCATAAAATGTGCATCTACTTTAACATCCTCTAGTTGAGCTCCATGAAGAAGAAATTGTTTTTATTTTGTAAGGATCCCAAATGAGTTGCAGAAGGATCTTAACAAGAAGTAGAGCAGGAATGACTTCCATGCTTGAAAGCCTTTTTGACAAACAACAACCAAGAAATGTGCACTCTTGTGCACATCAGTAACAGATAAGAAAGACAGCTGTTGGGCTGGCCTCCTCCCTTTCTTTGGAACAGAGCTGCCAAGGGAGGCACTCTCCTGCAGATGCTTCCCACTGGTCAGGTGGGAAGTTGAGCTGTGCAGGCATCACAGTAGGCATTGCAGTAAATCAGATAGCATCTTTTCTGGAAGAAGGCCAAGCTGCCCTTAAAGATGTTAGGTACAGCTTCCTGGTAGCTCAGGGAAAAGGGATCCATTTCAATAATTTCCAAGAACATCCCTCAAAGCCAGTATTTTTGGCAGGAGGGGGTGGGTGTTAAGTAACTTCCTGCTGAAGTTATAGAGGAAAAGTGAAAATCCTACATTAATTCTTCCATACTCTGATGCATGGAAACAGATTTTGGGCCATGATTCATACAGTGAGGTCTGCCTTGACTTTTACTTTTTTCTCCTTTCTTCCCTGCTTTCCTTGCAAAGCAAATAGCTCAAAATTTTGTAGTTGGGAAAGGAAGATACAGGTTAACAAAAGATTTCAGGAAAATCCACAAAGAGTGGTGTTCATCCAATGGAAGCAATGGGTTATAGGGCAGAATGGACTCCCAAGTAACTTATATGTATGAATAATATATCTGGTTGACATAACTTAGATGGGGGAAAACTTGGACCTAATCATTGGTTACATAGTCCTGTGGAAAAATCATGGGCTTTATTGGCTCACAAATATGGATTGAAGCCTTAATCGTATTATTAATCAGAAATGAGAACTTGAGGGAGATTCTCCAAGCCTTTGATGTCACTTTATCTTTTTTTAATACTTATTTTATTTATTTTGAGATAGAGAGAGACAGAGAGAGAGGAAGGGGCAGAGAGAAAGAGAATCCCAAGCAGGCTCCATACTGTCAGGGCCGAGCCCCATGTGGGGCTTGATCCTGCAAAACCATGAGATCATGACCTGAGCCTAAATCAAGAGTTGGAAAAAAAAAAAATAAAATGAAGAGGGATTCAGGCCCCCCCCCCCCCAAAAAAAAGAGTTGGACACTTAACTGAGCCACTCAGGCACCCCTGATGTCACTTTAAAATGGAGAAAGTACTCTTCCTTTGTAGGTGCTCTGCATCTTTCATAAAATAATGTAAAAAAAAAAAAGCTGTACTAGTGTCCTATTACTGCTGTAACTAATGATCACAAGACTAGTGATGTAAAACAACACTCATTGTCTGACAGTTCAGGAGATCAGAAGTCTAAAAATCAATCCTATGAGGTTAAATTTAAGGAATCAACAGAGATGGTTTCTTTGAAGACTCCAGAAGAGAACTAGTTCCCTGCTCTTTCCAGCTTTTAGAAGCTTTCATCTGTCATTCCTTGGCTTGTGGTCACCTTTCTCCAGTTTTGCTTCTGTCATCACATTGACTCTTGTCCTCTCTAACCTCCTACGTTCCTCTCATAAGGAACTTTGTGATTGCATCACACCCACTAGGATAATCTACCCATCCCAGGATCATTAATGTAATCACATCTACAAAGTCCATTTTTCCATAAGGTAACATAGTCACAGGTTCCAGGAATTAGGGTGTGAGCATGTTTGCCAGGCTATGATGAGTGTGTTTGTAGGGCTGAAACATAGCCTATTATAAATATTTAGCACAAACAAGCATGCAACAAATTCCAACCCTTGTTTCCTCTTCTATCAGAATTGGAAGCAAGATGGACCTAATCACTCTTTCCCCCAATTTACCATCACCTTGAACATTCTGCTCAGAGGTCCCAAAAGAAAGGCTGAAGGAATCCACTAAGAGTAAAATGGCAAAGCCTTAAAAACCACAAGAAAGCAGAAGTCTTATACTTGTGGTGTATTTGTTTCTTCCTTTGATGAGCGTTTAGAGTCTGGTGTGTTTTATATATCTGAGTTATGTTTGGAAAGCATCTGGAAGAGAACCAAATTATGTAGTCAATTGTAAGTGTAAAGCCATCATGAGTGAATTTTTTCACTCAACGTGTCCTGAAACTAGTTGCAGAAAGCCATTTGGATTTTGAGGATGAGAGAATCATCTTAGTTTTAGAGTTCAAGAGAATCCAGGTCTTGTGACATGAGGGAATTGGAACTGCTAGGTATATTCAGCTTCTGATTTAATATTCTTTCAAATTGCACTGACATCATAATCATTTATCTTCAAAGAAAGCAGAGGGAGGCCAAAATAGTTTCAGTTTCACTCTGTTTTAATGGTAAATTCCTATCCTTTTGCTGATGTCCGCTATAAAGTGATCATTCATACTGCCATCACATGAAATGAACCAACTAAATCAAAATATTTTTCATAGGGGAGTAGCCTAGGGAAGTGAAAGAAACAGCATGCCGGACTTCTCATGCTGGGCTATTTTTGGATGGCCTTCTTCAAGGATCAATTTAAAGCTAACTTCTACAACAAAGCTGTCTTCAACAAGCAGAAAAATATGCCAAACCCACACATACTTAACAAAAGTAGTCAGCTGACTGCACCTGACTTAACTGTACAAAATATAGAGTCTATTCTCCATATCATAGTAGCTACCAAGAATAGTAATTATGGAGATAATGCATAATTCATTAGCTCACTGATCCATTTATTCTTTATCATAGATCTTTAACAAACCTACTATTTTTTCATTCATCATTCATTTAATCATTCATTTTTTTTCATTTTCTCAGCAATCAATTTGTATATTTATTAATTTACTCATTCAACAAAACTGCTCATATTATATTGGGTACTGGAGTATCAAAGTATCAAACTTCTGCTCATATTATATTGGGTACTGGAGATGTAAGATTAATCAAATGTATACGTGCTCTAGAAACCCATATCTTGGCCCAATCTTCAGTTAGAAGACTCTAATATAAGAAAAGAACATAGAAATAGAAGTAGGATGTTTTGTTAATAATCACTGTGAGGGCCATGTGGTTCCTTCAATCGGTTAAGCATCCAATTCTTGATTTTGGCTCAGGTCATGATCTCATAGTTCGGGGAATCAAGCCCCACATCGGCTTCACTCTGACTGTGAAGATTCTTTCTCTGCTTGAGATACCCTCTTTCCTCTCTCTTTGCCTCTCCCCTGCTCCCACATGCTCTCTCTCTCTAAATGAATAAATACATACACATTTAAAAAATAATAATAATCCACTGATGAATCATCTTAAATATGTGATATTTTTGATAAATTGTAAATATTTTAGACAGGTAAATTGTGATATTATAGAGACTAATTCAATGATTGGGAATCTGACTTCAGGTCATTCAAATGTGTGGGACTACATATTCAATTATTGCATTTTTTTTTTTTACCAGTACAAGACTTTGTGAAGAGTTTCAGCTCAAAATATGTGCCCTGTGCATTAATCTGTGGTTAATGACTAGCTGTGTTACTGGTCTCAGAAAAGTATGATTTTTTTTCCTAGCCAATTTGTTGTTATACTGGCCAATATTGCTGTGGAAGCTGTATAGTACCATCTCATATTTCACTGGCCACCAAAGTGTGAACGCTAAATCTGGTTTGAAAATGGGAACGGGTGGACCTCTTTGGGCTCCCTATCAAAGCAGTGTAAATGTCACTAAAATAACAGTCTCTGGCTTTGTGTTCTCAAATTCAGTCTTAGCCATAATTACGTATAGCTAAGACAGCATGGCCTTTGGATTTTTGACCCTCCTAATCAGGCCACCATTTGTATTTTGGAGGCCTGATTCACTACCATCCTAACTACCCTCGCTTTAAACCAACTTCTTTCCGTTGTTCCTTAATACTCAGATTGGTATGTGAAATTTCTTCATTCTTCAGATATTTTAATTTTTCTTTCCTTGACACTATCCCCACAAGGCTCTATTTTTCTTGCCTCTCATCCTTCTAGTATTTCCTAAGAAGAGTGTAACTAATAACATAATTTTTAAGAAGTTGATTTATCATTCTTCTCCCTGTCCCTCACACGCATACAGTCGTCTGAAAGCTTGTTAAAGTCAAGAGAATTATCTTTTATATTGTCATGTCTCCCATTGCTCGAACCCTAATGTTGAATTGATGAATCTATGAGCAGAAGATTGTATGAGAGTCCTTATGATATCTGGTCAGATACCTCTATGCCAAAGAACCATTATATCAGAGTTCCTGGTGTTCTGACAACTCCTGCATGTCTAATGCTAGCATGACCCTCCCCCTCACTTTGCTCCTCAGTTCTTTTCATTTGCAGGAAATGCTCAAACTCCTGTGCAAAGCTATCAGTGGCCTTTTACACTGAAGTCTGATAAAAGGTATATTCTTGAAAATGAGAGTTTATAATTCTAGTTTTGAAAGTACAAAAGTAGACAGGGGCACTGGGAAGGAAAATGAGAGTCCCAAACAAAACAAAACAAAACAAAAACTGAATTCCTAGGAATATTGATTAACTAAATATAAGTGGTATTCCAGGCACTTCTAGATACTTCATATGTTCTAAACAAATTAATTATCTTAATAACATTATAATGTAGGTGCCATATCCCCATTGAAACATTGAGACATAGAGGTTAAGTAACTCTTTCCAAGTGTGGAGACAAGATTAAGAACCAAGTATTTGACTCTAAACATCATGTTCTAAATGATTAGGCATTATGATCACAGAAAGACAAAATGAGATAACATGATTATTAATGGCTGCGTATAGAAAGATTGCCATGAGTATGGTTGCCTGCATGGGTTATAGGAAGTTACATTATGAAAGAAAGGGTACTGGTATAAATTGTGATTCTATGTTTTTGATAAAGATAGCATAGGGGCACCTGGGTGGCTCAGCTGGTTCGGCTCAGGTCATGATCTCACAGTTCATGAGAACTGTTTTCTCTCTCTCAAAATAAAGTAAACATTTTTTTAAAAAGATAGCATAGAAGAAAAAAAAAAAACCTTAGTTCCAAATATTTAAATACCTGATTCAGAAAAAACAGAAATGAATGACAGACTTCCAGTGACCTTGATTTTGAAACTCTGACACCAACTCTGACTTTGGGGTGAATGTGTTAATGAGATGGGCCATTCCATTTGGAAAGCCAGTAATAGATTATGGTGAATGAATTCATTACTGATATTTTCAAGTCTGAAATGTTTATTTTGGTCAATTCTAGCCTTAAAATCTTGACTTTGAAGTCTGAAAAAAATACATTTACCTAGAAAAAAACAGTAATTTACCAGTTAGGTGTGAGATAAGAGATTATAACAAACAAAGAAATAATTGCTAAGGCATTTCTCACCAGTCTGCCCTCTTCAAGTGTGTGTGTGTGTGTGTGTGTGTGTGTGTGTGTGTGTACATGTGCATGTGTATGCACATGCATTTGTGCCATTCATCTGGAACAATTGTCTAAGTTTTTGGTTCTGCTTTGGAAGCTAAGGAATGTGTTGAGTTTTGGAATTCCTTTCATGTGGAATGAATCCAGCTCCTGAGGACTGTTGATGATGGACAAACACTGCAAAGAAATACCATAAGGAAGACTTCCATTTTCAGTTTGTTTAAGTAATCTTGATAGAAGGACCCAAATATAGTGTTTTCTATGAGTATGACAAGAGCTTCTCGGGTCAAGACATAAGCAGTTGACATAAACTGCACTTTAATTAGTTTGAGTGTATTTTCCCAGGGCACGTAACTTGCTAAACAGTCTTCAGTGTTTTCTACTTTGGGGTATCAGATACTGTTTCTCTTCCTTTGTGTTCCAATATAACTTTCTCCCCCCGTGCCCCCTCCCCCCAAATTACTCTGTGCCATAGAAATGCTATGAAAACAGAAACTGTGTCATGGTTACTTTTATGTTATTGGCACTTATTGATACCTGGTAATCAATGGAAAGATGGTTGAGTAAATAGATGCCTGGGTGAATAATATGTGAATGACATGCTTTGGTCCAGATTTGGAGTGAAGTCAGTAACTGTTATAAGACTCAGCAGCCCCCAAATACTCTGTCCCTATTTTACATGCATATTAATTTTTATAAACATGATTTATGCATATTTTTGGAGAAGAAAAGTGATTTGAATGTTCTGTTTCATAAGTTATTAGCAATGTGAGACAAAGAAAGTCAATAATTAGGAGCCACTCTGAAGATACTAGAGGTGGATTGTTTGTGGACATGACCAGAGGAAATTGAAATAGGATTCTATTCTATTGTTCTTTTTTCTTTTCTTTTCTTTTCTTTTCTTTTCTTTTCTTTTCTTTTCTTTTCTTTTCTTTTC
>NW_024412376.1:153444881-153461418 GCF_014898765.1 Herpailurus yagouaroundi
TCTTTTCTTTTCTTTTCTTTTCTTTTCTTTTCTTTTCTTTTCTTTTCCCTTTCCTTTCCTTTTTTCTTTTTCTTTTAATATTCTATCATTCTCCAACTCAAAATTTTCCAATGGCTTCTGTGGACTTATAAACAACATCCTAACCCTTCACCTAGCATACAGAGCCACAACACAACCTGGCCCCTGTCCACATCATTGGCCTTAGCTCATTCCATATCCTACTGTGCTCCATGTTCTTTCTGCAAGGCTTTTGGCCAAGCTCTGCCTGGGATCCTCCTCAGTCATCTTCACTTACCTGGATGCTTCTCCATCTTCAGGTCCCAACTTTATTAATTCCTTAGAGACACTTTCCTTGAACAGTTTCCAAATGAATCTCCTAATCACTCAGTATCATACCATCCTATTTTAATTCTCTGCATAAATCTCAATATGTTGGAGATGCCACATGATTGCATCCCAGCTGAGCGTGTCTGAACATCAGCCGTGTCTGTCCTGACACCAGGTATGTGTAGGTAAAGAAGCCATCCTGGAAGTCCTCCGCCAGTCCCAGCTGTTCTATGTCTCAGGCACTCATGTTATTCCATGGACCAAAGAGCCACCTACATTATGTGTTTTCAGAATTCCTGACTTAATAAATCCCTTTGTTTGTAACACAGCTAAAACACTTACTCACTTATCACAGGCTGCAATGACGTTGTTATTTTAATGTTTTTAAAATTCTTGGTCTCTCCCCAAGAATGTCAGTTCCATGATGACATGAATTTTGTTTATTGCTATAACCTTTATACCAGTGCTTGGCACATAGTAGGTGTTCATAAATATTTGCAACATAAATACTTACTTTGTTAACTGAGCAGGGTAATTTTACATTTTTAATCTCATCAAACACATTCAACAATTCTATATAATATTATCCCCATTTTACAGACGAAGGCACTAAATATTAGAAGGATCAAATAGTTTTCTCCGGTTGCAGAGAATCTATACAACTAGAATGTAAACTAATTTTAATTTGAACTCTTTTATCATAGTCTTACCAAATAAATTGTTGGATTAACCTCATCTCCAGGTTTACCTTCAATTTTAAGAAATAGAGTGGTGAAGAGTGCAGAAACTGAGGCAGGATTCCCACAATTCAAATCCTAGCCCCTGCAAATTTATTTTGTGAACTTGTCTCAATTTTCTAATTTCTAAAATAAGAGTTATAAATTCTGTTTCATGCCCAGGCTGCTTTGAAGACTGAATGAGTGAATATAAGTAAAACATTTATACCAAGACTTGGCACATGAGTATTCTATAAAACACTATATTATTATTATCATTGGATTGAATGATATTTATGAATTGTCCAACATATTCCCTAATAACCAGATATTATTAATAAACTGTTTGCTGATATTTTCTATGTAAAATGTTTATCATACCATAGGCCAAACATATATATGTATCCGAGTTGTAAAATAAATGATTGTAACTATGAATAAGGTATTCTTTTTTGTGATACGTGTGACCTACTTGAGTGCTGTGAATTTTCATCATTGTTGTTGTTAAATAGGAAAACAGTTTTCTCTGAAATTAAAAGTTATATGATTTAGTCTTGGGAACTGACTTGGAGGTGATCTCAGTCAGCTTTCTCATTTTTTAAGGACGGACACTGATGACAAGAGAGGCAAGGCCTCATTTAAAGTCACATAGGCAGCTACCAGTTGAGCCAGAGCAAGAGTCAAGGTGGCCTGAGTCCTGTCCTGGTGCTCTCCAGCCCCACCAAGCGCTGTGGTGCCAGCACATCCTTGTTGATGGAGAAGAGCCTTTCCAGCTCACTGGTTTTCCCAGTATGAGCCAACATTTGCTTAGTTCTCTCTACAGGGGGGAAACCAAGCAAGTGCCCATCTAGACCCCTACATTCTACCCTTCATCAGTAAAAATTATAATACTGCTTCCATAAAGTTAGAGAAATACCTGATTCTTCTGGGTTAATCTAAGGTCATGGGAAATAGCCCATACTTAGAAGACATTGAAGGATAGGAGATAGATTTAAAAGACTGTGCCTTTCTCATGCCTCTGAAACTGTAATTAGTGGCCTGAAGCTACTGGCCACAGCAGTCTGGAACTTTGTACAGCAAACAGCTGTCTTCCTTTTTTAGGAAGAGTTATATAAGGCATTCAAACCACATGGATTTCCTTTGAAGCAGCTAGAACTTTTGTCAATATCATCTTTTATCTCTCTTTTCCCCTTCAAGCCCTCTTAGAAGAGATCTTATCAAACAGGGAATCAAAGGAAGCTTCTGGTGTTACTCTTTCCCAGACAACTTTCTGGAATTCTTAAACATGGAACCAGATTTCTGACAGTCACGATGTGGTTTGCACTGGTGTTTTCTCCCTGATGATCTCTCTATAATATCTTCAGGCTGTATTGGACAAGCGCCAAACAGAGCTTTGACCTATGCCCCATGTTTTCAGGAGTTGAAAATCCATGTCGTCCTTGGGAGCATATAAATGTTACTTGTTTTTCTTCTTTCTCAGAGGCATACATGAGAACTCATAGGTAAATACAAATAGACAAACTATCTCTCTTTTCTATTCTCAGCAGAGCTCAAAAAATCAGTCTACTCTAACATAAGAACTTCAAAAGTTCTCTCAGGTACAAGAATCTGGATCACCTTTTAATTACATCACAAGAAGAAATAAACACGGCAATATTGCCAGACTAGTTACTGCCAAACACAGAATTTTTATGTGATAGCATTGCACAAATAAAGCACTATCAAAGGATTTTTTCACAAATATCCCACTTGTGAGCTTAAAATGAGTCTCTGGTGTAAAAGTTGTATTTTTATTGTTAAAAATACAAATCAGTTTACAATGGGCTTCAGTCAGGATTCTTGGTTGTATTCAACAGAAAAATTTTGGGGTTAATTTAAGAAAAATAACAGTGGAAGGAATGAAGGCTGAGGTATGTGGTTCAGTCTATGTGTACACCCACAAGGAGGTAATACAAGTAGGGCTAGCGAACACATTCCTTTGTGCTAGATACTGTTCAATGTGCTCATTCAACCCTTGAATCAGTATTGTGTGGCTGTAACTATTATTATCCCTATTCTACAAAACTAAAGCAGAATTGTTATAGCTTTTGTCAAAAAAAGCATTGAAATATTAAGTCACAGATCGAGCGGTAAAGACCACATCATAGGAACATTCTTCTCAGGATGCTTGCTTCTACTAACCACCACAAAGTGCTTCTCTTTCCGCCATCTTTACTGCCACTGGGCACTAGGCATTTGCCTACCATTTTGCATCTCTTATTCCAGATTCAAATATTGGGTGTGGATATTTCACGTCCACGTCCTGTCTTCAGGGGATTACAAAGCAAATATCCAGCCTTGGATGGTTGGATTCATGCAATAATATATTTCTTAAAACTAGGAATGAAGTTCAGATGCTTAGAAGCCAAAAGAACATAACAGTCACTGCTCTCTCCTACAGTAACTACTAGTAACCTTGGATGAAAAGTTGAAGTCCTACTTAAAGGCTTCCATGAAATTGAATAAAATTGCCACTGTGAAGAACATGAATTGATTACAAATGTAAATAACCTTGTTTCCAAAAAGGTACCATTTTGGTTTCTATCCCAAGCATAAACAATTTATAATCAGTAACAAGAAAGACTGAGGAGAGTAATTGTATGCCTTGAATAAGTTCTTTAAAACCTGTTGAGAACTAATACTATGGGACTTCAGTTCGTAGCAACCCTTTCCAATATAAACTTGAAAGTTAGATAATGCAAGAAGTGAATGGAGGAAAAGAGCTGAGAAAAAAGAGTGAGCGAGTGAGATTTCTATTGCAAAATGCTTTTGACATGGTCCAGTTACTGCGTCACGACTTCATGTTTCTTAATCTTGGCAATAGAATAAAGTCCTCAGCAGAAGGACTTTTTTCAAGTCCAAAAACATGACACTTCAGAGCTCTAACGATAACTTCTCTTTTTATGTCTACGGGATTTACAGTGTTTGCAGATGGAAGTAATTTAATACCGGGGTGATCTTTCATCTAGCCTGTTCTTTCGGTGACCTTATGTTTACTATAAGAAAACACCAACAAGGTGTCTGATTTCTTCATGGAAAAATGGCAACTATTTAAAACAAAAGGATTTTGTCCAAGAGGATCATAAATCTTTCACTGTTTCTGTAATTTAACAAAAAAAGGGCTCATTTGTTCTGTGAGGAGTGTTTGCTTGTGAGACAAGGCCAATTTGACTTTCTCATAAAAAATGCATTTTTTTTTTGAGGTGGGGGAAGATAGCAGGAGAATAAAAAGTCACTGTTCCATCTATGGCAGGAGAATCAAATCTTTTCATTGCCATGGCTTTGCCTCGAACCATCCATAAGTTATCATTTTGAAAGAAAACCCCAGAATCCTTCCCGGCATTTCCCAGGATGCTTTAAAAATAATAGCAGGTTCTTCGCGTCCTTCATACATCTCTGCTTCAGCCTGTGTGGTTCCTGCTGATTTTAAAGCTTGTTCTGCACCCTAGAAAGCAGACTCTTCGTGGGATGAGAGAAGCTCTCGGTAACCACAGTAACACACCTTTCCTGGGAATCTTCCCATTGACATTTAATAGGTCGAGTAATAAATAATGGAATGAAAGCTTTCAGCAGAAGACCAGAAGCTGCAACTGAAACAGTCAGGAAATGGATAACATCTGCCTTTAAGGTGATGAGACACAAGATGCCTTCTTTTATGGGAGACAGTTTTTCCAATAAGAGAGAGAATTTAAATCTGTGCTGTCCATTCTGTTTGCACCATGGGTCTGAGAGCTGGAAATGCCAAGTACTCTTGGTTGAGTGCAATAGTACATCCAAAAACATATTACAGACTCTAATCTAGAGTGTAGACTGGCTTTTGGGTATGAATAACTCATTCAGGAATTATAATTTATAAATATGTGTTTTTATGATATTGAGTGAATCCTTGAACAGGGAGAAATATATTATTTTAAACAGTAATTATGTGTTGAGTACCTAATGCATGCCAAAGTGTGCTTATCCTTGGAAATAGAATAGGGAACAAAGCACATGGGAGATACGGACAAGGAAGAAGCAGTGTAGATGCAGGCACTTGAAGATTGAATAGAAGTTAGTTAGGTGAAAGTGAGGAAAGAAGAGGGTCCCCGGTAGAGGAAATAGCTCAGGCCAAGGACTTAGATGCAGAGAAATCATGGTATACTGGGGAACTGAAATTGCTTCAGCATGTTGGTTTCTGGCCAAAAAACATATTCATTCCACATTCAAAAATATCCATTTTTTGTTCTGTGATATAGCAGGAAGTGCTCCAGGTGCTAGGGTATGACCATCAGCATAGTAGAAAGAGAAGGCCCCTAGTCCTTGTGGAGCCTATGACACCATCCATCTTCCCGGTACCCCCTTTCCTCCTCCCATATTTTTACCATATAGGGAAGAGGGGGTGATTATTTTGCTACAGCAACCACTGTGGACATACTTTCTTAAGATTTGGGGGAGGTAGAGAATTATCCATTTTAATGGATAATCTAGCATCAATAAAAATTTAATGGGGTCCCCAAAATATGCTAAGGACTGTGCAGGTTTCAGGCAGTATAAACTTGATTTATAGATTCAGTATATTCCCAGTCAAAATCCTAGCCAGTTATTTTGTAGATGTTGACAAAGTGATTCTAAAGTTTATACAGAGAGGCAAAAGACCCCAAACTTTAAGTCTTAATATAAAACTAGAGTAATTAGGAGTGCCTCTGTGGCTCAGTCAGTTAAGCCTCCGACTTCAGCTCAGGTCGGGATCTCACAGCTCACGAGTTTGAGTCCCATGTAGGACTGTATGCTGACAGCTCAGAGTCTGGAGCCTGTTTCAGATTCTGTGTCTCCCTCTCTCTCTGTCCCTCCCTGGCTCATTCTCTGTCTCTCTCTCAAAAATAAATAAAACATTAAAAAAACTAGAGTAATTAATTTGGGGGCCTGGGTGTCTCAGTTGGTTGTGTCCAACTCTCAATTTCATCTCAGGTCATGAATTTATGAACTGTGAGATGAGTCCTTCATCAGGCTCTGTGCTGAGTGTGGAGCCTGCTTGGGATTCTCTCTCTCCCTCTCTCCCTGCCTCTCCCCAACTCAAGAGCACACACACTCTCTCTGTGTCTCAAAATAAATAAATAAACTTAAAAAAATAGAGTAATCAAAACAGTGTGGTATTGACAAAAAAATAGACAAATAGATCAATGAAACCTAAAAGATCACCTAAAATTAGACCTACGTATATATGACTCAGAATTGCTCAAACTTGAAAGCAGCCAAGATAACGTTCAATAGGTGAATACATAAACTGTGGTATACCCAACAATGGAATATTATTTGGAAATAAAAAGAAATGAGCTATCAAGCGACAAAACCATACATTGGAAAATTAAATGCATACTGCTCAGTGAAAGAAGTACATGCTGTACATACTGGTACATACTGTATTATTCCAACTGTATGACATTGTGGAAAAGGAAAAACAATGGAGATGGTGGAAAGATCAGTAGTTGCCAGGAGTCAAGGATAAAGAAGGATGGATGCATGATGTAGTGGGTGGGAGTTTTAGACAGTGAAACTATTCTATATGACAGTGTAATTGTAGACACATGTCATTATATAGTTGTCACGATCCAGAGAATGTATGACACAAAGAGTGAACTCTAATGTAAACATCGGACTTTGGTTGATAATTATGTGTCAAGGTTGGTTCATCAATTGTAACAAATGTTCCACACTAGAAGGGAATGTTTATTGGTGGGGGAGGCAGTGTGTAGGAGGGGAAGGTGGGAGTATATGTAAACTCTATGCTTTCCTCAGTTTTACTGTGAACATACAACTTATCTAAAAGAAACTCAGAGTTTATTATTTTAAAAGGAAAAAAAGATGAATAAGGAACTGTCTTGATCTTAGCCCTGGGTGAGCTGGGTCATCTGTCTCTCTCTCTCTCTCTCTCTCTCTCTCTCTCTCTCTCTCTCTACCTACCTACCTACCTACCTACCTACCTATCTACTTAATCTATCTATCTATCATCCATGAATTTGTGTCTTTATCTAAGATTATGACTTGTTTTACAATAGAGGAATACAGAAAATTCAATGTGAATACAGGAAGCATAGACCAGTATTAATTCCCCTGTGTTTGATGGTAAATCCAAAATGCTAAGGAGAAGAACTAACATTTGTATTGGATAGTGAAGGATGAATAGGATCCCACTAGTTTAAAAACAGTAGAGAACGAATATTCTTAAGCAAGATGAGAAGACATAAAAGTCATCCTGGAAAGTGTAACTAGAGCATATGGTGCACTAGAGGAATAACAAATAGATAAATAAATTGATTATTAGTCTGGAGCTAGAGCATAAAGGGCCCTCTAACTCTCCATTGAGTGCCTACTCCATGTAGGTACTGTGCCAGGCACAACCCATTCTTTATTTCCTAAGTACTTATAACAACCCTGCAAAACAGGTATTGTTAGCTTGATTTTACTAAAGAGAACATTGTGCTCAAGGAAACACTCTTAACTAGCCTCAGTGTCAAGGCTGTAGATTATGCCAAGGAAGGCAGTGAACTTCAGTGAGGCTGGGGAAGGGGAATGCTATGCTTGCCTTTAGAGAGGAGATCATTTGGGGTGCTTTTTCAAATGCCTGTAGCACTGGCCTCCATATCCTTTATCCAACACACCAAGGAGATTCTGGTCCTCTTCTTGTACTGGAATGGCAGCTCTAGAATTCACTGTTAATGAAGGAAGTACATTATTCCTGAGATACTGAAGGATTGAAAATAAACAGAAAATCACAGTTGTGTAGTCAGACATGATATTGCATAGGTTTATGCAGTAGTGGTGACGTATGTAAATTTAGATCTTTGAAAAATTACTGCTGTGTGTGTGTGTGTGTGTGTGTGTGTGTGTGTGTGTTGGGGGGGTAGATTCATGAAGACACTTTACTCCTGGCAAATAAGTTCATGCAGGAGAGGACTTATGGTAGGTAAGTATAAAGAGTATGCAGAAGAATCAAGAAGAATCCCTTCCTCTGAACACTACCCCCCTCCATGGAAGCAGCTGATCAGGCTTTTTCACTCAGAGGACGGACAAAGTGTTTGGTTACCTCATGAGGTGACATCGGTACCTTCTTATTATACAAACAGTGGGCATTTGTTAGACATTTTCTAGGGGCGACATATTTGATATAATTTTCACAAATCAATAAGATGGAATAAAACTGAGCTGCTAAGTAGTTCAAGGGAGTCAACTAGAAATAGTAACAAGAGAGAAACTGCAAACTTCCAGACTCCAAAGGCTTAGTAATTCTTAGACACCAACCTGTGGCTTTGGATCAATTTGGAAGTATTTCAGTGGTTCACTTGTGCTGAAGTGAATACTTCAGTGAATACTTAATCTGGTATTCTTTCAGGATGTGTTGCTCAAATTATTCCAGTAATAAGTTTCTTTGATTGTTTTTGTATGCAAATATACACAATATATACACACATTTGATCAATAGTTCAGAAAAAATTTACTTGGATTCAAAGAATATTAAATGTTTATCTCCTCCACTGGGTTATGAGTTTTAGCAGGTGCAAACACAATGTATAAATGGCACGCAGTATAGTGTCTGATGTATATTATGCTTAATAAACACTTGTTGAATAAATTAGTCTCCTTTTATAAGACAGTTTCCTAGAAGCCATGTAAATGTCTTCTATAGACAAGAGCCTATAGTTACTGTCTTTTCATATCAGAACAGTTGAAGCCACCAAAGAGGCAAGATATAGCAGCTTTAACTTGTCTCTCTGTCCAGTCGGCACTGCTTGAGTCTCTGACTGCTCCAATCCCCTTTCCTAACACACAGCCTTCTCTCATGTGGCTTCTCTCTGTCCCTGTTCCCATGGTAATTTTTTCTTTTCTTTACTTTTTTCTCATAATTTTATGTTGCATCAGTACGGCTGCCCTTACAAATCACCTCTAACTTTGACTTTTTGTCTTCTCTCTTGCTTTTCCCACTCGTGGCTCCATGCATCTGGCCCTTGGAAGCTTGTCTTTCTAATCCTCAGGATCTTAGGCTCTTCTCCTGGGGCAACTGGGATTTTTAAAGTTGGTTGGAACATAAAGATGTCCAGACAGCTCTATTTTGTGGGGTTTAATGATACAAATAGAGTGCTCAAAAGTGTTCATTTGATTTATAAATATGTGGCTTTGTCACTTAGGCCCCTGAGAGGAAAATATTTGTGCAATTATGTCGTTTTTAGCAAAAATAATTTTGTCTATTTAAGGTATGAGTTCTTAAAAAAAACAAAATCTAATTCTTAGTTTTAAAATGCTTTCAGGGGGCGCCTGGGTGGCGCAGTCGGTTAAGCGTCCGACTTCAGCCAGGTCACGATCTCGCGGTCCGTGAGTTCGAGCCCCACGTCGGGCTCTGGGCTGATGGCTCAGAGCCTGGAGCCTGTTTCCGATTCTGTGTCTCCCTCTCTCTCTGCCCCTCCCCCGTTCACGCTCTGTCTCTGTCTGTCCCAAAAATAAATAAACGTTGAAAAAAAAAATTTAAAATGCTTTCAGCAAACTTTCAGTTGTATTGGAGATTGTTGCTTATATTAACATTACAGTTAGTTTTGTAAACAAAGACAAATGGCTTGGATTTTATGGAGGTTATTTTAAAGTTGCTCATAATTTGCAAAGAAGGCCTAACTTTTTACTTAGCATATAATTATTCAAAGAACCAAGTAAAATGTATAGCTATGATTAATAGAACTTTTATGAGAGCTGTTTCTTTTTGTGAAAATACCAGAAATACAAAGAATTTAGCTATTACTGATTTAGGAAACATCTTCCAACATTATAAATTATTTGGATAATTTTTTGTTTTGTTTTGTTTTTTTTCTGGGAAGCCAGACCACTGTAAGCAGAAAACAGATTCTATGGCCATCGGCCCATAGAAACTCAGTGGGCCTCTCTGGCAGGGCATGAAGGAGTCTGATCCTTGGTCTAATTAGGCATACTCCCTCTGGGACTCTGCTTAGAAGTCAAAATTAAGGTTTGCCTTGTTTCCTTGCAGCAATGGGGAAATCCATTTCAATTCAGCAGCATTCCCTTGATTTGAACACATTTGAGGACTTGGAAGCATAGCAGAGCAAGCTTAAAGGTTACGGTCTGGAGCTGCCAGTTACCAGAATTGGCAGGCACCCCTCCTAAGCTTTTTGGTTTAAAGTGGCTGCTTCCCTCCCACAAGGAAGAAGCCAGAACCATATGGCCCAAACCCCAGGTGGCCCTCCTCCATGGCTTGTGGTTTCCCTGAAACTTATTCCCCAAGCTTGAGGCCTGCCAGAGAGAGTCTGTGATGGCAGATACATGCAGTCATGGTTTTGTAGCTGGTGGGGAAGAAAAACATGGAATTCAATGCCAAAGGCATGGGTGGTGGACTTACTATGTGTCAGACATCTTCCTATGAAGGAGGACATGAAGATGCCATTGTCCCCACCCTTAAGTAGCTTACGGTTTTGTGGCATATTCACTGCTGCTGTTGATCTATTACACATTGTACAAGTAGAATGGAAATTAAGACCAGAGAAACTCTGATATGACAGTATTATGAAAAATTAGGAAGGACACACACTTGGAGTCGTAAGACTCTGGTCTCTGGTTCCATTACTTGGGAGTTACATGCAAAAGTAAATAACTAATGAAATACTTCTTGAACTGTATATGCTTTGTTCACATTGCTAAGTTTTAAGGATACTAATATAAATAAGATATGATCACTGACTTCAAGATGTTTACTTTTATGCCATCCGGGTTTCACCTTTTTCTCAATTATTGAAAATATCATTATAATAATTATTGCCTTTTCAATCTCATTAAGCTATTTGGAAAAGCAAATACGATAGTATACATGAAAAATGTTAATTGTAAAATATTGTACATGTATACATGGTAGGTTTACATAGTTTATTATATGTAAGTAATTTTCAAGGTAAGAAGGATTCAAATTAGTATATCCTGGTATTAGAAAACAAAATAAAAAAAACACATTTCTGAACTTTCAGACTATTGTTTCTTCCCATATGCAAATGGTTGTGAAAGTGTGGTCCCTAAACCAGCACCATCAGCATCACCTGGGAACTTAGTAGATATGCAAATTGATGGGCCCCAGTTAGACCTAATGAATTAGAAACTCTGAGGCTGGGGTTCAGCAGTCTAGTTTAACAAGCCCACCACATGATTTTGATAAAACCCATCATGGTAGAGAACCACAAGTGTGGATGGTCTTGTCTTTCCCAATATAAACTGTCATGCCTTTCCAAGGTTAGTACCATCCAGGCCAACAGATTGGCAAAAGTCTCTTCAGGTGTAGAGGAATTTGGATCTGAGAAGAGATGGAGATTTAAGGGGTCTAATTTATGCAAATGATAACTTCACATTGATCACAAATCTGTTCACACACATTTACTGAACACAGGTTATGTACCAGGCTTTTCACTCAATTCTTTTTCATAGCTTTCTGTTTCCCATGGGACTTGGCTTTTTCAAATGACATGATATATTTTTAAAAAATTAAAAAGCATATCCTGACACTGCCCTCAAGACCGGGAAGATAACTTTATTTTCTACTCAAAAATCTGTTTCCTTTTTTACCTCCTCTATTTTTTATTGTCCTTTTCCCCTCAACTAAGAGCCAGAGAAGACAATGGAGGCTAATACACTGATGCATTTTCCTCGTGTACAAGAAGACTTTGTCGAAAACTCTCCACGGGAAGCCTGTCTTTGTTTTACTGCAATTCCATAATAACCTGGTGACCTTGAAGAGGCAATTCTAGCTTGAAAGCTGAAACATCTTACTGCCTGCCAAAAGCAAGAGGGACCTGCACTTTGGGATTTGTGGAGATTTTATGTCTTTGAAGGAATATTCCCTCGTTTATGTCTTCTTCCGAGACCAGAACCAAGGCATTCAGAAACAGCTGTGCACTGGGAAGCTGCTGGGGTAGATTTTTCATACTCAGCTAATAGGCCCCACACGAACCTTCCTGACAGGAAGCCTTCAGACCAGTGGTTAGAACCCAAGAACTGAGCTTCAAAGTGTTCCTTTGGTTGACAGTGTTTTCTCATTTCTCCACACACCCTGAATGAAAGTTAATTTGGGGAACGTAAGTGGACAGCTTGCTATATCCACCTTCCTCTGTCTTTATATCCTTATGTCACTAACTGCTTTCTCTCTGAAACTTTCAGTGCTTTTATAAAGGAGAGCACAAAGCAATGAAGCGGACATGCACTGTGGTGGGCCTGACCTAATATATTTCCTCCTTGGATGCTAGGCTCATATATTGGCAATTTATTAATAGACTTTAATGAACTCCCTTCCATTTCCAAGGAAATCACCTAGAGGAGGTAATTATTAACACAGGAAAGTATAAATACAGTCAACCTCTTATATCACTATCAATAAATGCAGATGCTACTTTGCTTACAGGGCAAGGGAACTAGAGTTCTCGGGTTGCCCTTAGAGTCACAGAAAAAGGAAGGGTAATAGAAAGAAAACTGAAGATTTAATAGTTTATGTTTTGCTAAACAGCAAGTCACTTTACTTCTCTAGAAATCAGTCTCATCTGAAAATACGAGTAACAAATGTTCACTGTGCAAAACTGTTCTAAGCACTTTTCAACAATCAATGAACTAAATTTATGTCACAACTCCGCAATGGTAAATTTGTGTGAACTGGACTGGGCCACATAGTGCCCAGACATTTGTTCAGACATTATTCTAGGTGGGTCTGTCAGGGTGTGTCTGGATGAAATTAACATCTGAATTGGCACACCGGAGTAAGGCAGTTAGCCCTCCCAAATGCTGCTGCTCCTGGGGGTGGGAATGGGGTTCTCATTGAATTAGTTGAGGGACTTATTAGCCTCCATAATTGTGTGAGTCAATTCCTTATAATAAATAAAACTCTTTCTCTCTCTTTCTACTTACACACACACACACACACACACACACACACGCACGCACAAACACACATATACAGATCTATTGGTTCTGTTCTCTGCCTAATACAAACTCTGTGTGGTAGATATTATTGATTTCTCCATTTTAAAAGTGGGGAAACTCACACCAAGAAATTAAGTAACTTTCTGTGATGTTTAAAGGTATGTCCACAGATTCTTTGGTGCTCCGATCCAAAGAGGTGAAGGTTAATTCCTGGCCCCTTGAGTTTGGTTTGGACTTGGTGATTCATTTCCTTTTTTATTATTATTTTTTGTTTTAATTACATTATAGTTAACATACAGTGTCATATTAGTTTCATATGCACAATATAGTGATTCAACAATTCTATACATTACTCAGTGCTTATTAAGAGAAGTGTACTCTTTAACCCCTATCACCAATTTCATCGATTCCCCCACCCCCACCCCCACCTGCCCTCTGGTAACCATCAGTTTGTTCTCTATACTTAAGAGTATGTTTCTTGATTTGCTTCTGTCTCTCTTTTCCTTTCCTTAGCCTGTTTGTTTTGTTTCTTAAATCCCACATATGAATGAAATCATATAGTGTTTGTCTTCCTCTGACTGACATATTTAGCTTAGCATTTTACTCTCTAGCTCTGTCCATGTTATTGCAAATGGCAAGATTTCATTCTTTATTATGGCTGAATAGCATTCCATTGTGAATACATACCACTTCTTTATTCATCAGTCAATGGATACTTGGGCTGCTTCCCTAATTTGGCTCTTGTAAATAATGCTGCAATGAACATATGGATGCATGGATACCTTTGAATTAGTGTTTTTGAATTCTTTGGGTAAATACCCAGTAGTGTGATTACTGGATTGTAGTTTTGTATTTAACTTTAGGAGGAACCTCCATGCTGTATTCCCCAGTGCCTGCACCAGTTTGCTTTCCCACAAACAGTGCATGAGGCTTCCATTTACCCTCACATCTTCGTCAACACCTACTGTTTCTTGTGTTGTTGAGTTTAGCCATTCTGACAGGTATGAGGTGATGTCTCATTGGACTTTTGACTTGTATTTCCTTGGTAGTAAGTGAGGATGAACATCTTTTCATGAGTCTGTCGGCCATCTGGATATCTTCTTTGGAGAAATGTCTGTTCCTGTCTTCCCTCCATTTTTAATCAGATTTTTGGTTTTGGGTGTTGAGTTGTATAAGTTCTTTATATATTTTGGATACTAACCCTTGATCAGGTATGTCACTTGCAAATATCTTCTACCATTCAACAGATTGCCTCTTAGTTTTGTTGATTGTTTCCTTCATTATGCAGAAGCTTTTAATTATGAAGTAGTCCCAATAGTTTATTTTTGCTTTTCTTTCCCTTGCCTCAGGAGACATATTTAGAGAAATGGTGCAATGGACAATGTCAGTGAAATTACTGCCTGTGCTATCTTCTAGGATTTTTATGGTTTCAGGTCTCACATTTAGGTCTTTAATCCATTTCGAACTTATTTTTGTCTAGAGTATAAGAAAGTAGTCTGGTTTCATTCTTTTGCATGCAGCTAGCCGTCCAGTGTCTCAACACCATTTGTTGAAGAGATTGTTTTTTCCCCATTGGATATTCTTTCCTCTTTACTGAAGATTAATTGACCGTCTAATTGTGAGCATGTTTCTGGGTTTTCTATTCTGTTCTATTGATCTTTGTGTCTGTTATTATGCCAGTACCATATTATTTTGATTCCTACAGTTTTGTAATACAATTTGAAGTCTAAATTGTGATACATCCTGTTTTGTTTTGTTTTGAGTTTTTTCAAGATTGATCTGGTTATTTGAGGTCTTTTGTGGTTCCATACAAATTTTGGGATTGCTTGTTCTAATTCTGTGAAAAATGCTGTTGATATTTTGATAGGATTGCATTAATCATTTATATTGCTTTGGATAGTATCGACATTTTAGCAATATTTGTTCTTTCACTCAATGGGCATCAGATGTCTTTCCATTTCTTAGGTCATCTTCCATTTCTTTCATCAAAGTTTTATAGAATTCAGAATACAGGTCCTTTGTCTTTTTGGTTAAGTTTATTACTATATATTTTATTATTTTTGGTACAATTTCAAAGGAATTATTTTCTTAATTTCTCTTTCTGCACTAGTGATTGATTTCTAATGAACAGTAGAGGATAGATGTGATGGGATATCCCTCTCAAGATTAAGTTATAAAACCACTGTGTCTTCTGTCTTGAGTTCTCTCTCTCTCTGTCATTCTCTGTCTCTCTGATTACTTGTTCTAGGTAAAGCCATTTAACATACCTGTGAACAACTCTATGAAGTGACCCATATACTGAGGAATTAAAACCTCCTGTTTATAGCCACAGAAATCATCTTGGATTCTTGGGCTTGTTCAAATGACTCTAATTCATAAGATATCCTACACCAAAAGTAGCTAGCTAAGCCTCTCTTGAATTTCTGACCTTTATCAATGGTGTGTGATAAATGTTTGTTGTTCTAAGTTTGGAATAGCTTCTTATGCAGCAAGATATAACAATTACACTTGCCAAAGGTCACACAGTTCACAAAAATTAGGATCCCAGTCCCAATATTGTCCAGGATCAATAATTTTAACTGTACTGCCTGTTGCCTCTCCTAATGACACAGTGTTACAGACCACGAGCCTTTTATTATCATCCCCATCCAAAAATAACTCGGATAAAACAGGAGGTCAAGGCCTCCATATCTCACTTCATATAGTTCCTGTCATGGATCCTCTTTAAAAAAAATTTTTTTTAACGTTTATTTATTTATTTTTGGGACAGAGAGAGACAGAGCTTGAACGGGGGAGGGGCAGAGACAGAGGGAGACACAGAATCGGAAACAGGCTCCAGGCTCTGAGCCATCAGCCCAGAGCCTGACGCGGGGCTCGAACTCACGGACCGCGAGATCGTGACCTGGCTGAAGTCGGCCGCTTAACCGACTGCGCCACCCAGGCGCCCCAAAAACTAAACCAAAACAAAACAAAACAAAAAACAATAAATCAGAGTAATGGAGTTGATTTTCTTCTTGTTATCAGACCTCAGAGATGTTCTTGTCAAACCTTACCTAACAGGTGAGAGACGCAGACTCAGTTGTGCCCTGGCCCAAGAGAGTGCCTGAAAGAGGTTTGGATGTCTGTCATTCTTTTTTTCTTATTAAAAAATAATATTTGTGGGACACAATCTAATTGAAGCTTCGGTTTAATTGAGATCTAGTTTAATAACTTTCTGATATCATTTTCAAAGAGTAATAACAGGGTGACCTAATAGTGCCCATTTACCCAGAGACAAATCTTAGGACAGAATAATAAGCCTCGTGTTGCATGGCAAGTCCCTAAATGTGCCTTGCTTCTCCCTTCCAGGCCTCTACACAGGCTGCTTTCGCAGTCTACAAAGTCTGGCGCTCTCTTCTGATCTGCCTTACACTCAACAGCTTCTCTCATATTCTTCAAGACTTGGTTACATATTCAGTGTCTTCTTTTTTTTTCTATTTCTTTCTAGTGTTTATTTATTTTTCAGAGAGAGAGAGAGAGAGAGAGAG
>NW_024412376.1:153461428-153502895 GCF_014898765.1 Herpailurus yagouaroundi
AGAGAGAGAGAGAGAGAGAGAGCAGGGAGGGGCAGAGAGAGAGAGAGGGAGACACAGAATCCAAAGTAGGCTCCAGGCTCTAAGCTGTCAGCACAGAGCCTGACACAGGGCTCGAATCCACAGACTATGAGATCATGACCTGAGCTGAAGTCAGACACTTAACCGACTGAGCCACCCAGGATACCCCATATTCAGTGTCTTCTAAGATGCCTTTTCGTTATCTTTTTACCCACTGCAATTCCTAGAGTTCTAATAGCAATTTAGATAGCATAACACAGACTAAAAGCATCTGTTCTGGAAGCAAGTAGATCCTAATTTGTCAAGCTTGTGATATATACTAGCTGTGTGTTCTTGGGTGAGTGTCCCAACCCCACTAAGCCTGATCTTCTATCAGGTGGCTGTGTGAGGATTAAATGACTATATAATTGAGAATGGTCCTGGCATAGAAAGACCCTAAATAAATATTAGCTATTATTTTTATTGTATCAAGTGCATATCAAAATGCATGCAGAATTTTCAATTATTTTCTCTTTTAGAATGGGTGCTTTTTTATTGACATATAGTTGACACACAATGAGAATTAGTACCTTTTGAAGGAACAAATGTGATTTTAGTGTCTTGTCTTTATACTGCTGATGGCTGATGCTATGGGAGTGAGAGAAATTCTTGTTCATTTATCCTCGTTGTCACTTCCTTTAAACATGTCTCAACTGAATTCCCTAAGTTTGTTTCTATCCAATCATCTGCCAAATTTTTAGGTCTTAAACCTTGACTCATAATGACACCTCTCCCTTCCTTTCACCCTTTTTAAACATTTTGTACATTGTTCATTCTACGCCTTTCTCATTGACTCCCTTTCTTCCGTGCCAAAGGCATCTGAGTTAATCCAATCCTCATTTCCTCTCATTCTCTTTCTCCAACCATCTCTGGTGATTCACAACTTCTCGTACATTTGGTGTCTCCAGTTCCAACATTCTATTCTCCATGTAGATATATTTATTTCTCCCCAAATGGCTCTTATCATATTACTCCCTGCTAAAAATAATTTATTGGCTGCCCATGTCTTAAAAATGGGAAATCTCACATATTTGTTGCAGATTGTAGAGAAGACACACTGCTTATTTTTACCTTATTCATTTTCTCCCCTTATTGAAACCGTATGGTTTATGCTTCCATACCCCCACGCTTTTCCATCTCCAGCCTTTTAACCATTCCTTTGTCTAAAAAGCCCTCCTGCTCAAACTTTGCCTGTGGAAATAAAGTTGTCTCACAAAGGCCATCTCACCTGTCACTTTCCCCATGAAATCGTTCTTCATTACCTCACTCTTTTCCCAGGTCCAGATGCTACAATTTCTCCTTGCTTGTATTTCCATGGCCTTTTGTCTTTTATTTACAAAATTTCTCCTATGCTTTGTGTGATGGGATTTTGTCTCCTTCCCTTACAAATTTTAAATTCCTTGTATTTTAACCACCTTGATAATCATCTCCCTTCTGAAGTTAAGTGCAGTGCTTTGCATCAAATAAAGGCTCAGATCCTGAATTGAATTGTATTATATAACCAGTTAAAATTCCTGGTAATATAGGTATAATTAGAATTATATAAATGCACTTTAAGATAAAATTATCTCTTTCCCCTCGAGATTTTGAGAGTGACAAACACTGTTGCTGTTCAGGCAACTCTAGCATAAATGTCTTTACCTAAATATCATTATAGTGTTGACACATTGCCTTTGTATGAATATTTGGGATCAAAATTGCTGTCTGTCTGCCTTCCAATTACTAGAAAACCCAAACTAGCCAACTCAAGATAGACTTTTAACAAAAGTCTTTTAACATTTCCTGTAATGATAATTTCTTTGGGCTTCAAACGGACTTATTTACTAGCATTTTGATTTGGAAGTCATTTCTTTTTAGGACCTGAAGGGTTTTTGCACTGCCTGGGGAATTGGGCAGCTGCCTTTAATTAGAAAAAGGCCTAGATATTCAACATGCACTAAGATTTGTGATATTTGTGATAGGGTTTGGGTGAGGTGAGGAGAAAGTGTAGATTCAAGCAGGGTAAAATTACTCTTTTTTTTTTTTTTTTTTTTTACCTTTTGTATGTTATTTCCTGAGTCAGTAGGAGAAAGGAAAAGTAAGAGTTCTGATTTGTATTCGCTAAACACAGGACCCTGGATAGACTCAATGGGTCCACTACCATGATTGCTGGCCAGCATAGAAACTGCCTTTGTGGAGCTTCAGGAAATCTAGACCTATTTGAATGAGAAACAAATGGTACTAGGGCAATAAAATAAATATTTTCAAGTATGTATTGTTAATTATTTTTTAAAATTGGGGTTTACACCCACATTTGATCCAATAATTCTTAACCTTAATAAAAACGGCATGTTGCAGAATTCTCACCAGAAAGTTGAGAGGTATCTGGAACACAGAAGACAGGTTTGGCTCACAACACAAAGGCCCTTGACTCCCAGAGGCAGTATTTTTCCTTGAAAATTATTAAGCCCTTCAAATTTTGTTAATAAATCTGTTTGAAGTACAGTTGAGGAGTATATGCCAGCTAGCTAAAAACAAAATAGGTGCCTCATTTTGTTTATGTATTTTTTTCCTTATTCTTCTCAAGGTGTTTACTACACTTATACAGACACGCCTGGGTGGCTCAGTTGGTGGAGCATCTGACTTTGGGTCAGGTCATGATCTCACAATTTTTGACTTCTTGCCTTGCAGTGGGCTCACTGCTGTCAGTGCAGAGCTCACTTCTGATCCTCTGTCCCCCTGTCTCTGCCCCTCCCCTGCACATTCTCTCCCTCTCTCTCTCAAAAACAAATAAACATTTTTTAAAAATGCAAACTTTTGGGATTGTGAAATAAACAACACAATTTCATTCAGAAAGAAACATTAACCGAAACACATTTTTTTTTTTTTTTAAGGAAATTGGCTTTCCTCACTTTTCTCTAGAGACCTGGGAATATTATCAAGGACTGAAATAATTAATTGTCACTAAAGGACACACTTATCAAATATCATTTGCATCAATTTACGGTTCCCTTTTTTCTATATTTAATAGCCAATTAAGATGTCTAAATGTGCCTGTTAAAGAATATCATAGCCATGTTAATAGTGAAGCAACAATTTTATGAAACCTAATCCAGGAGATCATTCTGAATTTTCTACAGAGGAAATTAGCACTGATAACCATCTTTCTGGCTGCAGAATAAAATGAAATATATCATTTCCATATGTGTCTATAACACACACAAATATATTTGAATTTTAAGGGCTTGCTAAAATAATAATTCACCTTTGCAAAATTGTCACATCAAGAAACTTGTTTGCCTTAGAAAATCAATATTTATTCTATCAAGTATTACTATAAGTATCTCTAAACAATGCATTCTTTAATGCATTTAATTAATTAAATTATTTTAATTTTAGGATAAAAATTATCAAGGCCATTGAATGTATAACTGATAGTAATATAATGAATCTTTTAAGAAAAACCTTTTTTGGGTGCCTGGGTGGCTCATTTGGTTACATGTTCATCTCTAGGTTTTGGCTCTTTGTTTAAATAAACATTAAAAAATTTTTTTTAATTAAAAAACTTAAAAAAAAATTATTTATTTATTTTGAGAGAGAGAGACAAAGTACAAATAGGGGAGGGGAAGAGAGAGGAAGAGAGAGAAAATCTCAACCAGGCTCCACACTGTCAGTGCAGAGCCTGATGTGGGGCTCAAACTCAGGAACTGTGAGATCATGACTTGAGCCAAAGTTGGATGCATGAAGGACTGAGCCACCCAGGCACCCCTAAAAAAAACATTTAATTTGATTATAGTTGGCACACCTACTACATTAGTTTCAGGTGTACAATATACTGATTCACCATTTCTACATTCTATGCTCACCATAACTATAGCTACATCTGTCACCATATAATACTATTATAATATCATTGACTATATTCCTTAAGCCATACCTCTTATTCCCATGACTTAATAATTCCATAACTGGAAGCATATATCTCCCAATCTCCTTCACCCATTTTGTCCATCCCCTCAACCTCTTCCCTGTGGCAACCTCAGTTTGTTCTCTGTTGCAGTCATTATTTTTATGATCTTCAAAGTATCTAATTCTATGGGCATTAATTTTCTTTTTTCTTTTCAGTTTTTTCCTTCTTTTTTTTTTTTTTAGTTTTTTATTTTAACTCCAGTTAGTTAACATACAGTGTTATATTAGTTTCAGGTGTACAGTATAGTGATTCAACAATTCTATACATCATCCAGTGCTCCTCACATGTGCACTCCTTAATCCCCATCTCTTATCTCACCCATCCCTCCTCCCGCCTCACCTATGGTAGCTATCAGTTTCTTCTCTATAATTGAGGGTCAGTTTCTTGGTTTCTCTCTCTTTTTTCTTTGCTTGTTTGTTTTGTGTCTTAAATTCCACACGTGAGTGAAATAATATGGTATTTGTCTTTCTCTGGCTTATTTTGCTTAGCATTATACTCTCTAGCTCCATCCTTGTTGTTGCAAGTGGCAAGATTTCATTCTGTTTATGGCTGAATAATATGCCATGGTGTGTGTGTGTGTGTGTGTGTGTGTGTGTGTGTGTGTGTGTGTGTGTCTATATATACATGTATATACATATACATACACACTACTTCTTTTTTATCCATGCATCTATCAATGGACACTTGGGCTGCTTCCATTCCTTGGTTATCGTAAATAATGCTACTATAAACATAGGAGTGTATGTATACCTTTGAATTCATGTTTTTGTATTCTTTGGGTAAATACCCAGTAGTGAGAATGCTGGAGAGTAGGGTAGTTCTATTTTTAACTTTCTGAGGAATCTCCATACTCTTTTCCACTGTGACTGCACCAGTTTACATTCCCAACAAGAGTGCATGAGGGTTCCTTTTTCTCCACATCTTCATCAACACCTGTTGTTTCTTGTGTTGTTGATTTTAGCCATTCTGACAGGTGTGAGGTGATATCTCATTGTAGTATTGATTTGCATTTCCCTGATGGCAAGTGATGATGAATATCTTTCTTTTCATGACACTGTTGGCCATCTGGATGTCTTCTTTAAAGAAATGTCTGTTCATGTCTTCTGCCCATTTTAATTGGGTTATTTTGAGGGGGGGTATTGAGTTGTATAAGTTCTTTGTTTATTTTGGATGCAAACCCTTGATCAGGTATGTCATTTGCAAATATCTTCTAGCATTCCGTAGGTTGCCTTTCTTTTGTTGTTGTCGCTTGCTTCCTTCTCTGCGTAAAAGTTTTTGACGTAGTCCTAATAGTTTATTTTTGCTTTTATTTCCCTTGCCTCAGGAGACATGTCTAGAAAAAGTTGCTACGGCCAATGACAAAGAGGTTACTGTCTGCATTCTCTTCTAGGATTTTATGGTTTCAGGTCTCACATTTAGGTCTTTAATCCATTTTGAATTTATTTTTAATTTTCTTACTTTGCATGGTATATTGTAGTGCTGAAATTTCTAGACAAATTATGTTCCTATTAAAATCTTTCATTAGAGAACACTGATAAAATCTGCACTCTCTGTTTCAATGAGAATATGTATATATATATATGCACACACACACATATATATATACACACATATATATAATGAGAATACACACACATACATTCACACACAAACACCTATGTATGTACATATATATGCACATATATATGTATCAAATTATGTGTATATATACATAACATTTATGGCGGTATAATATATATTAATAAAATACATTCATTTAAGCATTCAACTTGGTAAATTTTGAAAAAAATGTATAGAATATTGTATTCATTACCATAGTTCATATATACAACATTTATCTCCCCCAAAAAGTTCCTTTGTTCTCCTTTATATCCATTTCCACAATCTCATTCCAGATGAAGCAAGTTAAGATCTGTTCTTCCCACTGGAGATTAACTTTTCCTGTTCTAGAATTTCATATGTATGGAAAGATACTGTATACATCTTTATTGCATATTTCGGCATTCACTCATCGTAGAACTTTTGAGGTTTTTGCATGTTATTTGCTCTTGTTGAACAGTTTTTTAGCACAGTTTTTTATCACTTTACCTACTGTTAAACAACTTGGTTGTTTCTAATTTGGAGCCACTATATATAAAGCTTTTATGAGCACTCCCATATAAGTATGTGTATGTACATATGTCCTCGTTTTTATTGATAGATGCCTAGGAGTGGAATTTCTATATTTCATAAATTGTGTATTTACATTTATAAGAAATGCCCAAAGTAGTTCTTTGGTACTCCAAGGTGGTTTTCACATTTTATACCCCTTGAAATGTGTAATAATTTCAGGTTTTGTACATCTTTGCCAAAACTTGCTATTGCCTGTCTTTTTAGTTTTAGCTGTCTAGTGAGTATGTTGATAGTTTCTGTGGTTTTAATGGCCATTTCCCCAATAACTAATGTTGCCAAGATCTTTTTCATGGACTTATTAGCTGTTTGTGTATCTTCTTTAGTGGACTGTTCAAACTTTTGCCCATTTAAAAAAATTGGGTTGTTTTCTTACTATGAATTGCACGTATAATCGGGATAAAGTTTCTTGTTACAAATATATTTTGCAAATATTTTCTCTCAGTATGTTGCTGTGGACTTGTCTTTGTATTTTCTTCACAGTGTCTTTCAATAAGCAAATTATATATATATATATATATATATATATATATAAAATATCATTTATTAATTTTTTCTTTGTATTTATGTCTCTTGGAGCTCTGTCTAAAAAAAGTTGTTTACCACATGGTCACAAAGATTTCCTTTGATGATTTCTTTTAGAACTTTTATGGTTATAGATTTTTTGTTTATATCCATGTTCCATTTCAAATTAATTTTTATATATAATATGTGATAAAGGTTTAGATTATTATTATTTTTTCTAAATATAGATATCTGAATATTGATGCCAACACCATTCATGGAAAAGATTTTCCTTTCTTCATTCAATTACTTTGATACTTTTGACAAATATCAATTAATTTTTATGTGATATTTCAGGATTCTATACTGTTCTATTATCCTACATACCTATACTTATGCAGATATAACACAAATATTTTTTCCAGACTTAAATTTTCTCCTTTTTATCTGGGATTCTGATCACATGAGTGTCATATTTGTTATTTTTCCTCAGATACCTGTGGTTTCAGGTTCCATCCAATTTTTCTCCGTTTACTTTCTCTCTATTTTCAGATTCAACAATTCATATGGATAGGTCTTCTAGGTCATTGATATTTTCTCCAGTCATCTTCATTCTGTTATTGAGCCCATCCAGTGATGTTTTCTGTGGTGGTTGTTGTTACTGTATTTTCCATTTCAAAACTTTCATTTGGTTCTACATTATTTCTGTCTCTTTACCAAGGATTTCTATTTTCTTCATTTGTTTCCAAGAGGATTTACAATTGCTTGCTGGAGCACTTTTATGAAAGTTGTTTTTCTTAGTCTGTTAGGGTTTCCATAAAATAATACCCCGGACTGAATGACTTACACAGGAGAAATTTATATTTTCTTACAGATTTAAAGGCTGGAAGACCAATATCAGGCTGCCACAGTGGGCAGGTTCTGGTGAGAGTTCTCTACTGTGCTAGCAGATGGCCACTTTCCTGCTGTGTCCTCACATGACAGGAAATGTGGCGGAAGGGGGGGGTGAGGGGTGAGAGAGACAGAGACAGAGAGAGAGAACTTAAGCAAGATTTCTGGTATCTTCTCTTATCAGGGCACTAATCCCATCAGAATCGAGCCCTGCCCTCATGACCTCATCTAATTCCAGTCACCTTCCAAAGGCCCTTATCTCCAAATATTGTATTGAGATTTAAAGAACAAGGTATGAATCTGGGAGCAGGGTTGGGGGGACCACAGACACTCAATCCATATATTGCTTTAAAATCCTAGTCAGACAATTCCAAAATTTGTGCCATCTTGATGTTGGCAACTTTCGATTGCCTTTTCTCATTGATCCTGAGGACATAATGGTTCTTGCTATGATGAGTAATTTGGGATTTTATCCTGTACCCTATGTGTATTATGTTAGCATATGACAGGTCTTCCTGAGATCTATTTAGAATGCAGTCAGCCTGTTTAGGTCCAGAATGTACATTTTTGTGAGCTGTGATTAAAATGCCAATTTAGTTTTCAAAGCCTTTGCAGTGTTATTTTGCTCTACTTACCTGTGTGTTTCCCAAAGGCTAACCTGAATCTAGGATGGTATTTCAGATCCTTACTCATTTCTCAACTTTTGCTGTGTTTCATGCATACTTAGAGGTCTGCTGAAGAATTCACACATAGAGTTTACAAATTTCTCTTTGCAACTCCTTCCCCTCTGAACTCCTCCTCTAGCTCTGTTGTTGGGGAAGAGGGAATGTGCATTATGTCCTCACTGCACAGTTGTAAAGAAAGACTGGGTGCTGGCCACAGTCTCTACAGATACAGAGAGAAAATACTATTGTATTGTTCTTTAAATCCTGAGACTCCTGGACAGTCTTCCTTTTCTTCAACTTTCAAAGTGTTTTGTCAGTTGTTTTAGAAAATTTGGTTCTATGGTTCTTTTCTATTTTGTTGTCTTAGTTTCTTAAATGAGTATGGGGGATGTATTTTTATTATATCTGGAATCAGAAGCCCAATGAGATCTTTTGATGCACTGATTTGACATCTTTAAAAGTTGGTTAATTTTTCTTTTAGTATTCCTTAACATATTCTCTGTCCCATTTTTTTTTTTTTTTTCCTCTGCTCTACTTTGGGACTCCAATTACACATGTTATTTCTTCTTAACCATATTCACTATATCTTTTATTCTCTTCTTTGCATTTTCCCCTCCTTTTTTGATTTTTCTTCTGGCCTATTATCTACTTTATTCTCACTTCTTCTATATCAAGTTCTACACTAAGCAAGTCCATTGAGTTCTTAATTTCTGATATTGTATTTTCAGTTCCAGGATTTCTGCTTGGTTCTTTTATTTTAAAAAACTAATTTCCAGTTCTATGCCAAAATTCTCAGTCTTATCTTTTATCACCTTAAACTCTATTATCTGGAGTCCTTTTGAGTGTTTTTCTGGTATATATATATTGTCTAGTTTCTTGTGTCTGGTGATTTTTTATTGACTACTAGACAATGCATGTGAACAAATTGTAAAGATAATTTGAGACTTAGAGTAATGTTATATTTTTCCATGAAGGATGCAAACTTGTTTCTTCCAGGTGTCTAGAGGTGCTGATGATTCCATATGACATAGTCTAGTTTTAGGGATTAATATGTGTTGAGCTGTTTTCGTCCATGCCAGAGGTTTTGTTTACAGTTCACCCCTTCTTTAAAAATGTAGCTTCCCAGGGTCCTGTCACAATGTGTGTGGATTTTATCATGACCCTATCTATGATAGACCTTGAACTCACATCTTATATACCTTGGTTCATGAGGATCTCAAGATTTGTTGGACTGTCAGCAGTCTGTCCTGCAATTGGCAAGTGCTCTTGGAGCAAGCATGGGACTGTCTCCTCCTAAATCCTGGGCCTGTCATCCTTTCTTTCTTGTTAATTTTTTGATACCTTTGAGCAAAACAAACAAAAAACAAAAAACCCAAAAAACAAAAAACTTCTTCCCTATCATTTTTTTGTTTTCAGGAATAGGTGTTTAGTATGAATTGCCTAGTGAATTAGTCAGAGTTTTCTCCAGAGAAATAGAACAAATAGAATAGAAAGATTGAGAGAGAGAGGAAGAGAGAGAGAGACTTATTTTAGGAATCGGCCCATGTGGTTATGCAAACTGGAGAACAAGGAAAAACAGTTGGTATAATTCAGTTTGAGACAAAAGACCTGAGAACCTGGAGAGTTGATGGTGTAAGTCCCCAAATCCGAAGGCTTGAGAACCAGGAGCTCTGATGTCTGAGGGCAGGAAAAGACAGTTATCCCAGCTCAAGAAGAAAGAATAAAAATGTACCTATCCTCAAAGTTTTTTGTTCTGTTTCTCCCTCAATGGTTTGGATGATGCCCACACATGCTGGGGAGGACAGAACTTCTTTACTCAGTCCATGATTCAAATGCTAATCCCTTCTGGAAACCTTCTTACAGACACACCTGAAAATAATGTTTTACTAGGTATCTGGGTATCGTTTAGCCCTGTCAAGTCAACACATAAAATGAACCATCACACCTAGCCTTGTTGCTACCAGAGGTTGAAAGTCACACTGAGTAAACTTATTTTGTCCACTGAGAAGACAGAGTGACAGAGAAGACAGAGAAGACATAGTTCAAGAGAAACTATTTAAAAACATTTTTTTTAATTTTTTTAAATTTATTTTTGAAGGAGAGAGAGAGACAGAGCATGAGTGGGGGAGGAGCAGAGAAAAAGGGAGACACAGAATTCAAAGCAGGCTCCAGGCTCTATGCTGTCAGCACAGAGCCCGACTCAGGGCTCGGACTCATAAACCGCGAGATCATGACCTGAGCCGAAGTCGGATGCTCAACCAACTGAGCCACCCAGGTGCCCCTCAGGAGAAACTATTTTAAATTAATTTAAACATCCCACTATTAACAAATACCATCGCATTTATTGCTTTTTCTCTTTATTAAGAAAATAGATAATGGATAATTAAGATTTGTACTTTCTACTGATTTTTCTTGGACATCTATTTTCAGTCACCACCCCCTTTTCCCATCAGAAACAAAAGCAAAGCCCTGCTCAGTCTGCTACAGAAGATCTCAAACGCTCTATTATTACAGTCTATCCTTCATATCTGAAAGGTAGATACCTCCTATTTTAGAGCATATAAATAAGAGACCCCTCCCACCATATGAATTCTGGTGCCATGCGTTAAAATAATCTATTTTCACTACTCTGTACATTATAAGTGTATGTTTCTCTCCCAAGAAGATTATCAGCTCTGGAAGAGAAGGAATTCAGTCAAATGCTTTACCACCATTTCATCTGTTACATGGGCTCAATTTTAGAACAATCTCAACATATGCTGTCTGGTTCTCCAATGTAAACGTTTATATAAATCCTACTTAGAATTATCAGAATTATTTTTTCTTTATCTTTTAATACCTACTATTGCACACAAAACCTTAGAAAGCATACATTTAAATATGGGGCGCCTGGGTGGCTCAGTCGGTTGAGCATCTGACTTTGGCTCAGGTCATGATCTCGCGGTCTGTGAGTTCCAGCCCCAAGTCGGGCTCAGTGCTGACAGCTCAGATCCTGGAGCCTGCTTTGGATTCTGTGTTTCCCTCTCTCTCTGCCCCTCCCCTGCTCATGCTCTGTCTCTCTCTCTCTGTCAAAAATAAATAAACATTAAAAATTTTTTAAATAAAATATACATCTACAATGGTTGAGGATATGGGTTTGCTAAGAGAAAACTACTTTCTACAATCACAAAATGGAAAAATGTAGGATCTGACCATATGATTAACTTCATCAAAACAAAGGCTCAGTATTTATATTCTTTCAAAATTTCACTCACTTTTATTTTCTCAAAATATTACCTATTACCTGATGACTTCTACACATTTATCTCTAGCTCCTGATTCTAATCTACAATCTCTAATTTATATAGTATATATAACAATGCTTCCATTATTCCTTCTAGTTATCTCTATTTTAGCACTTATTCACTTATTCTTTATGGTCCCCCACCCAAACTGCAGGACAGTTTCTTTATCTCTGTGTAGTACTTATGCTCAAGTCATACATTTATGTTGTGTTAAATGAATAAACTACCGTGTTCAAACAACAAAGCAGAGAGAAGATTCTATCATATAATTTTTTATATACATTTTAGGAAATATATATGAAATATATATAAGCCACTCCTTAATTCCTCATACATCAGCTTTATCTCAACTTTTCTCTTGGTCTCAATGAGAAAAGAGGAAACATTCACTGCCTCCATCTGTACAACATCTCTTCTAGGACATAAAGATTTATTAAGTACGATTTCTTCCTTAGCTCTCCCTGGCTTCCCTGGTTTTCCTTTATGACCTACTTCCCAAACTTTTAATCACTTCCATTACCTTCTCAGAGACATTTTCCAAGTTATTCACATCTCTATATCTGCAATAAACTGCACATTCATAGAGTGGAACAAATACTCCAAGTGCTTTTGAAAAAATCCAGTTGGTCAAAGAAGCTAGGGAAAGATCAAGAAGAGACTGAATTGAGGTTAACTTTAGGGAGATTTACAAAGCTTTACTTACATATCTTGGTCTCATAAATAGAGCAGTCAAAGGTTCCAAAACACTCACTCAGAGCCCCTTTCTCCTGCAAATCTACCATTGAAGCCCTGCTATTAAATGCTAATGGACTTTCCAGTGGCTCCTTTACTTACCAGTCAAGTTCCACATGTAAGGCACAACCTTGGCCCTGAAATTATGAAATTCAGCACTTGATTAATAGTAGGTGAACGTTCTATGGTATGGTGAAGCTACTACATAAATATTGTCATTGCTATAAATAACTTAATATCACAGAAGAAATAAGGGTATTTTCTTGAGGACGTAGTACAAAAATGATAAATGAGGGAAGTTGGTGAGAAAAGCATTTTTCTTGGCCTGTGGTCAAAAAAACAAAGCTTTAAACAATTGCAGGGAACTTTCTCGAGATGTGTGCTGAGAAGCAAATTCAGCTAAATATAAATCAAAGGAGTTCTCTTTATTGTAATTCAAGGATGCCACATTATAGGAAGCAAGAGAGATTGCCAGAGGAAGAAACAAATATTTCCTTCCCAATAAAGAGATCTTTGAAAAGCATGGGTTTTTCGCTTCCATCTTCACAATTCTTTTATGCCCACAGAGAGTCATGTCATGGCCTACAGTGAGGCGTGGTGGAGCTCTGGCTAAGAGGTTTGTGAGAACACTGCTACAGAGTTAAGTACCACTGAGTTAAAGCTCCAGCTTCGCTATCATTTGTGTGCAACTCAGTTACTTACTCTACTTGTGACTTAGTTGACTCATTTCTAAGATGAATATAGTAATAGCTGGGAATGCCACATTGTAATCAGTGGTTAGTACAGTACTTAACCCAGAACAAATATTAAGTAAATGTTATCTTTGTCATAGTGTTGTTATGAGATATTTTTCAAAATCCATTCCCATAACATGTATAGCTTTCTGGTTGGCCCTAGCTTATTTTATTAACTCATTACCAGTTACCCATCAGTGTTTGAGCTGGTCTAGGAAACTCGAAACATTTCTCGATCATGGTGACTTTTTCATTACGTACTTCCATATACATGCTCTTTCCACACATTTGGTCTGATAAATTTTCATTCCTTATTTCTGATGCTGTTCCAACTTTACTTCTTCATTTCTTTCCTTAGTCATAAGTAGGTAGATTTAAGTTCTCTCCATTTTCTGTTATTCTAGGTCTTTATTCTTTTTTTTTTTTTTTTTACAGTGACACCTCTTACATTCTTTGCATGATTTTTCCCTAGTAAAATGTGAATTCTTCAAAGACAGGGACTATGTGCTACTTATTATTGGGTCTCGCAGAACCTAACACTCTTCCAGACACATAGAAAACACTTTAGTAAGGGGAGCCTGTGTGGTTCAGTCAGTTAATCATCCGACTCTCAGTTTCGGCTCGGTCATGATCTCACTTTGTGAGTTCGAGCCCCATGTCTGGCTCTATGCTGGTAACATGGAGCCTGCTTGGGTTTCTCTTTCTGTCCCTCTCTCTCTGTCCCTTCCCTGCTCTCTTTCTTTTTCTCAAAAATAAATAAATAAAAACTTTTTAAAAATTAAAAAAAAAACAGTAAGTGTTTAGCACATGAATGAATTATATATAATACAACATGGCAAAGCTAAAGTATAAAATAATAGAAAAATTAAAAATAGAAAACCAATAATTAAGAATCACATAAAATAAAATAGAAAAAGTGTCAATGATAAGGGTTCATTTTTATTTGGTGCCAAGAACTCTAAGATAATAAAAATCTTGGTGACACACTGAAAATAATTGCATTTTTAAAATTAAATATGATACCAAACATTTATATTGTACTCCAAATTATAAACAAATATGAAAGTACAAGAGAGTTGGGGCACAGTCGGTTAAGCGTCCGACCTCAGCTCAGGTCATGATCTCACAGTTTGTGAGTTCAAGCAAGCCCTGCATCGGGCTCTGTGCTGACAGCTCAGAGCCTGGAGCCTGATTCCAATTCTGTGTCTCCCTCTCTCTCTGCCCCCTGCCCTGCTCACACTCTGTCTCTCTCAAAAAGTGAATAAACGTTAAAAAAAATTAAAAAAAAGAAAAAAGAAAGTACAAGAGAGTAGTACCCCAATATGATAGTAACCCCATATGTCTATGGTGAAAGAATTAAAAGTGAGTTATATTTTATATTTTTCTGTAGTTCTAAAATACGTAAAAAAATATTTATTATTATTATATGTAGAAAAGACTAATATACCTTTTTATCCTTTGATAATGCTATATGATGAGAAATGCATTAGTACCTATTTAAGCACTATATTCAGGAATTTTCAATTGGTTAAATATGTGAATCATTAAAGGTTCAAATTCTTTTTACACTATTTTTTTCCAAACTTGGAAAAAATATATGTATATCTACTTAAAACTGTAAATTAAAAACATGAAATAAAACTGTACGTGACCCTGTCTATGATATTTTTTCTTATATCACAGTGTGTGATACAAACCCCAGCTGCTCACCCTGTAAACATACACATTTAATGGGCAAGAGGCCTGGGAGGACAGATACAGCACAAAATCATCTTCCCGATAGGAAAACAACATAATTCAAAAAGGCTTATCTTCTTCGTAGTCTTTAAATTGAATTTTTGATCCATCAGGGAAATTGCAAGTCGTAGTCCTTTATGTATATAGATAAAAAGGCTGGAACTCAGAGAGAGAAGATGTGCTCAGTCACTTAGCTAGTTAGTGCTGCAGTTAAAACTAACTTCACAACCCGTGACTCTCACCACTTACCCAACATCATTGAATGATAGAAATAAAGAGGGATTTTAGAAAGCTTCCCCTACAATGATCTCATCTTACAAACAGATAATTGAGGATTGAAGTAACCCAGTATGTTCCTCCAGATCACAGAGCTTTCTAGAACTGGGCTGGAATGACCAGCCAGGACTCCTATATCCCAGTCATTACATGTTTCCAGAAAAGCAAGAAGTTAGTCCAGCTCTCACCTACGCCACAGTTATTACCAGCAGTATTGGAGTAAAACCTGACCCAACACTTGTATATTATTGAAATATCAACTGAGGTCTAACTTTGTTCTACCAGGGAAGAAAAATAACTATTGATCAAGCATAAGAGTACATCATTTCTTAATTGTGTTCAATCTTGTTTACAGAATCTCTCTGAGGTTCTTATCCATTGTATTCCTTTTCCTATGGAACAGTGATCTATGGCAAAGCCAATAAAAAGATTAAAACTCCCAATTCACATAGAGCCTTGACGAGATATGTGTTGGGGTGTGTGTGTGTGTGTGTATGTGTGTGTGTGTGTGTGTCTTACATATATATTTTCTTAAAATCTTGAAAGCTGCAAAATGTAAAGCATTTTTTGCTTATTTTAAATCTTGATAGATAGGCTAATGTGACCTTTTGACTTATTCTTTACATTACCAAGAAAGGATGACGTGCCTGGAAGAAGCTGTGGCCCATGTGGCTAAGCCTGGATTTCTGCAAAAACACAGCAGGATGTGCCCTATAGTATAGTGGAAAGTAAATGATGTAAAATATAGAGGACCTGAATTCTAGTTATATTTCTTCCCCAGATTAGCTTAAGTATCCTGAACAAGTTCTTTTATGATTATGGATATCAATCTTCATTTGTTTGATAAAAGAATTCATGGGAGTTTATCATTTTTTTAACCCCTGGTAATCCCCAAACCTTTCCACTGGGGCTCTTTCTAATAGGCTGTCCAGATGTTTATCAAAAACCTTTGAATCTTAAGCAAGTGGTGCAAAGATAGAAAGTGAGGTTGGAAGCCAAACACATCGAGGAGGCAGTGGTCGATGGAGAACCAGCCTGTAGTGGGCACAGTTCCTGCCTAAAATCTGGGGCCCCTGTATTTGCCATATTCCAATGCCCTGCCTGTGCTGAGAACCCTGAATACATAACCAGAAAACTTCCTTCTGGCTTCAGAGACAAACTAGTTAGAATCGATTATTACTATGATATATGACTGGATATTTGTAATTAAGCAGCAATTTTAGAAAATCAATCAGTTTCACAGAGAAAAGAGTATTCAATAAACTAATGTCTATCCATTCAAAGACAAACTCCTGTTAAATGTTAACTGTGTTTTGTTGAAATGGGAAGATGCAAAAAGCATTCAATTTGATTTTAGAACCTACTTTTGTGTTTATATCATCATCTCTGCCATTATTCACCTGAAAACCTGTTGCCCTTAAGAATATATTAACTTCAGATCATGTCTCTGGCCTGCTAAATACCCTGCCAATTGATTTCCAGTGCAATCAGAATAAATTCTTCCTATGGTCATGGAGTCACTCTGGGATCTGGGCTTTGCCTGTCTATAGCTCAAACTTTATCACTGTTCACTTCAGTGTTCATTATGCTCCCAGCTCACAGGTCTTTTGGTCCCTTAAACACAGTAAGCCTTTTACCACCTTAGAAACTTTGTGCTAGCACCCTTTGCCCCGAATGCTGTTCCCCCAGATTTTTGCCTAGCTGATTCCTTCCAATCATCCAGGTCCATGTACAAATTTTACATTCTCAGGGAATCTTCCCTTGTTTATCCCATTAATTTAACATTCCCTCCCTGCTTACTATTGAATTTCTATCACATTATCCTTTTTAATTTTGTCTACAATTCTTATTACCCAATTAAAGTTATTTGAATTACGTGTTTATTCACTTATTTACAAGTTTGTTTTCCCACTCAACACGTGGTAAGCTCCTTGAGGGCAAGACCTTATCTTTCTTGTCCATCTGAGTATCTGCAGGACTTAGAGTAGAGCTTTTCACAAAGTAGAGGCTAGATCACTGGCACTAGATAAATGAACAAATGAACACTGTTCATATACATCTGTTAACCAGAAATGCAAAACAGAATGTATTAATACTCTTTCACTTGAGTCTTTTCCAAATGTACCAAATATTTATCATCATTAAAGCTTTTGGCTCCAGGAGTAGGAATTAATGCATGTGACACTATCTGTGATATCAGTGGTTTGGAGGTCATAGATCTCTTGATCTACTTACCAAAACACATGAGTAGAAAAAGCAAATGATAGAGGATGAGAGCAGGAAGGAAAACCCAGAGTTCTCCTCGGTCTTCTTTTCCAGCTTGTTACTACTTCCAATGACCTCTCTTCTGAACTTATGCCCACAGTATCAGGTTTTGTTTGTTTTTCTGTTTCTTGCCGAATTCTGTCTAACATCCTTTTTCTTTCTGCAATATGCCAAACAACTAATTCTGAATTACTTTTTCCACTCTGTAGCTCGCTGTTTTGCATCATGAAAGGAGGCTTAGCCGGATAGTACAATCAAAGGACTATTCACATAATTAGAAAAAAGCTCTGCTTTCTTAATTAAAAAAAAAAAAAAAAAAAAAGAGGGAATAAATTTTCTGTCATTCTTTGCTTGCATACATGTCTTATCCCCTGATGCTCAGTAAAGCTGAATTTTCAAATTTGTAACACTTCTTCAGGTCTCTGGGTTTGATTAATAATAATTGTCAGTCCATTAAAATGGATTATGATGATTCCCAAGGAATTGGTTGTTAACATAATTAACAGCTGGCTTTACTTTCAAGACATTAATCAAAAGAGCAAGTTGCTGGAAATGACCAGGTTCTCACAAATGTTGCTAATTAACAAAGGCATTGAAGTTGTGTGACAATGATTCCTGATGCTGTTATCTGCATGATTGTATCACAGCTTTAAATACCCCCAATGTGATATGTTTTCTCAAGTGTTATTAAGCCGACAGGCACTTGAATGAATTTAATTTAAAAGAAACAGACTCTAGATTTTGATGTTTACTTTTGGACAGAATGGAGTTAAAAAATTTGCAGAATGGCCATGATACATAATATGTAATATTTTCCACTCATAAATAGGAAACAAATTTTATATATGCTGAGTATCCCTGTATAGTTTCAATGTAGCCTAACTAGTTCTATCATAAAAATAATACTTCTTGGAGAAGCAGGATGCACTCTACCATTATCTGCTCATATCACATAATATTATATCTGTAAATAATGAAAGCAATACCTGACATACACTAAAGAAGGAAAAAAAAGTACAAAGAGAATTTAAAACAATCACGCTAATAACTACCAATAAAGTGAAACCCCTCTTGACATTTTGGAGTATTTGCTTTCAATATCTTCATGGGCCTAAACTATTTTGTTTATGTTGCTATAATTATGATCTGTATGCAATTTTATGTCCTGCTTTCTTTCATAACATTGCCACATGACTGTTCTCTGTTAGAAAATTGATAAAGTAACATCTTAATTGGCACATTTATTCCACCAAAAGGATATTTTACATTTACTTAACAATTCCCCTAGGGTTAGAGTCATAAATTTCACTTTTAAATACAACACTGTAATAAATGTCAGTTAGTGAAGTAACTATTTTAGGTGCTTTTGTTTCTGGATCAGGAACCAGGATTACTTATTTCTATTCCTGGTAGCATTGCCAGATTTAACAAAAAAAATACAAGACCCCCCAGTTAAATTTGAATTTCATATAAATAATGATTTTTTCAACTTTATTTATTTTGAGCGAGAGAGACAGAGAGAGCGAGTGGGGGAGGGGCAGAGAGGGAGAGAGAGAGAATCCCAAGTAGGCTCTGCTCTGTCAGCACAGAGAGTGTGCTGACTTTTTTTCAATTTATTTTTGAGAGAAAGATTTTTTTAATTTATTTTTGAGAGAAATAGAGACACAGTGTGAGCAGGGGAGGGGCAGAGATAGAGGAAGACACAAAATCTAAACCAGGCTCCAGGCTCTGAGCTGTCGGCACAGAGCCCAACACAGGGCTGGAATTCACAGACTGAGATCATGACCTGAGCCAAAGTCAGACGCTTAACTGACTGAGCTACCCAGGTGCCCCAATAATGATTTTTTAAAATGTCCCTGTGCCCCACGTAATATTTAACATTTACTGAACATGCATAGGTCATACTTAGACTAAAAAAAATTATTTTTTGTCTGAAATTCAAATTTATTGGGGCATCCTGTATGTTCCCTGGCAACTTTCAATCAAGGTGTTTCTTCCATATTGTGGTAGGCCAGATCATGGCCCCTCACAGATATCTATGTCCTAATCCCCAGAACCCGTGAGATTACATGGCAAAGGGGACTAATGTAGCAGAAGGAATTCAGGCTGCCAACCAGCTGATGTCAATATGGGGAGACTATCTAGGTGGCCCAAGGTAATCACAAGTGTTCTTGTAAGTGAAAGATGGAGACAAAAGAGATAACCAGAGAGATGGAAGTATAAGCCGTTCAGCTCAACATTGCTGGCACTGAAGATGAACGAAAGGGCCATGAGACAAGCAAAGTGGGCAGCCTCTAAAAGCTGGAAAAAGCAAGACAGTGTATTCTCCCCTACAGCTTCAAGTAAGAAATTCAGCCCTTCTGACATTTTGATTTTAGCCCAGTGAGGACTTGTTGGATTTCTGATCTCCAGAACTATAAGGTAATCAGTTTGTGTTGTTTCTCAGACACTAAACATGCAGTATTTTTTAATAGCAGCTACAGGAAAGTAATACCCATGCTTTCATGAAGACATTTATGGTCACTGAGCAATAGGGTAGGCTGGACCCCTTTATTCTCATATTGTGATAATTTTACAAAAGAGTTTCAGAAATCTGAACCAAGACCTAGAGAACGCCCCTCAGGGAAGCTCAAGAGGCCAGACACCTTCCTACTACCACTCTCCATTCTTTCACATTTAGCCAACCTGGGAACACTACACAGAGTGCCTTAGATCTTGGAAAGCTGACATTGTTTTGTTCTTTTGTTAGTGATTGCATGTGAATGGCTTGAGAAGCAAAGAGGCTTTAATTCAAGCAATCAGCATCTTACAGCATTAGTCATGAAATGAACTCAAATCAAAAGATTCCACTTGGGAGTCAAGCTACAGAGTAAATCAAAGACAGCTGAGATGGGCAAATGTTCCTCACAACAAATTTTCTCAATCTGGGTTGATGGGGGGCCAATCCAGAACAAGTTTGCAGGTATTCAATATGAAAACCTAATTGCTAAATTCACCAAATTTACACATATTTATTCTTATGAAGGAAGATGTTTCTCTGCTACATGGCTGTGAAATACAAAGGAGACAACTCATTGAATGCTGTAGTCATTTTGCTTTTCTGGGAATGTCTCCCAGTTCACAAGTTTGTAATTAGGGGAGGGAGGATTTTATAGGCCATTTAAAATGTGCATGTTTCACAGAGAGTTCACATCAAATCAAACTTGGAGATGTCATGGTTAAGACAGGGCCCTCAAACTTAAGAAGTTCAAAGCCTATAGTGGAGAGAGGCTCATAAACAAGAACTACACAACGTGATAGATGTCCATACGGAGGAATGCACAGGAAGCTGGGGAGGGGGGGCATCCGGAGGCAGTAATCAATGCCCAGAGGCTTCCATGAGAAGGTAAAGCTTAACATGCCAGCTGAAGGATGAGCAGGGATTTTTCAGGCACTCCTGTACTGTATGTAGGTTTTCGTGCTGAGGAGGTGGAGATGATTTTTTTTTAATGAAAGATTAAATATATGAGTTAGTGTGGTCCTGTGCCTATTTACCTGGTTTGCAAGTCACATATGTGTTGTATATATCACAATTCCTTAAAATGGGTTTGATTCTCTTCATTCCTCAAGAATATGTCTCTCGTGGCTACTCTTTGTTGAGCATTTCAAGGTCAGTGTGTTAGGCAATTTGTTTCAGACTCAGGATAGCCCTACAAATTTAATTGTCTCATAGATCTGCATCTGACTTGGAACACGGGGTGGCTTTTGGTGCTCTTTACTGAGCTGGGGAACACAAGGAGTAGAGTGAGCCTCTTGCAGAATATGGTCTAAGTTTGGCAAATATCGAACATGAGGATTCTGCTAAACTGTGGGCAGTGTCTAAAAGTCTACTTTATGTGTGCGTCTGGATCTTTGAAGTCAAGTTTGGGCAGGGAATACTGACTTGGGAATCATTGGGAATACATGGAAATTAAAGCCCAAAGAATGCCTGAGATGGTCTAGAGAGAAGGAACATCAAGAGAAGAGATCCAAAGAGAACACCAGTGGGGAATAACAATATTTAAGAGAAACAGATATTAAAGGTGAATAGTCATCAAGAGAAGAGTCATCAAAGAGGTGGGGCGTGGTGGTGGAAAAAGTCAGAATGATGGTTTAGGGGCACCTACATACCTCAGTTGGTTGAGCGTCCAACTTCAGCTCAGGTCATGATCTCGCGGTTTGTGAGTTCAAGCCCTGCATTGGGCTCACTGCTCTCAGTGCAGAGCCCACTTTATATCCTCTACTTATTTATATATTTATATATTTATAATACATATTATATAAAATAATATTTATATATAAACATTAAAAATATTTTTTTAAAAAAAGATTGATGGTTTAACCAGCATGGCAGAAAATTTCTGTATATTTAGGTGAAATAGAGCAATATCTAAGCAATATATATTGGATTTTTTTAATATAATTTATTGTCAAATTGGTTTCTATACAACACCCAGTGCTCATCCCAACAAGTGCCCTCCTCAATGCCCATCACCCACTTGCCCCTCTCCACCACCCCCATCAACCCTCAGTTTGTTCTCTGTACTTATTGGATTTTGCAACAAGGTAATTTATAGTGATTTTGCTAAAAATAAATTCAGAGTTGTGTGGTGGAAACAGAAGGCAGACTGAAATATGACTAGTCAATGGAAAATAAAGAAATAGATTTAGGGCATACAACTTGAGTAAGGAGTTAGACAAAAAGGAAGAAAGAAGGACAATGAGAGAATATGAATGAGCAATGGTATCTAGATGAGGACATAGAATTAGAAAATGTAACTTGTTTTTAACAAGAGAGGCTTGGGTATATTGACATAATAGAAAGGAGTCAGAAGCGTGGGCATATACAATCAAGGGCTTTTCTGGTTGCAAGTGACAATGACCCATAGTAAACAACTTTAGGAAGAAAATTTAAACACCATCACAAACTGTGACATCCAGGGATGGGGCTAACTCAGCGAATCTAGGGATCCAAATGATGTCGTTTCACATTCCACAAAAAATAAGAGAAATTCTCTCAGTCTGCATCAGCACGTACAATCCTAGAGAAGGACTTTGGCCAGACTTCACTCACCTGTCCATCTCTGGGCCACTAAGCTATGACTAGGAGATTGTGAAATATAATTGTCTAAGCCTGCAACATGGACCACTCTAGGAGGCTGGGTCTATGACTTGGAACTCCATGGGAACAATTAGAGATGCTGAAAGAATTGCTCTCAGTACAATAGCTGATGTCCCCAGGAAGACGAAAATGGGGAAGTTTGGCAGGAGACATCCAGCACAGAAGTCAAAGATACAGGTCAGGGAAATACTGATTCAATAGAGGAAGACCTCAATCAGCTTCAGACAGGAAGGGGCACATCCCTGTCTTGTCACTTCAGAGACAGGTCCTCCCTATCTGTCCCACCTGACATCCCTGGATCCTCTGAGTAGGTTTCTATCCCTCCATTTGCTTTTATCATCTTCCTGATACCAGTCATTCTCTAAATTTATCCTACCTATTAATTTGCTTGCTTGTGACTAGGCCAGCTTTTCTGCTTTTCAAATGCAAACTCCCTTATGTCAGTGGCCCTATTTATCTTATGTAGTATTCTCTCTCTGCCACCTAAAATCTGAAATAGCACCTAGCAGGTATTTAACACTCAATTATTTGCTGAATTAAAGAAGAGATAGGGAGGGAGAGAGAGAGTGAGGGAGAGTGGGAGAATACTATTTGAGTATACACAACAGCTTCTGGCCATAGTAAATACGATCAATGTGTGTGTGTGCATTTTTCTTAATAACAAGTAGGATATCATAATCGTGTGTGTGTGTGTGTGTGTGTGTGTGTGTGTACCCAGACTATTTTTCACTTAAAGCCTATCATCGTCTCTGGGTCAACATCTACAAAATAGCAGAGGTGGTGAGCTAAAAAGGTAAAATATTGGGGCACCTGGGTGGGTCAGTAGGTTAAGCATGTGACTGTTGGTTTCAGCTCAGGTCATGATCTCACAGCTCCTGAGATGGAGCCCCATGTCAGGCACCCACTGAGCATGAAGCCTGCTTAGGATTAAAAAATAAATAAAATAAAATAAAATAAAATAAAATAAAATAAAATAAAATAAAATAAATAAAATAAAATATAAAATAAAATAGTAAAATATTCCTGCCGAGAAGGCAGCACATTAATAGACTTTGCTGCTGCTTGTTGGCTTAGTTTTGCTACACGGAACCACACTAAAAGATGCAGAAATCTTCATTTTCCTATAAAGAAGGTAGGGAATATGCTCAAAAACCCATCACAAGCACCTACATGAAACATCTAGGTGTAATTAATCGAAAGTCTCTCTAAAGTTAAACCAGAGTTTGTATGAAGAAATCTTTCAGAATTTCTTGGATCAGAATGTTCCCCAAATATCTCCATAGTGAAACAGAATAAAACTGCCTTTCAATGAAAGGTTTGGCAACAGGATACCCTCTTGTGTCCAAGTCAGCAATGAGTGAGCTGTAAGTTTAACACATGTGGAAACAATACATTAGGTGAACTTGCAAAAGGACATTTGACAGCCGTTCTCTTTGAATATCTTATAAGAGGAAAATTGTTATAAAAAGAGATAAAAACCACAATTGTCTGGTTTCACTTAATTCTCTTGGAGAAGTTTGATTGATAATATAGGTCATAGACAAACATATATACAAAAGCTTTTCATAACGATCATCACTGACGCTTCTTCATATGTGCATGATCATGGATGTCATTGTATATATACACAAAGTCATGGGTATTTCAGAAAAATTCCTGAAATATGGGTTCATCAGATAATGCAATAGTTCCAGGATTCATTTTCAAAGCAAGCCATCTAGTAATCTTGTATATGTTTCAGTAATAAACATGGAGGGAAAAGAAATTCTCTAATACCTAGATTTTCATATGATATGATACATACAGATCAAGGTGAATGTTTTAATGTTCAAAGAATAGAAATAGAATAAGAATGATAGGCCAGTCCAAATCAAGGAAGAATTATTTTCTTGTCTATAATAAGTGAGGATAGTTAGAAAAATAAAATTCTTACTCTTGAATGTCTGTGAAGGGCATTGTAACGATTGGGGTGGTAAGTAAGGAGGAAGTGAGGAAGGATATATTAGAGTAATAAAGTCCCAGAAGGATGCTAGGCCAGTCTGTCTTTTCTCAGGTTTCTACAGAGGTTAGGAGACTAGCACCATGGCGTTAACTTATCTATGCAATTATTTGTTCATTGCTTTGTTAAATCTGCATTAAGTGAGATCTAGTATCAGGCACTGTGCTATTTGCTTGATTTAAAAAGATGAAAAATCTCAGTGTTCATCTTCAAGGAGCCCATGTTTTTGTTTCATTTGGGATGAGGCAGTCCGTTGATGAAGACTTTTTTACAGTATAAAGGATGATTCCCACTCAGTACATCTTTGGATCCGGGCAAGAAGGGTCTTTTCCCTGTGTCCCTTTCTTTAGAACCCCCAACATATCACTAACAGAAAAGGGTAAATATATTTATTAAAGAACTCATGGATGCTTCTGTGGCTTGGGGTGCAGTACTTAGCACATTGAAACACAAACTAGAAACCCTAAACATCTGCTGTCATGACTGACCCTGTTTAGGCCCTAGAGAAATAGTTCTTCACTCCTCTGCCCCTATGTCGTTAAAATGAAAGACAACCGCATCTGAATTCTGTAAAGGGCTGTAGTTGTCATGGTTCTGATGTCTGAGATGAATGCTGCTTTTGAATTCAGGGAAGACTTACAATGCAGTGCTTAAATAAGAGCAAAGACAAATTTGCTAACTGGTCAAATTCTTTATCTGAGATAGCATGGATATAATAAATTCTTTCATATCAAAATGTCCATCTTTTGTATATCTCAGTGGTCCAATACATATTTCATGGATCCATATGTGTTTTATATATATAACACATAATACAGTGTTATGTATTTATATTAGTATTATTATAAAATATGTAGAAATTCATTTCAAGTTAAAAATGAGAATTTCAGCTTTGTTTAATTTAAAATTTGCTATTAACTTTTGTATTTAGCCTTTTAATTTTTTTTAGTATTTTAGAACAATTATTTTTGAAAAACATAAAATTTAATTTTCAGTTTTTACAGCTAAGTTTTATTTTTAGTTAATATATATTCAGATTGTTGACATCTTAAATACAGTTCCATTTTACTTTCATCGGTTAAATATCTGTAGTTGAACACACATTATATGAAGTTATTGTGTATAGCAACACACTGATTTTACTGAAGTAAAAATCTAGGATTTTATGTACATTTCCACTGCTTTTTGCTATTCTTCCAGATACCTCCAGAACATCATTAGATTATCTACACATTTTCAATAATGTATTCATTTTTAATATTTTCCTAAATTTCATTTATATAAAAACAATAAACTTAAGCATATCAAAGTAAACAAGTAGATATTTCTGTTAATGCATGTTAAAGTGATACTTCTGTTAATACTTGTTAAAGTGATATTTCTGTTAGTACTTGCTAAAGTGATATTGAGACATTCATTAGTGTAGGCCCCAATTTATACTTTTGTCCCAAGCTATGCAAATGCTACACACTGGCTTGTTCAGATTTCTCTATTTGTAATTTAATGAATACTGAGGCAATATATTATGCCATACAGGCAATGTCTTATGCCATGGAAGATATGTAATGAGAAATAAAATAAATAGGGACCCTTCCTGAAAATATATAATCATTTGATAAGAAACAGTTGCAATTAATCAGGCAATGGTCAGCAGTGCAGTGCTGTGATATGAGGACTACCGTTTAGTGCACTCCAGGTGCATAGTGGGTACATGCTGGTGGGAGGTTGAGGGAAGGTTTTCCAGAGTAAACCATGAAATGTAGACTAAAGGACAAGTTCAGAGAGCTAAGGAATAAGAGGAAGTGAAAATATACCCTTCTAGATGGAAGGGAAATCATGGCAGAGACCTGGTTGCAAGAAACAACTCTTTCTAGAAGAAAAAATAGAAAAATACTCATTTATTTTTAGGTATATTATAATATCTGCACAATTTTTCACCCGCTTTATACCATTGCTCTGATTTGATAGGAAAGGATGAAAATCTCAAATAGTAATGTTCTATAATGAAAACTATATCAATAATACTTGCTAACTCCTACATAGTATTTACTAAATGCCAAAGCTTTATGGGTGAACATTTTTCATACCCTAACTTATTTAACCATTATAACATCTCTAAGAGGTAGGGACTATTATTTTTACCCCTTTTACTAGCAGAGAAACTAAGTCATAAAATGATTGTCACTTGTTTAAGATTCTTCAGCTAATAAGATGCAGAGCCAGAATGATTTAGAACTAGGCAATCTGCTCCAAATAATAACAATATTATATTCAATAATGTTTATATAGCATATAACATATAATAATATGCTTATGTATTATTATAAATATAAGTTTAATATTTTTATTATTGAGAGGGCATGCACCAGACCTGTGCTAAGTACTTTAAATTTATTATCATACTTATCCTTCATAAGTACAATGGTTATCACCTTTCTGTGGATAACATTAAGCCTTGGAGACACTAAGTAGTTTATCCACAATCATATAGTTAGGAGGTCGTATAGCTGGAAATCAAAGCCACTTATTCTGATCATAGCCAGGCTAAGCTGTCATCTAAGGGAAAACCATTTGTTAAGTATTCTTTGGAGTATGATTATATAGAATTATAGAGGTTTCTCAGAAAATTCTCAAAGGACTTCAAATTTTATGGTATGGCATTTTTCTTAATTTTTTTTTCCTAAAAAAATTGGGAAGATGATTTCAAAACAAAATAACTCATAAAAGAAACTATACTTAGATTTTGCTTTTTTATTTCATAATCCAGAATTAAGAGGCAATATCAAGCCTGATGACACATTTTCTTAAGGGACGATGAAACTGTGGTGTGTTTTTTTTCTTTTAATGTGGCCACCATATGTTTTATTTTTAATGGCAATGTTTCTTTCAGATACTTCAGTGAAGTCCTGATAGAAGAATCTCAATGATTTAAATCTCTTTATTATAAAATGTAGATAAACCACAATTGGTTCAGATCCTTCACTTCCCATATTTTGTTTTATTTTTCTCTTTCAAATATGTGTCTCTTTTTCATTTCCCATAAGCACTGTTACAGACTGTTCTGAGTTCTGTGGAAAAGTAACAAAAACCTATTTTAATGAGTTTTTGTCAAGTAACTGAATTAATGAATCTTGGTGTCTTTGGGGCCAAGTCTTAGCACATATCCTATTGTTCCTTCAGAACGGGGTTTTTTTTGGCCCAAGGAAATCATACTCTAAAAACAGCCCCCGTACTGTTATGAAATTTATAAGACCCCATCTAATCTAATTTCTCTCTGCCTCTGTCAAATCTGGGATGAATTAGATTGGGTGATCCAAAATTGTTTCAGCAGGATTACAGATATGCACACACAAAAATACACATTGTGATTTTATATTCTATTATAGCTCATTCACAATTGACAGATGACTTGTTCAGATGCAAAATACAGAACATTTAAACCCTTACTCATCATGAGAGCCACTATGAACAAGAAACATTTATTGAACTCTCTTTGTATGTGAAGTGGTATCAAAGGCACTCTAAATCTACCACCTTCTTTTAATATTCCAAAAGTGGATTGCATAGTGATATTATGTCATTAATACTAATGAAGGGGAAGGCCCAGAAAGATTTTAAGAAATATGTCAAGGTTCACACACCTAGAAAGTGACAGTTTTACAGTTAGAACTCAAAAAGTCCAAAGACTGAGCCATCAGACTTGATGAAAAAAGTTTCTGATGTTTGTAGTCACATTTTCTGTAAGTATTGTACACACAATATCAGCATTTCCACTTTGGAACTGTCTGTTCCACCCATCAATCTTCCACAAATTGACTATTTTGCTAATACAACAAGATTTTTTTTTAGAAAAAAAACTTGAGGCATGTAAAATAAGAGTAAAAATGAAACTGTTGGTGCTATCAAATCCAGCAATACGTAGACTTCCAAAACCATTTTTGAGCAAATCAACTATTAAATTTGGTATCATTAGAGCATGACTAATCTTCTAGTACTTTGACAAAATTGGTATGTATTACTCGTTTGCTATAAACTACATCTATCCTTTTACTGTAGAGGGTATTGCAATCCATGAACCAGTGTTTGACAAAATTGATAATGTTGGTTTTATGAAAATATTTTCTTAAATTTCTAAAAAGAGAGTATACATTTCAGAAATTATACATCAGAAAAACAATTGATTTCTACAAATTTCTAGAAAAAATGCTAACTAGATGGTTTGTGAGGACTCATAAATAAAAGAGGAATCACAAGTCAAAATACCTTTATAAAAAATATCCAATTATTCTTATAATTTTGATAATCTAAATGGCTTATTTTTTAATTTTTTATTATTTTTTAATATATGAATTTATTGTCAAATTGGTTTCCATACAACACCCAGTGCTCATCCCCAAAGATGCCCTCTTCAATACCCATCACCTACCCTCCCCGCCCTCCCACCCCCCATCAACCCTCAGTTTGTTCTCAGTTTTTAAGAGTCTCATGCTTTGGATCTCTCCCACTCTAACCTCTTTTCTAATTTTTTTTTCAACGTTTATTTATTTTTGGGACAGAGAGAGACAGAGCATGAACGGGGGAGGGGCAGAGAGAGAGGGAGACACAGAATCGGAAACAGGCTCCAGGCTCTGAGTCATCAGCCCAGAGCCTGACGCGGGGCTCGAACTCACGGACCGCGAGATCGTGACCTGGCTGAAGTGGGACGCTTAACCGACTGCGCCACCCAGGCGCACCTCTAACCTCTTTTCTAAATGGATTATTTAGTCAGTGGTTCTCTCTCTCTCTCTCTCTCTCTCTCTCTCTCTCTCTCTCTTTCATCTACACTTTCTCCTTTTCTTTCACTCCTGCCTCATTCTAGAGGCATCATCTTCAGTCTAGAAATCAACTAAGTTTATCAAGCTATATTTGGAAGCAGGAAGAATATAGGACTAGTGACAATAATGAGGAAGAATACAAAATTTCATTAATTTTTAGATGCACATCAATCTGAATAAATGGGCACTTAGGTCTTCAGTGCTCTGTAGGGGCTTCTTCCTGCAACATTCTTATTGATACCTTGTATGAAAACAGACTTGTTGCTGCTATTAATCTGAGAAAGATGGTTTGTGTTTTGGAAGATTCAGTAAGATCTCACCTGGAGATCTTGAACTGGAAGATGTATTTATCCCTGTTAAATTTCCTCTTACAATCAAATTGCACTATTTAAAAAATGTCAATAGTACAAGTAGGTTGGGGAAGAAATTGATAAGTGCAAGTTACATGACATGAGACTTAATTTATGTGACATAACAGTTCATATTAAGTATGAACTCACTTTGTGACATATTGTTTAGAAAGGAGAGGGGAAACCAGTTACATAATTCACAGGCTGTGTTAATACCTTGGGATATCCAAATCAAGAGACTGTATACAATCACTGTACTCTTTAGTAATTAGATTACATTTAGAATCCTGTATTTACTTTGGATGATGCACTTAGATGGGGATAGTAGCGAACTATATTTGTTTAGTCCCTTGGGCATTTACTTAATAGATATCAAATACTTTCTATGTCTCAAGTATGATGCTAGGCACTAGGTTTAATGGTGAGGAAAATACATTTAATGTCTTCATGAACCATAATGTCTAACATGTAGAGAGACCAGGCATTGAACATATAAACTAGTAATGAAAAGTCCTTTGTTTGCTCATATGTTACCATATAGGAAGAACATGAGTAAAGAATTATCACAGAATCAGAGGATATATAGAGATGGTATGACTTTAAATATAAGCTATACAGCATACAAAGTACTGGCCTTTTCAGATTCGGTTTGGGGGGGGGGAGGGGAAGGAGGACACCAAAGAAAAGCATTTCCAGAACTGCTAAAAATAAAGAATCATGAGAAGCCTTGAGAGACATTCATGGATATTCAGATGCCAGGGATAAAACAAATGGTGGCTTGAAATAGATCCCTCAAATTACTGCTGATTGAGTTATAAGCCCTGATTTTCAACCACTTCTCACATCAGCAATTCTATATATTATGATCCAGTGTGAACAAAGCAGGAATTGTTTTCCTAAGGAATTTAAATTTGTTCAGCTAGTAAATATTTAAGTACAAAAGGATGATCAGAACATAGTGTCTCAGGAGTTGATGCGTCAGGACCAGATCTGAGAGATAACAAGCTATCAAAGAAAATAGAATATTTGCCAACTACTGAGTTGGGAAACAGGACCAAACAAAGTTAGAAGTATATGTGGTCATTTTTTTTTCCTAAAAAGGTTGATTATTATGTTTCATCAACAACTCTTGAAGGTGGAAAATTACCTCCTCATTCAAGAATATTATAATGTTTACTGAATTCCTTGGAAAGAAATCAAACTATAACTAGTAACAACAGTATGGATGTCATGTAACTTCAAGACCTTCCAGACCATTCTTTTACCTTAGGCAGCACTTTATTTTTTACCTTGATACTGTCTTTTCTCTTTAAAGCTATATGTTCCTCCAACTCCGTATCTTTTCTTACAGTTTATCCCTTAGGTACCCAGGGCATTTTACTCACAGTCTGGATTTTGTTGGTTGCATATTCATGGTGTGGTTCAACATATTCCTCTAATCTCTGTATTTGCTTCAAATTGGCTGATCTATCTGGACACTTCATCAGACTCAAGTTTGATCCCTGTGGTAAAATTATAGATGGCTTTGTTCTTCCATCATAATGTGTGTGTGTGTGTGTGTGTGTGTGTGTGTGTGTGTGTTGTTAGCAGTCAGTGATATTCAGTGTTTAGATTCCTTAATTTACTAGGGATAATAAAATGTTGGTATTCCAATTATGAAATTTAATTTTTATTTTTAACAGCCATGAATTTATTTAAAAATCCTTTTATGTATCTGCTACTTGTTTAATCAGTTATACAGTTCATATGAGAAAGAAAAGATAAATGCTTGATTTGTTTGTATCACTTATTCAATTGAAAGATAAGAAATTGGTTCCCTGTCATCTTTAAGCAGAGATGTTATTTTTTAATCACTATAGACTCATGGATTTAAGTATATTTGATATTTTTAATTTTTTAATGTTTCTTTGTTTTTGAGAGAGAGAGTGTGTGTGTGCACATACAAGCAGTGGAGGGACAGAGAGAGAGGGAGATAGAGGACCTGAAGTGGGCTCTGTGCTGACAGCAAAGAGCCCGATGTGGAGCTTGAACTTCCAAACCATGAGATCATGACCTGAGCCAAAGTCAGACACTTAACTGACTGAGCCACCCAGGCACCCCATATATTTGATATATTTTAATCTATTACAATTCTTATTCTTACCCTTACTGAAGCTCAGTTTTTCCCATCTGTAGTCACTGATGGTCTCTTCAAGATAGCTTCTTTGCTATCTGGTATGTCAAGATATTCCAGATTCATTGTGCATTTTTTCCTTTAGATTTGAATTCATCCAGATTTTCCCAAGAAGGGTCAAATTCTTTGAATAAGAAATAATATTCAAAGACTAAAATCTGGGTGCAGAATGCTTACTGCTACTGTATTTTTCATTATCAATAGACAGATAGGTAGGTTGGTAGGTAGGTAGAGAGATAAAGATATCAGTTGTGATTACTGAAAATTGTTAAACTTTTTTTGCATATGCGATCCCCAATCCTGCTTTTATTATTTGTCTATATCCATATTGTCAGGTCACATAGACATTAAACACTTCAGTCTTTCCTTTGTAATTCTTGTTTATTCTGAACTGCATATATAATACATTATATATGAAATATTATATATTTGTTACATAATCAATCTCGAGTTTATTCTTTAGGAAGATCTCAGGTTTTCCCTGAATTAATACATATTAATCAGTTCACTTACGCTCTTCAGTTTTGCTGGAAATAAACTCTTTGATTCACATTTACTTTCATTAAATATCTTAAACATTTTACACTATTTTGTTTTGCCATAAGTGTTGCTGTCAACTAGTCTGATGATGATCTAATTTTATTTCCCTTATATATCATTTGCTATTGTTATATCATTGTCCAGAGTAATTTTCTTTCATTAACATCCTGAAATTTTACTGAAATTTTACTTGCTGGTGTTATTTTTTCTGAGTTGGTACATAGTATATGCTTTTTATATATAGTTTTATCTATATCTTTTTTCATTTAAGGAAAATTTTCTTCAATTATAGATTTTAATATATTTCCTGTTCTCTTGCTTTGTTTTCCATTCTCCGGGACTCTTGTTGTTTATAAACTGTATCTTTGCCTGTTTTCAATATTTGCCTTTTTCTTGAATCCTTTTAGCTGCTTTCTTTACTTTTTAAAAAAAAACATATTTTTTAAACCTCTTTTTTTTCTGAAGGCATTATTTATTGTGTTTATTAGCTCTTAGTTTCCTTCTAGTTTTGTATTTATTTGTGAAGTAAACTTTTTCTTTAAGTCCTAATTCTTTTTTGACTACTTTTCAACTCCTTTCTTGGTTTTTAAAAATTGATTTATGTTGAATTTCAGATCCTGTACCATTTTTAATGTCCTAGCTTTTTGATGCCACATATTTCTTTATTTGGGCTTCTAGTTTTTTTGGACTATAATCTTGTATTATCTGGACCTCTATCTCGTATGCCTTTATTATATCTAGATGTTATTTGCTCTTCATTCTTTTTCCATCTTGTAATAATTTTGTATGACATCTCTCTTGATAAATTTCCCTTGTTCATCTTTATGTGAATTTCCTTTTTTCTAAATTCTTAGAAGAGATATGGTTCAGAGTAGGCAGGAAGATGACAGTGGAGTACGAGGACCCTAGGCTCACCTCATCCCACAAATACAACTGGATAACTACCAAATCTTCCTAAATAGCCCAGCAATCAACCTGAAGATGGAAGAACAAACTCCACAACTAAAAGTAGAGAAGAGGCCACAAGTGGGTAGGAAGGGTGGAGATGTGGCTTGGGACAGAACTGGATCATGGCCACTGAGGTGGGGAGGGAGTCACAGCCATGATGAAGGAAAGAGACAGGCTAACACAAGGAAAATTCATGGAAAAAATGAATGCCCACAGCAAGTGGCTTAAGAAGCAAGAAAGCCCAAAATTCATGAGTTCTTACAACCAGTGGTTTAAAGCCTAGAGTTTTAAAGGTCAGTGGGCTTGGCTCTGGGACAGCTCACAGGCACCAGGGCTACTCTTGAAGAAAAGGCAGGGAAAATGGCCTGAAAACATACAGTGTAGATGATCTGAAGAGCACCTGGGGCATACACTGAGGTTATTTGCCCATTTTGAAGCACATCCTAGAGAGACAGCATTCACAATGAGACCACTCTGGGAACAAAGAAAATGGCTGGCACCACTGCCCTCTCTGCACAGGGCCACCAGCAGGCACCAGCATGCTACCAACAATCACTACCTAACTTGCTTACACCAAGCCTCACCCCACCCCTACCCCCACACTCAGTGGAACCACCCCTCCCAGTCGTGCTTACCTCAGGCACAGGGCAGCAGACCCCCCCCCCCCCCAAAAAAAAAAAAAAACTGGCCCAAATCCCTCCTCACACCACATCTCCCAACCTGGGAGTTTTCTGGAGCTTTTGTTCCAGTGGGGGTGGCAACACTTTTTCACAAGCAGACCAGAGTACACCTAAGTAAAATGCACCACATTCAGCCAGGCACTAAACACTGTCCACATCAGACAAAGAATCTCTGCAGATGACCAACCTGAAGGATAAAGTGGCCAGGTCAAAGCAGCAGAGTGCACACAGCACACATTGGAGACACTTCAGGGGGAAGCACCAGGCCTTGCGGATCAGGGGACACCACACTGTAGGGCACTACAGGATCTCTTCTTCATGAAGCCAGTACCCTCAAAACAGGAGATATAGCTGACTTTCCTAACATAGAGAAAGAGGCACAGAGACTTAAACAAAATAAGGGACAGAGGAATTTGTCTGAAATGAAAGAACAAGACAAGGCCACAGCTTGAGATCTAAATGAAACAGATATAAGGAATATGCTTGATGGAGAATTTAAAGCCATCATCATAAGGATACTCACTGGACTTGAGAGAAGAGTGGAGAACATCAGTGACACCATTAATACAGAGATAAGGTATAAAATAGAAGGCTAAAGAGCTCAATAAACAAAATGGGAGACTTACATGGTGGAATAAATAGCAGGCTGGAAGAAGCAGAGGAATGAATTAATGATCAAAGAGAGTAATGGAAAGTAATCAATCTGAGAAAAAGAGCGAAAATAAAATTGTGTAAAACAAGAATAGACATAGAGACTCAGTGACTCCATCAAACATAATAAAATTCATATACTAGGAGTCCCAGAAGAAGAGAAAGAAAAGCTGACAGATAATTTATTTGAAGAAATAATAGCTAAAAACTTTGCTAATCTGGGGAAGGAAATCCATATTCTGGTGACACGGAGAACCCCCAACAAAATCAATAAAAATAAATGCACACCAAGGCATATTGTAATCAAAATGGCAAAATATAGTGATACAAAAAAAATATTAAAAGCAGTAAGATAAAAGAAGACAGTTATACACAAAAGAAACCCCATAAGTCTATCAGCAGATTTTTCAGCAGCAACTTTCCAAGTCAGAGGAATGGCATGAATATTCAAATGGAAATAATATATTCAAATGCTGAATAGGAAAAACATGCAGCCAAGAATACTCTATCCAGCAAAGCTATCATTCAGAATAGAAAAAGAGTTAAAGATTTTTCCAGACCAAAGAAAAAAAAAATTAAAGGAGCTCCTGACCACTGAATCAGACTGCTATATGCAGATGTTATATACAAACCTAATGGGAACCACAAATCAAAAACCGCTAATAAATAAGCAAAGAATAAAGAGAAATAAATCCAAACATATCACTAAAGGAAACCAGAAAACCATGAAAAAGAGAAAGATAAGGAAGGATCAGAGAAAATCTTCAAAAAATCTTCAGAAACAACCACAAATGGCAATAAATACATATCTATAAGTAATTACTTTGAATGTAAAGGGACTAAATGCTCCAATTGAAAGACATGGTGACAGATTGGATTAAGAACAAAACAGAACAAAACAAAACCCATCTCTAAGCTGCCTACAAGAGACTCATTTTAGACCTAAGGACACCTACAGATGGAAAATGAGGGGTTGAAGAAACATTTATCATGCAAATGGATGTCAAAAGAAAGCCAGAGTAGCAATACTTATATGGGACAAAATGAACTTTAAAACAAAGACTGTAACAAGAGACAAAGAAGGACACTGTATAATATAATAATACACGGGACAATCCAACAAGAAGATATAAAAATTATAAATATTTATGCACCCAATATGAGAGCACCCAAATACATGAAACACTTAATGACAAACATAAAGGAATTAATAAATAATAATACAATAATAGTAAGGGATTTTAACACACCACTCACATCAATGGACAGATTACCCAAACAGAAAATCAACAAGGAAACAATGGCTTTTAATGACACACTGGACCAGATGGATTTAACATATATGTTCAGAACATTCCATCCTAAAAGAGCAGGATACACATTCTTTTCAAGTGCACATGGAACATTCTCCAGAACAGATCACATATTAGGCCACAAAACAAGCCTCAACAATTTCAAAGAGATCAAAGTCCTAGCATGCATCTTTTCTGACCACAACCCTATGAAACTGACAACTGCATGAAAAATCTGAAAGCAAAAAACCCCACAAATACATGGAGGTTAAATAACATTCCACTAAACAATGAATGAGTCAACTAGGAAACAAAAGAAGAAATAAATAGAAAATATAATCAAATGATAATGAAAACACAAAGGTTCAAAACTTTGGGATTTAGCAAAAGCAGTTCTAAGAGGGAAGTTTATAGCAATATAGGCCTACTCAAGAAGAATGAAAATTCCCACATAAACAACCTAACCTTATGCCTAAAAGACCTGGTAAAAGAATAAACAAAACCTAAAGCCAGTAGAAGGAAGGATGTAAAGAGCAGAAATCAATGAAACAGAAGGTAAAAACCCAATAGAACAGATAAATGAAACCAGGAGGTAGTTCTTTGACAAAAGAGATACAATTTATAAACCTCTAGCTAGACTTATCAAGAAAAAAAGGGAAAGGACCCAAATAAATAAGATCACAAATAAGAGAAGAGAAATAACAACAAACACCACAGAAATACAGTTATAACAGAATATTATGAAAAACTATATGCCAATAATTGGACAACCTAAGAGAAATGGATACATTCTTAGAAACATATAACCCAACTGAAATAGAAGAAATAGAAAATTTGAAAAGACTGATTATCAGCAAGGAAATGGAACCAGTAATCAAAAATCTCCCAACAAACAAAAGTCAAGGACTATATGGCTTCACAGGTGAATTCTACCAAACATTTAAAGAGTTAATACCTATTCTTTTCAAACTATTTCAGAAAATAGGAGGAAAGAAAACTTCCAAATTCATTCTATGAGGGCAGCATCACCCCAAACCAAAAGCAGATAAAGACACCACAAAAAAAGAGGTCTCCAGGCCAATATCTGTGAGGAACATAGATGCAAATACCCTCAACAAAATACAGTGAAACCTTGGATTGTGAGTAACTTGGTCTGTGAGTGTTATACAAAATGAGAAAATATGTCTAATAAATTTTAACTTGATGAATGAGCAATGTCTTACAGTACAAGTATGTGATGCCAAATGTCACATGATCACAACTGAACCAAAGGTTCTTGAAATTTGCTTTGATATACAAGTGCTTTGGATTATAAGTGTTTCCAAAATAAATTATGCTCACAAACCAGGGTTTTACTGTACTAGCAGACCAAACCCAACAATACATCAAAAAAATCATTCACCATGATCCAGTGGAATTTATTCCTATGTTGCAAGAGTGGTTCAATATTCACAAATCAATCAACATAATACATCACATCAAAAAGAGAAAGGATAAGAACTATATAATCATTTCAATAGACACAGAAAAAACATTTGACAAAGTATGACATTCGTTCATGATAAACACCTCCAACAAAATAGGTTTAGAGGAAAGATACCTCAATGTATTAAAGGCCATATATGAAAAACCATCTAAAATCATCCTCAATGATGATTGAGGGGGGAAAACTGAGAGCCTTTTCTCTAAGGTCAGTAACAAGACAAGGATGTCCACTCTCACAAATTTTATTCAACATAGTATTAGAAGTCCTAGGCACAGCAATCAGATAAGAAAAAGAAATCAAAGGAATCCAAACTGGCAAGCAATAAGTAGAACCTTCACTATTTGCATATGACATGATACTATATATAAAAAACTCAAAGGACTCCACCAAAAAGCTATGAGAGCTGATAAGTGAATTCAGTAAAGTCACTAGACAATTTCAATGCATAGAAATATTTAAATGTACAGAGAAATTAAGAAAACAATCCCATGGAAATTTTACAAAAATAATAAAACATCTGGGAATAAACTTAACCAAAGAGGTGAAAGACCTGTATTCTGAAACATTGTATTCATAAAACATTGATGAAAGAAATGGAAGATGACATAATAAATGGAAAGATATCCCATGCCCATTGAGTGGAAGAACAAATATTGCTAAAATGTCTATACTATCCAAAACAATATAAATGTTTAATGGAATGCTATCAAAATATCAACAGCATTATTCACAGAACTAGAACAAGCAATCTGAAAATTTGTATGGAACCACAAAAGACTTCAAATAACCAGATCAATCTTGAAAAAGAAAAATCAAAACTGGAGGTATCACAATTTTAGACTTCAAATTATATTACAAAGCTGTAGTAATCAAAATGGTATGGTACTGGCATAAGAATAGACACAAAGGTCAATAGTATAGAATAGAAAACCCAGAAATAAACTCACAATTATATAGTCAATTAATCTTCAATAAAAGAGGAAAGAATATCCAATGGGGAAAAATAATCTCTTCAACAAATGGTGTTGGGAAAACTGGACAGCTAGCTACATGCAAAAGAATGAAACCAGACTACTTTCTTACATTCCAGACAAAAATAAATTCAAAATGGATTAAAGACCTAAATGTGAGACCTGAAACCATAAAAATCCTAGAACACGAACAGTAATTTCTCTGACATTGTCCACTGCACCATTTTTTTAAATTTGTCTCTTGAGGAAAGGGAAAGAAAAGCAAAAATAAACTATTGGGACTACATTAAAATTAAAAGCTTTTGCATAACAAAGGAAACAATCAACAAAACTAAAAGACAATCTACTGAATGAGAGAAGATATTTGCTGATGATGTATCTGATCATGGGTTAGTATCCAAAATAAATAAATAATTTATAAAAGTCAACACACAAAACCCAAAATCCAATTAAAAATGAGAAGATGTAAACAGACATTTCTCCAAAGAAGACATCCAGATGGCTCATCATCACTTACTGTCAGGGAAATGCAAATCAAAATTACAATGAGATATCACCTCACACTTGTCAGGATGGCTAAAATAAACAACACAATAAACAACAGGGGTTGACAAGAATATGGGGGAAAAGGACTTGTGCACTGTTGGTGGGAATGCAAATTGGTGCAGGCACTGTGGAAACTGTATGGAGCTTCCTCAGAAAGTGAAAAATAGAACTACCTTACCATTCAGCCATCATGTTACTAGGTATTTACCTAAAGAATATAAAAACACTGATTTAAAAAGCTGCACACACCCCTGTTTATTGCAGAATTATTTACAATAGCCAAGATATGGAAGTTGCCCAAGTGCCCATTGATTGATGAATAGATAAATAAGATGTGTTGTATATACATATATATATGTATATATACATATACATATGTATTCACATACATATGTATTCACTCATATATGGAATTTAAGAAACAAATTGAGGGGTGCCTGGGTGACTCGGTTGGGTGTCCGATTTCAACTCAGATCATGATCTCATGGTTCATGGGTTCAAGCCCCATGTTAGGCTCTGTGCTGACAGCTCAGAGCCTGGAGCCTGCTTCAGAGTTTGTGTCTTCCTTTCTCTCTGTCCCTCCCCTGCTCATGTTCTGTCTTTTTCTCCCAAAAATAAAAACAAACATTAAAAAAAAGAAACAAAATGAATGAGGAAAGGAAAGAAAGAGAAAAAAAATAACAACAACAAGAAACAGACTCTTAATTACAGAGAACAAACTGATGGTTACCAGAGGGGAAATAAGTGGGAGGATGGGTGAAATGGGTGATGAGCATTAAGGAGTGCATATGTCATGATGTGCTGCAAGTGATTAAAATAAAAACTTAAAAATATAAAAAAAAAACTTAAAAATTTAAGACAAAGAAGATATGGTTCAGCTAATTTTTTCCTTTTCTGATGTTTTTATGAAATGTGAAATATGGCACCTTAATTTCTGAGATTCCTTGGCTCTTTTCCTCTCTTCCCCTTGTATCTGGGTCATGTCTATTTTTCACCTATTTTTCTCCTACCTTGCCCAGTTTTGTTTCCACTTAAGGCAGTATTCCTCAGTGTGAAGCCCTGTCCTGGAATGGCTCCCTAGCTAGTCAGTTTCTAGAGTTCATAAGAAATAGGCTGCTTCAGGCCCTAAGGGCCCTGACAAAAGCCCTCTCTAATTGCATATTCTTTGAGTGAGCAAAATTCCTCCCAGATTCAGCTACTGTTTTCAAATACCCTGACATGACTTTCATTCTTGTGACTTGGTAATTTTCCCCCCACCATTTTATATTTTGGTCTCCATGTGGGTAACTTCTTACTTGAATCCCCCCCCCCCACCATGTGTGTGTGTGGGGGGGTTGGGGTTTGGGTTTGGCTTTCACTATGTATATGTTTCTTTTGATTTTTCGTGGAGATTTGGGAAAATCCAGAATCTATGTTGCTACCACTGCCGCCATCTTCACAGAACTCACCAGAATTAGTTTTTAATTATTGAGGTTGTGGTCTTGAGCCTTAAGACTTAAAATTTATTTGGGGACTTAGCTATTGTCTTGATCAATTGTCAGAGAAAGATTCTTGGCTTTCTCTTTCAGAAGACCTTTTTCATACTAAAGTGCAAGATCTTTTTGTGTTAGCAAGGTGATTGTATACTATTAATCACCAACTAATAATTTTGGGACTTTGTAAATTGGCAATCCTTGAGTTTTTGTTAGGCAAAGAGTTCTCCATTTCTATTTAGTAAACTTCTTTTACTATCCTAATCCCAAATCTTAACTCAACTGGTGTTCTTACTATTAAAAAACAACAATAAATTGCATAATAAACCAATTATCAGATTTAGATCCACATCTCTTATCTGAAACATGCATGGAGAGCACCTCCAAACCTATAGCTTCAAAGGGACCCAAATATTCTTTGACCTAGAGCATTGGGTGGTTATGCCTTGCCATTAGCTATCCTGCTATGCAGGAACATTTTGGAGTTTTGGACCACAAGCAAGTGATGTCAAATGGGTTCCTTCTAGTTAGTTGGCCAAGCTTTTGAGGGAAGAGAACATCCAATGCTTAGAATGTGTGCTGGCTTCAAGCCTGCATATCCAGTTTCTTCCCAAACATGAGTTCCCTATTTAGCAATGAAATAGCAGTGAAGACTATTATAGATAACTTTTTGTATATTAGAATTCCCTCTACTTATCAGATATCCTCAGATTTAAGATATAGAGGCAGGAGGGGAAAGCTCAAATGCCCACAGAAGCAAAATGCACAAAAATATAAATGAAGTGAGCAATGATAATAAAATTTCTATTTTTACTCCAGAAACACTTTATTAAAAGAAGATTCTTCCCTTGGGCACCTGGGTGGCTCAGTCAGTTAAGCATCCGACTTTGACTCAGGTCATGATCTCACAGTTTGTGAGTTCCAGCCTCGCATCGGGCCCTGTGCTGACAGCCCAGAGCCTTAAGCCTGCTTTGGATTCTGTCTCCCTCTCTCTCTGCCCCTACCCTACTCATGCTCTGTCTCTCTCTGTCTCTCAAAAATGAATAAATGTTAAAAAAAATCTTCGCCTCCATACACAGATATGGTATGGAGCACACGAAGTCCTCTCTAGCACAGACTTTCTCACTTTTTCTTTTCCTTTT
>NW_024412376.1:153502905-153538616 GCF_014898765.1 Herpailurus yagouaroundi
ACGAAGTCCTCTCTAGCACAGACTTTCTCACTTTTTCTTTTCCTTTTTAAAATGTTTATTTATTTATTTTGAGAAAGAGAGAAAGAGCAGGGAAGGGGCAGAGAGAGAGGGAGAGACAGAAGCTCAGGTAGGATCTGCACTGTCAGGGTGAAGCCCAATGCAGGGAAGGAACTCACAAACTGTGAGATCATGACCTGAGCCAAAATCAAGAGTCAGATGCTTAACTGACTGAGTCACCCCGTGCCTTCCACCACTTTTAACAAAGACATAGATAAGATCAAACTTGTCTTCCCTTTTAACTCCATTATACAGGAAGTCCAATAACAACAAATGACACTTGACACTTGACCTAATTATAATGTAAATAAGAGACAGTTATAGGGATATTTTATAATTTTTTTTAAATTATTATTTTAGAGAGAGAGAGAGAGAGCATGAATAGGGGAGGAGACAGAGGGAAAGAGAGAGAGTATCTCCAGCAGGTTCCATGCTTATAATGGAGTCAGACACAGGGCTCGGCCCATGACCCTGGCATCATGACTTGAGTCGAAATCAAGAGTTGGCCACTCAACTGACTAAGCCACCCAGGTGCGTAGGAATATTTTAAAACTGAAATGTACAGGTCCCATCAAAAGGTGATACGCAGCTTCAGATGATATTTGTTATGTACTAATATAGGCCCAACATTACTAGATACTCCACTTTTTCAAAGGAAGCAGGACATCCTGATATATCCCAGTTTTAAGTGGTAGCAACTCATTCAAATAATCTTTAAACACTGTGTAGGCAAATATTGTGTGGGCCAAACAAAACACATCTGCAGATGATGGAATATAGTATATTTTTCTGCTCAAGAAGCCCACACTCTTTTGTTCTCTTGTATTTTCATTTTTCTTGTGTTTCAAGACCAAGCTCAAGGACTATTATCTTTGTGAAGCTTTTCTTGAACATCTCCAGATGGTATGTGCTTCACTCCTTTGTGTGCTCTAAACAGACTACTCTCTAAACAGACTCTGTCACAGCATCTCTATATAATTTTTCTACCTATTTGTTTGCCTCTCAATCTCCCATATTAAGCTCTAGGGTCTTCCAGATAAGAGACTCTAGTGGATTGAATGGTGGCTCCCCAAAATTATGCCTGCACCCTGAACTTTAGATCCTGTGAGTATGACCTTATTTGGAAAAAGGGTCTTTGTAGAAGTAATTTAGCTAAGGATCTCAAAATGAGATCATCCTGGATTATCTGGGTGTGCACTATCCAGTGACACATGTCCTTATAAGAGACATAGGGGAAGGTCATGTGAAGACAGAGACAGAGAGTAGAGAGATGCAACCATAAGCTGAGAAATGGCTGGAGGCACAAGAAGTTGGAAGAGGCAAGGAAGGATCATTTCCTGTAGCCGTCAGAGAGAGCCTGGTGCTGCTAACATCTTGACTACTGACTTTTAGCTTAAAAACTGTGATAGAAAAAAAATTTTAAGTCCTTACATTTTTGGTGATTCATTACATCAGCTCTAGAGAATGAATAGAGAGACTATGCTTACATAACTTTGTATCTCAAGCCCCTAGCACAAAGTCTGCTATATAGGTGGCGGGCAGGAAATAGATGTAATTCTTTGGGATCAAAAGTATAAATTCTCACTCTTTATGGGCTTATGAGTTTCCTTGCACACTTCATGCACTGTGGCAAAATGATATTACATTTTTCATAAATATGACTCTTAAATGGACTTATTAAGGCTCAGTAATCAAACCAGTAGCAATTTTTTAGAGTTAGGAAACTTTACATACCATCACTCTCTGCAGAAGTGCATAAAGTCCACTCCTCTATAGATGAGCAGAGAGGAACAACTACTTCTTCCATATCAGATGTGTGGTGCTGTGCCCACATGCAGTTTAAAGGCACATATTTTTCCTAAGGAGAGTGATCATGGTTCCCAAAGGCAAAATAGAAGATGGGTTCTGATAACAGAAGCCATGGATGTGGACCAAAGTGCTACTTGTTACTAGTGGTAAGATCTTGCATAAATTTTTTAACTTCTTTGAGGGAGTGGAGGAAGAGCAGAGATGATGAACCCTGTATTAAAAAGATTAGAAGGTTAAACACCCTTTCTGAGTATCTAGACATAGAAGGGACTAAAAATATGTTACTTGCCTTCTGGAGATTTCCATTATGCTGTTCTCTCTTGATTGAGGAATTAAAGCTTGGGAAAGTGTATTCGCTGAGCCTACTGGTTTGAATTTAAGGGTATTAAGTTGGATTTCCTATTCTTAAAATGCAATCCAGATTTCCCTTCTATAATTCCTGGAAAGCAGATTGGGGGGATGGGCAGGGTAAGGAGCTGAGACTTCAGTACCATGAGGACCATTACATTCTGGAAATGTTCTTTCCCTTGCTAAAAAATTAAAACAAAATGAAAATTGTGTTCTGCCTTGGCTCTCCATTTAACACCCTTCTTCTTGTTGATGGTTAGTTGGTGCTTATAATTGGCATGCGATTCATAATGAGGTCACAAAGATGAAATCATGAACCCACAACGAGAATCATATCAATATCAAGGCTTTCTGTGAGAAAGCAGGTCTTGCAAATTATGTTTAGCCTTATCAACTCAATTTTCTCTGTTGGCAAAACATATTCAGCACCATGCTAGTGTTGTTGGTAATTATGTCAGCCTGCCCATCAATCTTTCTAAAAGAGAAATACACCCACCACAAGACCCATTGAGAACAACAGCTTTTATTCTATTCCCTGTGAACCAATCTAAAGGCCTAGGCAAGGAGTCACTAAAAAGTTATTTTTAGTTTTCAGTCTCGAAAACAGGCATAGGTTAAGTTAGGTTATATAAGTAATTTGTATTGGTTAGTGGATCTCAATTGGAGATGACTTTAAACTCCAGATGACATTTGGCAATGTCTGGAGATATTTTTGGTTGTTTCAACTGGACAAAGCAGAAGGCTCCAGGCAACTAGGGGATAGAGGCCAGGGATGCTGCCGATCACCCTGCAATGCACAAGATAGTCTCTACAACACCAAATTTTACAGCCCCAAATGTGAATAGTGCCATGGTGGAGAAACCATAGAATAGGTGAACATGAGAGATGTGTCTGGAAAGGAAAGCTCACTTACATTTGGGGCTGGAGTAGCCATTACAGGGCTTATACACTTCAGAACTTAGAGACAGAAAAACAAAAGTAAAATTTTGTGGAGAGAATATGCAAACCAAAATGCAGCCTGATTTTGAGCAACCAGTTGAAGGTAAGAATATAGCTATTTGGCCTGATGCCAGATCACTGTGGCCTTAAGGTTATTAGGCTGAGACATTAGTAAAACAAAGGTCAACTAACTGTACACGATCCTTCGTTCCATATTACACAATGCTGAATAAATTGCAAAAATGTAAACTTTATTTTCACAGGATAAAAGACTGAATTTTGGTTACTGAGCATATGGGACCTTGTCAATTAAGGCATAAAGGTACAATAGATGGTGATAACCATAAGGAAGCAAGAGAGGGAAACTTGCTAATATCCTTATCCAACATCCTATCAAATCAAGATATTACCTAGATTTATAAAACAATTAATAGAGACCCAAAACTCATTTAAAGGTTAACAATTTCACTGAGGTAATAAAACTAACAATCAAAAGTTTGGAGTGGAAAGGGAAGAGGAAGATTGTGCATGTTAAATCTCTAATTTTTGGAACTGGAAATGAAGAGACAACATATTAAATTGATAATCAAAAAAAGGTGGTAAAATGACAATTTAGCATTAGGAAGGAAATATCAGAATAAATCCACACAAGAAAATAAGAATGAATGTAGCCAATAAATAAGATATTTGATGATGAGTGTACCGTGGTTGAGATAGCAGCAGGAGTCACATAGGAGGTTATTGCTTTTCATCATAGGCCTTTCCATGTGGTTTCCCTTTTTAACCATATTCAAGAATTTTGTTAATATTTGTTAAAAAAATAATAACATTTTGATTAGTAGAGAAGTTGGGACTCAATACCCCATGGATTGTCTTTGATATCCCAGCCATCATTCTCAAGTAGCCTCTGAAGCTATTCACAGTTAATACCCTGTTTTGTGTAATAGTTGATTTTATAGTTAGTGTCCGTGCAGTGTTTCCCATAGAGGAGATACTTTTTCACATTTATTATTTCTGTATATTTTTAGTTACCCCGGGAAATGTGGTTGGGGCACTTAGAAAATAGACTGTGAGGTAGATATGTGTTCTGGAAGTTTGTTGGAGGCACCCACATGGAAATGAGGAAGCAGGATTGGGCAGGAGGGTATGGTACCCTCACAACATAGTCATCAGCTGATTCAATGGGGAATTCTGGAGCTGAGGTGACCTTTAGAGTTGTCCCAAAAAGAGATAATAGGCCCTGGGCACAATTCTCCCTCATTGACAAGTATTTCCTGGAGGCTTGACCGTAGGGTGAGAAGGCATTCTTCAGCTGAAGGCTGCCCCAGAAAGAGTCAGCTGAGAGCTGTAAGCCACGGATACCTCAGCAGTTGGGCAAATCTATGCTTTACTCCTGAAGGCAGCATGTCTGGTCAGTGTCTCAGCATATCTACAAACATCTCTGTTTTATACATGCGGAAAAGAAAGGGTCCTTTATGATTTCAGCTATGCTGACCTCTCTTCACCAACATATCATATCAAAACACACATTTTATAATCAGTCATGTCAATTTTCCTCTACTCCCTACATTGACAGGCTGTGGACTCTCATTTCTCTGTGCTTTTGAGCAGCTATGCTTTCCATCTGAGATATTCTCTTTTCTTCTATAAGACTATCCATGGAAGATCCTTCAGCAATCGTAGGAAGCATACCAGATTAGTTGTGGTATCTTTCTTTTTAGCATGCTGTACAATGATGTAAATTCCATTGGGAAAGATCTTATCAAACTGTGTGTGTGTGTGTGTGTGTGTGTGTGTGTGTGTAAAAATTTGGTCTCTCTCACTAGATTTTGAGGCCCCTAGAATTGAGACTTTGCTTCTTAGCCAAGCACTAAATTCACTGCTTTACCTCCCTTAGGTGCTCAAAATTTTCAAACTGCAGATATCTCAGAAGATAAATGGCAGAATTGTTTTAAATTTTTAAAAATTTTTAATGTTTATTATTTGGGGGGGGGGGGGAAGCACCTGTTAGCGGGGGAATGGCAGAGATAGAGGGAGACACAGGATCCGAAGCAGGCTCCAGGCTCCACACTGTCAGCACAGAGTCCAACGCGGGGCCTGAACCCACGAACTGTGAAATTATGATCTGAGTTGAAGTCGCACGCTTAACCAACTGAGGCACCCAGAGGCCCCTGGAAGGCTTTTAAATTCCAAACTTGATGCTTTATATTTTATACTTCTCCTTTTCTTTAAGTTTATTAATGAGAGAGAGAGAGAGAGAGAGAGAGAGAGAGAGAGAGAGAGAGCATGTATGTGAGTTGGGAAGGGGCAGAGAGAGAGAAAGAGAGTGAGAATCCAAAGTAGGCTCTGCACTGTAATTGCAGATGCCCAGCACAGGGCTCGAACCCACAAACTGTGATCATGACCTGAGCCAAAATCAAGAATCGGACACTTAACCTACTGAGCCACCCAGGCACGCCTATATATTTTATACTTCTAATTTGAGGATCTCAGACAAGTGCTTGTGTCTTTGTGTCCAGGTTTGTCCTACCTACTTCACAGGTCAGGTATAAAAAACAAAATGCTATTCAGATAATGATGTACCCACATTTTACAAGCCACGGTATAAGGGACATATTGTGTTTTCTCTGTTATGATTGTGACCCCACAAATTGTCAATTCAATTTCAGGAAATACCTATTTCATCACTATAAAATTGGTTGGTTCCCAACCACAGCTTACATTCACCCCTCTTGACCCATCTACACGATTCACTGAGCACTGAGTTATGCCATTTCCCTAATAAGATACCAAAACAAAACAAAACCACTGCAATTGAATGTTTATTTTCAAATACAGTGTCTGTAAGCATCTACATGATTGTGACTTCAGAATACTATCCCAGTCAATGAAAGAGATTTTCCTCTAAGGTTGCCTCTTGACATCTGACTCATGCCCAAACTAAAAATCTAAGCAACAGGAAAGCATGCATCATTGCCCTGTGTGTATCAGAGGTTTTGTTTTGTTTGTTTTATTCGAGGTTATGTGTCAGAGCTGAGAAAAATACTTTCCTCTTGACTGTCAACTAGAAGGAGAAAAAAACCCTTGGATTTACCATAAATGCATTTAAATATCTCTATGATTCTATCATGCTACTAGAGGGATAAACTATCAATAAACAAAAGGAGTTGGCATCTAAAAGTTTATTTCATGAAAAATATATAGACCTAGTTCTCAGATGTAATCTACTAACTTTATGAAGTATTCATACTAAATGGACATTAGTGAATAATCCTCAAAAACCTAAAGTTTAACATCTGTCTTTCTCTAAATAAAATATGAAAATTATTTTCCACTTGAGGGTATTTGGAAACAGATACTGCCTGGTATGAAGATTTCTTAAGTGATGGCTTCATATTTTCTTTGGAGAGCTTTGTAAAAGTTTCTGAGCTTATCTAATATTACAAAACTTTATTTGAGAATTATTTTATAAAATTTGTGTGTTCTTCTGAGTTTCCCAGTTCTAGATAACCATGTAAAAGACACCATTATTAAATTAAATTAATCTTGAAAAACAAAAGAAAAAACGGGGAAGAGCTTTACTGCAGATATCAAACCTAGATTTTGAAATAACTGTCATTAATATGCTCATGATAATAGAGTAAAAGATGAAGAATTTACTCAGAAAACTGGAATCTATAAAAAACCCAAATTCTATATATGAAAAATAAAATAACAAATATTAAATCTCAAGCAAATTTTCCCTCAGGTGGAAAAAAAAAGGCTAAAAGAAGAGAGAATTGGAAGATGGAAGATAGGTCAGTAAAAAATCAAAACGAAAACCACACAAACACCACCACAAAAATCCAGATAAGTTGAAGCATGGATGAAAGATATGGTAGAGAAAAGTGAATACTGTTTGTAGATCATGGTAAATGAATCTAGCATTAAGGTAATTAATAAATATTGATCAAAAGAGAGAAACTATGAATAGAAGCAACTTTTGAAAAGATGATGGCCAAGAATCTTGAAAAACTTACAAACTATCTGAAATATGGATTCACCCTATGCAGTATAAATCCAAGGATAAGTCACACCTAGCTACATCAGAGTAAATTTGTGGACAATCTAAAACAAAGGATAAGGAAGAGAGAAAAGACATGTCTTTCAAAGGAGCATAAAGAGACACAGACAAAACTGTCGGATAACCTATCAGCCAAAATATTGGAAGTCAGAGAGCAATGGGATGGTAGCTTCAATGTGTTACCAGTAATCAGTAGAGCGTGGTGATTAATATGCCACATTTTGGAGTTAAAGAATACTGTGTTCACATCCTAGCTATGCTTCTATCTAGCTGAGTGAACTTCAAAAAGCCACTCTCTAAATCTTTAGTTTTATTATTGAAGAATAGTTGACATACTCTCTGAATCTGAGACTGAATCTTTTCAACCATGTAGATCACACATGTGTAGCATGGGGGAAAATAGTAATATGTCCTTCGTAAAGTTGTTATTGACACTAAAGGATATCAATATGTTTACCATGTTTAATAGTGTACATGGCATTTCTTGTTGTATTTAGTTCTCGTAAAATAAACACAACAAAATTTATCATTTTAACCATGTTTTGGTGTTAAAGGTGTTAGGTACATTCCCATTGTGCAATCAGTCTCCAGAACTGTTTTCATCTTCCTAAATGGTAGCTCATACCCTTTAAACATGAATTCTCCTTCCTCCATTCCCTAGCTTCTGGAAACCAGCATTCAGCTTTCTGTTCTGTGAATCTGATTATGGCATGAATTCCATATACTCATTCAATATTCGTTTTTTTGAATGGTTTATTTCACTTGTTATTAATGTCTTCAAGGTTCATTCATATTGTAGCATGTGTCACAAGTCCCTTCCTTTTTAGGACTGAATGATATTCCATTTTATCCATTATCCATTTTATCCATTATCCATTATCTGTCAATGAGCACTTGGGTTGTGTCCACTTTTTTTTTTGGCTATTCTGAATAACGCTGCTGTGAACGTCGGTGTTTAAATATCTGTGGGAGTCTCCGCTTTCAATTCTATTGTGTATATATTCAGCAGTGGAATTAGTGGATGGTATGGTAATTCTATGTTTAATTTGTTGAGGAACTGTTATTATATTCTTAATTATTACTTATATGTGCCATTCCTGTATTCAATACGTTAAAAAGACCATGATGAAAAGCATAATGTTTGCCACATTACAGTGGATTCTCAGCACCTGGTCTACAGTATGTGCCCAAAAAAACTAAAAAAACAAAAAACAAAAAAAAACAAAAAACAAAAAAACAAGAAAACTTGCTGAATGACTGTGTTGGCAACATAACATGGTGGACCAGTAGACTATAAATGGAATATAAGGGTAGAACATGGAGATTCAAGTCCAACTAATCACACAGTCCAGCTTTGTGTTCTGGCTTCTGGGCACTTTAGTCACAGTACTTTCTGAGCTTTGCCATTCTTTCATGTGTAAAAGGGAAAAAGAAGAAGCCCAGTACTGAGGGAAAAAAATGAGTAAATTTATGTAAAGAGGATCTGAAGTGCTTTGAAGAAACTATGATATTCTAGTCAATTTTTAACCATTATTCATCCTGAAACAGATGTTCGGCATTTTCACAAAACACATGTATTGTGGTTTGACATTGCTAACACAATATTTTTATAAAGTATATTTTAAAATTACTTTTTCAGAAAATGATGAGTCCTGGTTCTATTCACTTACATATTTAAGTACTTCAAAGTTTTTTCAAGAAATCAAAATATAATTTTTTTGGTTACAGATTTTTCTGAACATCAGAGTGGAGGTTACGTTAATTATGTGAAAATGCTGGGGAAAATCTACATAATAATACAGTTTGAATACATATGAGACGATGAGTAATGAAGAAAGAGAATACCTTGCAACTGTAAAAGTATTATAAATGCAAGTTACCTCCTCCCTGTCAGGTTTGGGTGTGGGGTGCTAACTGGGTACAAGGTGAGTTCAGGTCCATGGCACTACAAGTATTCTTCAGTGTAAGGAAAAGGAACTTAATGATTTTAAAGGGAAAATTGGGAAAATGTGTTATGCTGACTTCCAAAATTCAAGTAAGGGATGAAAAATAAGCCACAGGAAGATCAGAAATAAATGTGGACTTCAGGAACAAATAGACTAAGGAACTAAAATGCTGCCAGATCTGTTTTTCTGTACTTTACCACTGCTTTTTGGGGAAGTCTGTCATCATATGCTTGTAGATGGGTTTCTCTTCATGAATGGGAATATGTCTGCCTACAGCATATTACTTGGCTTTGCCTACAAAACAGGGGCTGACTTTATTTTATGTTCTAATTAACGGACTTTATTATCGAGATCAGGTTTAAGTTTACACACAAATTAGCAGAAAATACAGGGAGTTCTCATTTATCTATCTCACTAATCCACCCTCTGCATTTCCTCTTTTATTAACATCTTGGATTAATATGGTACATATTAATTTACATCAATTAGTTGTAATTGATCAGCCAATATCTACGTATTATGATTAAGATATATATTATGATTAAAGTTTATAGTTTACATTAGGGTTTACTCTTTGTGTTGTATATTCTCTGGTTTTTGACAAATGTATGATGACATATCTACCATTATAGTCAGGTACAGAATAGTTTCACTGTGCTCTTCCTATTCATCCCTCTCTCCCTGCCCCCTCAAACTCAAGGCAGACACTTATCTTTTTACTATTTCCATAGTCTCACCCTTTCCAGAATGTCATATAGTTAGAATCATACATTATGCAGTCTTTTCGGATTGGCTTTTTTCACTTAACTATATGCATTTAAGGTTCCTCTGTGTCTTTTCATTGATAGATAGTTCATTTTATTTATTTTATTTATTTATTTATTTATTTATTTATTTATTTATTTATTTATATAGAATGGGAGCAGGGGAGGGGCAGAAAGAGGGAGAGAAAGAATCTTAAGCAGACTCCATGGTTAGCATGGAGCCCAATGCAGGGCTTAATCTCAGGGACTGTGAGAAAATGACCTGAGCCAAAATCAAGAGTTGGACACTTAACTGACTGAGCCACCCAGGAGCCTCAGTTCATTTATTTAGTTACTGATAATATTCCATTTTATGGATATACCACAGTTGTCTTTTTTTTTTTTTTTTCCATTCATTTATTGAAGGGCATCTTGGTTGCTTCTAACTTTTGGCAATTATGAACAAAGCTGCCATAAAAATTTGTGTGCATATTTCTGTGTGGGCATAATTTTCAACTTGATTTTTTATTATACTTTTTTAATTTTGAATTTTGGGGAAGTAGTCTGATTGGGCAATCTTAGGTTAAGGAGGTGTCCCAGGATTTATTGGGTTGATTCATTGGTTTTTGTTATGAGAAAGAATTCACTGGATTCATTTATGGAGTCATGAGAGGGAATGATAGCCACCACTCTAGGTACCTGAATGAAGAGCAGAGACTGACCTTAGGAGAGGGCCATGAAGGCACGCATGTGCACTGCAGCCCCTTGTACATTTCACACATTTAATCTCTACAACAGCCTGTTTGAGTACCTGAGGAGACTCACTAAGTTTTAGAGAATTTAAGTAAGTGGCTTGAATTTTAAGTTAGTAGCTGGTGGGTAGAAGACTGAATCTAAGTGTATCCATTTTCAAAATCCGTAACTTTTACCTCCAAACCTACTAGAATCTAGTATCATATAATTTCAGAATATAAAAATATTGCATCCAGAGTCGAGGCTCAAATTTGAAAGTAACCCTTATAATATAATATCTTTCATATGGAATTTTTGCCTGCTGCCTATCCTCTTCACACAACCTGCCACACATGGGCTCATCCAGTAATGGATCAATACCTGGCTAAGATTAAGCTTAGTTGCTACAACCTCATCATTACAGTTTTGAGAATCTTCTTCCCATTCATGTAGACTCTAAAAGATTATTGACTCAATCACTAGAGGTTGTATTTATACAACCATTTTAAAATTGCAGAATAAAGAAGAGAGAAACCAAATAATTCACTGTAGTGGCAGAAAATTACAGATAGTATCCTTAATCATAATTAAACTGTTATTATTTATCCTGTTTACTTATACGGTTTACTTATTACTGCTCAGTAATAAACCACTCCAAAATTTAGTAACTTAAAGTAGTCACTGATTTTGCTCACAATTTTGTGTTTCAGGAATATTGAAAAGACTCAGCTGGGAAGTTGGTCTCTGAGCCATGTTGTGTCAGCTAGGGTCCCTGGGGCTGGAGGATCAGATGCAAACATGGCTTCCTCACACATCTGGCACCTTAGTCCTCCTTGATCTCTTTCTGGACATGATAGGTCCAGATAGGTCCTCTAGGGTCCTTTCAACTTGTTCAAGCTTCTCAAATATGGTGGTCTTCGAGTAGTCATATTTGTTACATAGAAGCCAGAATTAAAGAGGCAGGAACAGAAGTTTCCAGAGCAGTTAAGACTCACACTTGGAGCAGATGGAAGAGTCCCACCTCTGTCCTATCCTGTTGGTCAAAGTGCTTACAGGACTCCTTTACACACCCTCCTCATTCAAGGGTACATCTCCTCTTATCAGGAGATGACAAGTCACATTTCAGGAGAGAATGAAGGGTGGGAAATGATATTGTGACTATCTTTAGAAAATATAATCTGCTCTACCACTGCAAAAAAACCTCCCTTCTTTCCTGCCTACCTAGAGCCAAACCATTTCTAAGTGCTGGTAGAAATTTAGTGAGCTCAGAAACTGATCTTGACTATAGGATTTTAGAAGAATTTATTGGTCTCATGAATGTTCCTAAGAACATATGATATGTTGTGTCAGGTCAAACTTAAATTAGTTAATGTAGATAGGGCTATGACTGTTGAAACCATATTTGTAGGTATCACTGACTGGGCATTTCCTTTGCGACAAGAATTATACACACATACACATTTATTTTTTTTTTAAGTTAATCTTCATGATAATCCTCAGATATAAGGCCTTGTATCTTCCTTTTACAGGTAAGGAATTTAAGGCTGTTAGAGTTTAAATAACTTTGTGGTAAATCTGAGTTCTGAATGCAGTTCTGTCTAACAGCAAAGTCGATATATTCTATACTATACCTTTTAAACCTACATTTGAGTGTGTGTGCATGTGTGTGTGTGTGAGTGAGTATGAGTGTGTGTGTGTGCATGGAGGGGGCTACATACATGAGCTTGTGGGGTTTGGCAGCAACCTTCCCAACTCACACATATGCAACATTGTTTTCACTGACCTCCTACATCAAACCTCTGCCTTTGACATGAATTCCCAAATCCCAAATAATCACTGAACCTGTGGGTCCTTAGGCAAGGCCTTCTCACTTCAACATCACCTACCCTTCAAACATATACATTTACGTAAGGGCCACATGTCATTTTTTGTTATGAATTTTTTTTATTTATATATGAGATTTATTGTCAAATTGGTTTCCTTACAACACCCAGTGCTCATCCCAAAAGGTGCCCTCCTCAATACCCATCACCCACCCTCTCCTCCCTCCCACCCCCCATCAACCTTAGTTTGTTCTCAGTTCTCAACAGTCTCTTATGCTTTGGCTCTCTCCCACTCTAACCTCTTTTTTTTTTTTTTTTCCTTCCCCTCCCCCATGGGTTCCTGTTAAGTTTCTCAGGATCCACATAAGAGTGAAACCATATGGTATCTGTCTTTCTCTGTTTGGCTTATTTCACTTAGCATCACACTCTCCAGTTCCATCCACGTTGCTACAAAAGGCCATATTTCATTTTTTCTTATTGCCACGTAGTATTCCATTATGTATATAAACCACAATTTCTTTATCCATTCATCAGTTGATGGACATTTAGGCTCTTTCCATAATTTGGCTATTGTTGAGAGTGCTGCTATGAACATTGGGGTACAAGTGCCCCTATGCATCAGTACTCCTGTGTCCCTTGGATAAATTCCTAGCAGTGCTATTGCTGGGTCATAGGGTAGGTCTATTTTTAATTTTCTGAGGAACCTCCACACTGCTTTCCAGAGCGGCTGCACCAATTTGCATTCCCACCAACAGTGCAAGAGGGTTCCCGTTTCTCCACATCCTCTCCAGCATCTAGAGTCTCCTGATTTGTTCATTTTGGCCACTCTGACTGGCGTGAGGTGATACCTGAGTGTGGTTTTGATTTGTATTTCCCTGATAAGGAGCGACGCTGAACATCTTTTCATGTGCCTGTTGGCCATCCGGATGTCTTTAGAGAAGTGTCTATTCATGTTTTCTGCCCACTTCTTCACTGGGTTATTTGCTTTTCGGGTGTGGAGTTTGGTGAGCTCTTGATAGATTTTGGATACTAGCCCTTTGTCCGATATGTCATTTGCAAAGATCTTTTCCCATTCCGTTGGTTGCCTTTTAGTTTTGTTGGTTGTTTCCTTTGCTGTGCAGAAGCTTTTTATCTTCATAAGGTCCCAGTAATTCACTTTTGCTTTTAATTCCCTTGCCTTTGGGGATGTGTCGAGTAAGAGATTGCTACAGCTGAGGTCAGAGAGGTCTTTTCCTGCTTTCTCCTCTAGGGTTTTGATGGTTTCCTGTCTCACATTCAGGTCCTTTATCCATTTTGAGTTTATTTTTGTGAATGGTGTGAGAAAGTGGTCTAGTTTCAACCTACTGCATGTGGCTGTCCAGTTCTCCCAGCACCATTTGTTAAAGAGACTGTCTTTTCCATTGGATGTTCTTTCCTGCTTTGTCAAAGATTAGTTGGCCATACTTTTGTGGGTCTAGTTCTGGGGTTTCTATTCTATTCCATTGGTCTATGTGTCTGTTTTTGTGCCAATACCATGCTGTCTTGATGATGACAGCTTTGTAGTAGAGGCTAAAGTCTGGGATTGTGATGCCTCCTGCTTTGGTCTTCTTCTTCAAAATTGCTTTGGCTATTCGGGGCCTTTTGTGGTTCCATATGAATTTTAGGATTGCTTGTTCTAGTTTCGAAAAGAATGCTGGTGCAATTTTGACTGGGATTGCATTGAATGTGTAGATAGCTTTGGGTAGTATTGACATTTTGACAATATTTATTCTTCCAATCCATGAGCAGGGAATGTCTTTCCATTTCTTTAAATCTTCTTCAATTACCTTCATAAGCTTTCTATAGTTTTTTTAAATATGAAATTTATTGTCATTTGGTTTCCACACAATACACAGTGCTCATCCCAACAGGTGCCCTCCTCAATATCCCTCACCCACCCTCCTCTCCCTTCCACCCCCCATCAGCCCTCAGTTTGTTCTCAGTTTTTAAGAGTCTCTTATGTTTTAGCTCCCTCCCTCTCTAACCTTTTTTTTTCCCTTCCCCTCCCCCATGGTCTAAGTTTCTCAGGACCCACATAGGAGTGAAAACATATGGTATCTGTCTTTCTCTGTATGACTTATTTCACTTAGCATAACACTCTCCAGTTTCATCCACGTTGCTACAAAAGGCCAAATTTCATTTTTTCTCATTGCCACGTAGTATTCCATTGTGTATATAAACCACAATTTCTTTATCCATTCATCAGTTGATGGACATTTAGGCTCTTTCCATAATTTGGCTGTTGTTGAAAGTGCTGCTATAAACATTGGAGTACAAGTGTCCCTATGCATCAGCATTCCTGTATCCCTTGGGTAAATTCCTAGCAGTGCTATTGCTGGGTCATAGGGTAGATCTATTTTTAATTTTTTTGAGGAACCTCCACACTGTTTTCCAGAGTGGCTGCATCAGTTTGCATTCCCACCACCAGTGCAAGAGGGTTCCTGTTTCTCCACATCCTCTCCAGCATCTGTAGTATCCTGGTTTGTTTATTTTAGCCACTCTGACTGGCGTGAGGTTGTATCTGAGTGTGGTTTTGATTTGTATTTCCCTGATGAGGAGCAACGTTGAGCATCTTTTCATGCACTTGGTCGCTATCTGGATGTCTTCTTTAGAAAAGTGTCTATTCATGTTTTCTGCCCATTTCTTCACTGGATTATTTGTTTTTCAGGTGTGGAGTTTGGTGAGTTCTTTATAGATTTTGAATACTAGCCCTTTGTCTTATATGTCATTTGCAAATATCTTTTCCCATTCCATTGGCTGCCTTTTAGTTTTGTTGATTGCTTCCTTTGCATTGCAGAAGTTTTTAGCTTCATGAAGTCCCAATAGTTCATTTTTGCTTTTAATTCCCTTGCCTTTGGGGATGTGTCAAGTAAGAAATTGCTACGGCTGAGGTCAGAGAGGTCTTTTCCTGCTTTCTCCCCTAGGGTTTGATGGTTTCCTGGCTAGCATTCAGGTCCTTTATCCATTTTCAGTTTATTTTTGTGAATGGTGTAAGAAAGTGGTCTAGTTTCATTCTTCTGTATGTTGCTGTCCAACTCTCCCAGCACCATTTGTTAAAGAGACTGTCTTTTTTCCATTGGATATTCTTTCCTGCTTTGTCAAAGATTAGTTGGCCATACTTTTGTGGGTCTAGTTCTGGGGTTTCTATTCTATTCCATTGGTCTATGTGTCTGTTTTTGTGCCAATACCATGCTGTCTTGATGATTACAGCTTTGTAGTAGAGACTAAAGTCTGGGATTGTGATGCCTCCCACTTTGGTATTCTTCTTCAAAATTACTTTATCTATTCAGGGTCTTTTGTGGTTCCATACAAATTTTAGGATTGCTTGTTCTAGCTTCGAGAAGAATGCTGGTGCAATTTTGATTGGGATTGCATTGAATATGTAGATAGCTTTGGGTAGTATTCACATTTTGACAATATTTATTCTTCCAATCCATGAGCACAGAATGTTTTCCCATTTCTGTATAACTTCTTCAGTTTCCTTTATAAGCGTTCTATAATTTTCAGCATACAGATCTTATATATTTTTGGTTAGGTTTATTCCTAGGTGTTTTATGCTTCTTGGGGCAATTGTGAATGGGATCAGTTTCTTTATTTGTCTTTCTGTTGCTTCATTGTTAGTGTATAAGAATGCAACTGATATCTATACATTGACTTTGTATCCTGCCACTTTGCTGAATTCGTGTATCATTTCTAGCAGACTTTTGGTGGAGTCTATTGGATTTTCCATGCATAATATCATGTCATCTGAAAAAAGTGAAAGCTTGATTTCATCTTTGCCAATGTTGATGCCTTTGATTTCCTTTTGTTGTCTGATTGCTGATGCTAGGACTTCCAACACTATGTTAACCAACAGCAGTGAGAGTGGGCATCCCTGTCGTGTTCCTGATCCCAGGGGGAAAGCTCTCAGTTTTTCCCCATTGAGGATGATATTAGCTGTGGGCTTTTCATAAATGGATTTATGATGTTTAAGTATGTTCATTCTATCCCGACTGTCTAGAAGGTTATTAGTAAGAAAGGATGATGACTTTTGTCAAATGTTTTTTTCTTCATTGATTGACAGGATCATATGCTTCTTATCTTTTCTTTTATTAATGTGATGTATCACACTGATTGATTTGCAAATGTTGAACTAGCCCTGCAGCCCAGGAATTAATCCCACTCGATCATGGTGAATAATTCTTTTTATATTCTGTTGAATTTGATTTGCTAATATCTTATTGAGAATTTTTACATCCATATTCATCAGGGACATTGGCCTGTAGTTCTCTTTTTTTACTGGGTCTCTGTCTGGTTTAGGAATCAAAGTAATGCTGGCTTCATAGAATGAGTCTGGAAGTTTTTCTTCCCTGTCTATTTTTTGGAACAGTTTGAGAAGGATAGGTATTATCTCTGTTTTAAATGTCTGGTAGAATTCCCCAGGGAAGCCATCTGGTCCTGGACTCTTATTTGTTGGGAGATGTTTGATAACTGATTCAATTTCTTTGCTGCTTATGGGTCTATTCAAGTTTTCTATTTCTCCCTGTTTGAATTTTGGAAGTGTGTGGGTGCTTAGGAATTTGTCCATTTCTTCCAGGTTGTCCAGTTTGTTGGCATATAATTTTTCATAGTATTCCCTGATAATTGCTTGTATTTCTGAAGGATTGGTTATAATAATTCCATTTTCATTCATGATTTTATCTATTTGGGTCATCTCCCTTTTCTTTCTGAGAAGCCTGGCTAGAGGTTTATCAATTTTGTTTATTTTTTCAAGAAACCAAACTCTTGGTTTCATTGATCTGCTCTACAGGTTTTTTTAGATTCTATATTGTTTATTTCTTCTCTTATCTTTATTATTTCTCTTCTTCTGCTGATTTTGGGGTGTGTTTGCTGTTCTGCTACTATTTCCTTTAAGTGTGCTGTTCGATTTTGTATTTGGAATTTTTCTTGCTTCTTGAGATAGGCCTGGATTGCAATGTATTTTCCTTTCGGGACTGCTTTTGCTGCATCCCAAAGCGTTTGCATTGTATTTTAATTTTAATTTGTTTCCATATATTTTTTAATTTCTTCTCTAATTGCCTGGTTGACCCATTCATTCTTTAGTAGGGTGTTCTTTAACCTCCATGCTTTTGGAGGTTTTCCAGACTTTTCCTGTGTTTGATTTCAAGTTTCATAGCATTGTGGTCTGGAAGTGCGCATGTATGATCTTAATTCTTTTATACTTATGAAGAGCTGTATTGTGACCCAGTATGTGATCTATCTTGGAGAATGTTCCATGTGCACTTGAGAAAAAAGTATCTTCTGTTGCTTTGGGATGCAGAGTTCTAAATATATCTGTCAAGTCCATCTGATCCAATGTATCATTCAGGGCCCTTGTTTCTTTTTTGATGCTATGTCTAGATGATCTATTCATTGTTGTAAGTGGAGTATTAAATTCCCCTGCAATTACCACATTCTCATCAATAATGTTGCTTATGTTTGTGATTAATTGTTTTATATATTTGGGGGCTTCCGTATTTGGAACATAGACATTTATAATTGTTAGCTCTTCCTGATGGATAGTCCCTGTAATTATTATACAATGCCCTTCTTCATCTCTTGTTATAGCCTTAATTTAAAGTCTGGTTTGTCTAATATAAGTATGGCTACTCCAACTTTCTTTTGACTTCCAGTAGCATGATAGATAGTTCTCCATCCCCTCACTTTCAATCTGAAGGTGTCCTCAGGTCTAAAATGAGTCCCTTGTAGACAGCAAATAGATGGGTCTTGTTTTTTTATCCATTCTGATATCCTATGTTTTTTGGTTAGCACATTTAGTCCATTTACATTCAGTGTTATTATAGAAAGATATGGGTTTAGAGTCATTGTGATAGCTGTAGGTTTCATGCTTGTAGTGATGTCTCTGGTACTTTGTGGTCCTTGCAACATTTCACTCACAGATCCCCCTTAGGATCTCTTGTATGGATGGTTTAGTGGTGACGAATTCCTTCAGTTTTTGTTTGTTTGGGAAGACCTTTATCTCTCCTTCTATTCTGAATGACAGACTTGCTGGATAAAGGATTCTCAGCTGCATATTTTTTCCATTCATCACATTGAAGATTTCCTGTCATTCTTTTCTGGCCTGCCAAGTTTCAGTAGATAGATCTTCCACTAGTCTTATGGGTGTCCCTTTATAAGTTAGAGCGAGTTTATCCCTAGCTGCTTTCAGAATTATCTCTTTATCCTTGTATTTTTCCAGTTTCACTATGATATGTCATGCAGAAGATTGATTCAAGTCACGTCTGAAGGGATTTCTCTGTGTCTCTTGGATTTCAATGCCTTCTTCCCTCCCCAGATCAGGGAAGTTCTCAACTATGATTTGTTCAAGTATACCTTCAGCCCCTTTCTCTCTCTCTTCCTCTTCTGGAATTCCTATTATATGGATATTGTTCTATTTCATTGAATCACTTAGTTCTCTAACTCTCCCCCTCATACTCCTGGATTTTTTAATCTTTTTCTCAGCTTCCTCTTTTTCCATAATTTTATCTTCTAACTCACCTATTCTCTCCTCTTCCTCTTCAATCTGAGCTGTGGTTGCCTCCATTTTGTTTTGCACCTCATTTATAGCATTTTTTTAGCTCCTCATGACTATTTCTTCGTCCCTTGATCTCTGTAGCAATAGATTCTCTGCTGTCCTCTATACTTTTTTCAAGCCAGCGATTAATTTTATGACTATTATTCTAAATTCTTGTTCCATTATATTGCTTAAATCGTTTTTGATCAATTTGTTAGTTGTCACTACTTCCTGGAGTTTCTTCTGAGGAGAGTTCTTCTGTTTTTTCATTTCAGGTAGTCCCTGGGGTGGCGCCAAACTGCAGGGCACTTCCCCTGTGCTGTCTGGAGTAACTTGTGTTGGTGGGTGGGGCCGCAGTCAGACCTGATGTCTGTTCCCAGCCCACTGCTGGGGCCACAGTCAGACTGGGGTGTACCTTATCTTCCCCTCTCCCAGGGGCAGGACTCACTGTGGAGTGGTGTGGTCCCTGTCCAGGCTACTTACACACTGCCAGGCTTGTGGTGCTACTTTGATGGGATCTGGCATATTAGCTAGGGTGGATCTGCAAGGTGCACAGGGGTGGGAGGTGCAGGCTTAGCCGGCTTTGCTGTCAGTGGTCCCCTGTGAGAGGGGCCCTGCAGCACTGGGAGGGAGGCAGACCCATCAGAGGAATGGTTCCATAGAAGCACAGCATTGGGTGTTTGCACGGTGCAAGCAAGTTCGGTGAACTGGTTCTTTTTGGGGTTTTGGCTGGGGGATGGGCGAGGGAGATGGAGCTGCCAGCACCTTTGTTCCCCTGCCAAGCTGAGCTCTGTCTTTCCAGGCTCAACAACTCTCCCTCCCGGTGTCTTCTCACCCTCCCGCTCTCCAAGCAGAGCTGTTGACTTTTAACATTCCAGATGTTAAGTCCTGCTGGTGTCAGAACTCATGCAGTCCAGCCCCTCCACTTTTGCAAGCCAGACTCGGGATCTCTGCCCTGCCAGGTGGGCTGCCCCTCCACTGCCCCGGCTCTCTCCTGCCAGTCTGTGTAGCATGCACCACCTCTCTGCCCTTCCTACCCTCTTCCGTGGGCCTCTTGTCTACTCTTGGCTCCGGAGAGTCCATTCTGCTAGACCTCCGGTGGTTTTCTGGGTTATTTAGGCAGGTATGGGTGGAATCTAAGTGATCAGTAGGATGAGGTGAGCCCAGCGCCCTCCTAAGCCTCCATTTTCCCTAATGGCTGTTATGAATTTTTTGAGTGTCATGACCTTCATGACATCTTGGTGCTCAGGCATACCAAAACTACCAAGTCACTGTTCTAGCTATCTAACTGTGCCACAAATACAAAGAGAGCCTAAGATAAAATGGAATTCAAAGTGTTGTACAGAGTTCAGATAGAATCACTAGCCTGCAGACCAAAAGACAGTTAACGTTGGACAATGCAACCAGCTTTGGTCCAGGCTTAACTGGGACCAAACTCAGGGCCTGCTCTAACCTCCCCACCCCGCCGCCTAAAACCATTTGAATATTCTCCCTGTATTAAACCTGAAAAATATCTCTACAAAAATGCCCAGCAAATTCCATCATGCATACCATCTATACAGGTTGAACTAATGGCACAATTATTTCTGTATTATGTACCACACTATATCTTTATTCTCCACACTGCCTACTCAACCTATCTTCCCATCTCCTGTATAAAATTTGTACTTGGTCTGTTTAACAAAATTTAAATAGTTTATTCATTATAATTTAGCTTACTCAAAAGGCCTATAAAATATGTTCATTTTGAATCTATTTAATATAATTCCCACTATTAGCTCAATTCAATTTCCTTATGTTCCTAATATCTAAAGGTTACACAGGTATCTTTTTTTTTTCTGTGAAAATTATCTTAATGTTCAGGTATTATCAAAATAGCAAAAAATAAAGAACACAATTTGTTAGAAAAATGGTAAGTTTTTTGACGTCATAATACTAAGTAATGATAATAATGTTCATAAAACATGATTTTATAAGTAATAATATTATTCATAAAAAATGCCCCAGACATATTTTTCAATCGATCTCTAAAAGTGGAATTATATACAGTAAAATATTCAAAATTTGTTGAAACAATATTTTACAAGTTTACTTATAATTCCATAATTTTAACTAGAGTATTGAATACAGACTGTTATGTTTTTCACATATTTGTCTTGCTTTATATTTCTAGGGTATGAAAATAGCCCAAAGAAATTTTAACTTCCATTTTTCCTAGTTCACAAATGAAAATTGAAGGTTAGTCAAAGGAAAACAGCTTCCAGGAAGAAAGACATTCTAAACAAATCAAAACAGCAGCCTCCTCCAAAACCCCAGGCCCAGAGGCAACTCCAACATGGCCAATAAAACTGCATCTGGAGCCATGAGGGAAGCCAGATGCTGCAGCAAGTAACGTCTCCTGCAGCCAATACTTGTTTCTGCAACTAGCTTCCAAAAAGAGAAGGATTTTTAAGAGAAAAGTTTCACCCTTTATTGATTAACAACGAGTGGAAGTTGTGATTAGTAGTAGGAAATACTATCAAAACGAACAAACAAACCAAACACACACACACACACACACACACACACACACACACACACACACACACATTTTCATTCAGTTTTGTGACGTTTCCTCATTTGCTCATTATTGTGATCACCTTTGCTGAGACTTCATTTTTCCTGACTGCATTCTAAGAAGGCTTCACATTTTCATTGAGGAGCATGTGGTGCCAGGAATTAGTGCAAAGAAAAATAGACCAAAGGCAACAGGATCAAGTCCTTTATAATTAATGTCACACCATGGAATCACGTGGCTAACACATAAACATTACCTTCAATTTCTATCAAAGTACTCTTTATTATACATGGTTCTTGGCATTGTGAATTCAGGAACACAAAAGTGTCCACATGTTCAGGGATGCCACTGCTATTTTTGATTTAAAGAATTAGTGGGAACCTAAATTCTATCGCAATGTATTCCTTCCACATTGCCTTGGGCAGCTCTGAGCTGGGCAGAGGGAAGATCTTAGTCTATCTACACTGAAGCCACTAGAAGGCAAAGTGATAATGTAGCAGTTTTTGGCTTAAATATTCCTGAGCAACTGACTTAAACTTGGATTCTTCCTTTAACAATTAGAGAGAATATTGCATCTTTATGTGGTTGTATTTAGAATTCATTAAATGCTATAAGTGAAGCCCCCAATGTGATTGTGTTTAGAGACAAGGTCTTTATGGAGATAAAGTTTAAATGAGGTCATAAATGTAGGGCCCTAATCCAATAAGATGGGTGTCCTTAGAAACAGAAGAGATACCAGGAGAGCATGTGCACAGAGAAAAAGTCATGTGAAGACAGTGAAAAGGCAAACAGCTACAAGCCAAGGGTAGAGTCCTGGAAGAAACCAACCCTGCCAGCACTTGATCTTGGACTTTCAACCTTCAGAAACTGTGAGAAGATCAATTTCTGTTGTTTAAAGCACTCAGTCTGTGATATTTTGTTATGGCAGCTCAAGCTGATGAAAACAAGTACATCACCTAAATGCATCACCACCTACAGATGTTGAAAATGAAGGGTTCTCTATTTTATCTTCAGAATTTCCATTTCCTCATGAAAGTCTGGTTAGATGAATGATTTCAGTCGCTAAGAATAAATGAGTGGCCAAAGATGGCTGAAGTGACACAGCAGTCCTCCACTTACCAAAAGCAGCATCAGAAAAACCTGTGTCAAGATTACAAACCTCCTTCCCCACTTGGATTTTTGTAAAAGCAGTTCTTCCCTGACTCTCCTCTAGCTAGGACACTTCCAATAGTATGAGGAATTATAGGAGCCAAGAATGCACATCCATTTTATAGCCCTAACTCCCCTCCCACAACGTGCCTCAAGAAACTGGAACCCTGGGATTTCAAGCTACAAAGGCTTTCTACCCTCTCCCACAACCTGCCTTGACCTCTTTCTAAGATCAGTCTTTAGGGAAACTCATTCTGCTAAGGTATGCTTCCTAGACACAGAGGTGGCCAAGAGTGAAGTGGGTTCTTTTGCTCTGAGGTATGGATAAACCTTTGGAATGTTTGTTGGAATGTGCATAGCCCATTGTGGAATGGGAAGAACTTGGAAATGGGAAGAGAAGGAGGATATACTGGAGGTCAGACAGACCTGAGGTGAGAACTCCAAGGAGTTTGAAATTCTCAGTTTGAGTCTGGCCTTCTAGGTCATTTTGAAACATGTATGCCAATATAGGAGAGAAGATAGATTTTATTTAGTGGAATGTCAGCTTAAGTTATAACTTTTTTTTTAATTTTTTTTAACGTTTATTTATTTTTGAGACAGAGAGAGACAGAGCATGAACGGGGGAGGGTCAGAAAGAGGGAGACACAGAATCTGAAACAGGCTCCAGGCTCTGAGCTGTCAGCACAGAGCCCGACAGGGGACTCGAACTCACAGACCGCGAGATCATGACCTGAGCCGAAGTCGGCCACTTAACCGACTGAGCCACCCAGGAGCCCCAAGTTATAACTATTTACACATGTGATATATGGTCCTTCATTTGTACTTTGCCCCTGGCTCCTGGAATGTTAGGAGAGGGGTAGTCAAATCCATGTTCTGTGGAGAGAAAGAATGAAAACATTCATCTTTAGGAACAGGTTATATAGACATGCTTATAGTTTTACTTTCCCCAATTAATAGTGTGCAAACTGCACTTCTGAACCCTGGGTTTCTATTCTGCTACTCCATGTAGGAGTGGGGTCAGTGGTTAACGGATAAGGATAGAGGATGGGTCTTGGGCATCCTACTCCAGCAACAGTGTCATCTTGTTTAGGCTTGGTACCCTCACATAGGTAAAGTATCTTTTAAAAAAAAAAAAGTCATTATGCCTTTATACTTTAAATAGAAAACACTTGCAGTGCTATGCAATGTATAAAGCATAACTTATTTCATTTAAACCAACACAACAATCTTACAACATAGGTGTCAATGGTCTCACTATTTTATAGATGAGGAACTGCATCCCAGAGAAGTCAGAGAAGTTGCCCAAGATTCCACAGCCAATAATTGATGGAGAGCGAGAAAATAAATCCTACTCTTAGAATTCAAGTCCATCCCATTTCCAGGACTCCATGCTGTCACTCAACTTGTGCTGTACTTATACGTTTTCTTTAAGTAGCATTCAAATTTTAGTGAAGATTCCTAAGAGAGTGCGAGATTACATGTATCAAAAATACAATAAATATATATACATGATTATATATTTATGTATGTTATATGTAATCATGTGTATATATCCATATATATGATCATATATGTGTATGTGTGTATATATATACATATGTGTGCATATATATAGATTTATATATATAAAATAAATTCAAAGACCTTAACATCTTGAAAAACTTAACAGACAACTGGATTCTTAAATATATGCAAATTATTATTCAGTTGATTATGCAATCCATCCAGAAACTGGTAGTTATACCATACCTTATAATTAATATCAGACTGCCTACACAGAATAAAATTAACTAAGTTTGCACTCTGACTAATTTTCATTGCAGCACTGTCACTAAGGAATTTAAATAACTTCAACAGTAGGTTTTGTAATACTCTTCTAATGCAAGGGGTTGATGGAAGCATCTGTTGCTTGAAGTGGTTTCCCTGGACTTGGGGGAAATCAATATTAAATTATCCCAAAATAAAATTTTAAGTGTTATAACAAAAATCCATCCTATGACACTGATAGATTTGTAACTTATTGTATTATTTTTAATGAACACATTATTATGTGGTAAGCTTTCCTCACATTATTATAAGATAGTTACAACTATTCTTAAACACATGAGGTAATTATTCATAAAGCAATCAAGAAAGAGCTTGCTGTTAGAATAAAAATGTGCCTTTCAGATAAAGCACGATTTTTTTTTTAAATCCCAATTTTTGTGTTGCTCTGTACTGGTGACATAAAAGGACTTGAACATGAATTTTTTAGCTGGGCAGACACTAGTACCTATCCTTAGCAGTCACTATTAGAACCCTTTTTATTCCAGTTATAACCCTTGAAGTCAAGTTTAAAAATGTAGTGAAAAACAAATTAATGTAAAAGTGGGTCTTGAAGAATCCAAAAATTTAATAAAGTACATAAAACTTAAATCTGGTTTGTTATCAAATTAAAACATTCCATTCTCTTAGAATTGGTAAACACTCAGCAACATCCTTAGAAATTGGTGGTGGGCAGTGGTCAGTAAGGAGAATCGCTAATAGAATTTAAGCACTGACTGTCTGAAAGTTTCCACAAATTACAAGCTGTATGATCTTTTCATAAGTTACCTAATCTTTTATAGTGGATGCAATAAAAGTTACCTAAAGATACCAGTTCCTAATTTTTAGAAACTGTACTTGTTTCCTAACAAGGAAAAAGGGTCTTTATTGATGTGATTACATGTCCTGAGATGGGGTTTATCCTGGATTTTCCCCGTGGGGAGTAAATGTAATCACAAGACATGGAGGGAGATTGAATATTAGACTAGGGGAGAAGATGCACACACAAGGGAGAAAGCAGTGGAATATGGAGACAGGAATTGGAATGATGCAGCCATGGGCAAGGATGCCAGAAGAGCCAGTAAATGCTAGAAAAATCAAGGAACGATTGATTCTCCCTAGAGCCTGGGGAGGGAATCCAACTTTGATGACACCTTAATTTTAGCCCAAGGATACTGGCTTTGGCCTTCCGGGCTCTAGAACTATTAGAGAATAAATTTGTATTGCTCTAAACCACTTGGTTTGTGACTATTTGTTGTAGCAGCCAAAGGAAACCAATACACCTGTCTTTGCTTTCATTTCTTCAGTTGTAAATCTAGAGCAATTATAGTCCTCATTTCACAGAATTGTTAGGAGAATTAAGGAACTGATCCATATGCTGCATACAGAATAATGCCTGGACTTACCTACTTATCTACGTGTATTTTCTATCTATATTAGATATAGCTGTACTGCATCTATACCTATTTATATTATCCATCTATATACTACCAGGAATTTTTTATTATTACCCATTTTTGTTCTATATCTCAGGCTAATTTTATGAATAAAAATACTAACTATTGGAAAAGAGAAATATTGTTTCACCAAATGACATTACACAAACAAAAAACTTCAAACATTATGAAGTTTACATTATTCAAAGAGTTTCTTTATCAACTATTTTATATATAGTGAAATGAAATAAATAGCATGACACAAATTTTATTTTATATTTGCCAATAAAATAGCTTAGAAAGGCAAAATCCTAAATTTGCTGATTTTCTCTGTGAGATACAATGTCTAATTTTTTTAATTTTTTTTTTACACTGTCTAATTTTTAACTTGAGATCCATCTTTGATAGAAGTTACTTCACAGTCAAAAACCTTCAATGCTAGGGTGTGGTATTTTGGGAAAGAAGAAATGATTGTCATATTTGCTTTCACTCTACAGCACATAGAACAGGGGCAAATACTAGATTCAAAGCCAGGAAGGAGGCCTTTCTTTGTTGGCCCCCCCTTGAAAAACTGTGGTCTTGGAGTTTAACTTCTCTGGAATTTGGCTTTTTATTCCATAATATCCATAGAACTTTACTAGCTGATTGCAGGCTGACGTCTCTACCTTCTTTTAAATTTCAATCAAGCAATCTATTTTGCTTATTACTGTATCCTCCCTTATGGTATAATTATTCATTTCTAATGTACCCACTCAACTGTAAGCTTTTTGGGGATAGAGGCCATATCTTAGCATCTATGTATCTGCCCCTTCTCTCCACCAGTCTGGACTACCCCATCTTTTTCCCAACCCTGACTCACAGAATATCTAGTGAATTACCTGGCACACCTGCATTCTCTCTCTCTCTGTTTCTGTCTCTGTCTCTCTCTCTTTTACACACACACACACACACACACACACACACACACACACACACAGTGTTTCCTTTCTTTCCTTGATGGTGAGAATGGATGTGTAAATAAATGAATAAATGAATTAGACAAAATAATCCTTAAGTTCTTTTAAAATTCCAGCTCTCCGGTTCTCTTCACCGCTTTGGACCTTTTTGTACTTCCCACCAGTTTTTCCTACCTGGTAATTGGTCTATTCAAGACTTTCCTACATAAAAGAAGTGGTGAGGTGAATTAACAAATTGCAAAAATAAATATATTGCAAAAAACAAATATTAAATGATTAAATTACAAAAACATATTAAATTTTACTGAGATCAGTTTCGGACTGAATGCAGTGACTTGTTTGCTTTATGGACTGCACTAAATGTTTAGGGGTGACTTAAGTGATGGTCAGTTGACAATCTTGAGAAACAAAATACTTTTAAGTACTCTGGTTCTGTTAGGCAGGGTCTGGAGGGCCCAAAACTGTTCTTTGTAAATTTACTTCTCTTATTTTAGAACTAATATTATTACTATTTGTAAATTTTTAAAATTTTTTGAATTTTATTTATTTATTTTTGAAAGACAGAGAGAACACAAGCAGGGGAAGAGCAGAGAGAGAAGGAGAGAGAATCCCAAGTAGGCTCCACACTGCCAGTGCAGAGCCTGATATGGGGCTCAAACCTACAAACCATGATCATGACCTGAGCCAAAACAAGAGCCGGATACTTAACTGACTGAGCCATCCAGGTGCCCCAGAACTAATATTTGTCAACAGACTAATCCTTTAAGAGTCACATGTCTGTAATTGTATTATAATCATCTCTTTAAAAAAATTTTTTTTAAGTTTACTTATTTTTGAGAAAGAGAGCATGTGAGTGTGAACATGAGCGGGGGAGGGGCAAAGAGAGAGGGAGACAGAATCTGAAGCAGGCTCCAGGCTCTGAGCTGTCAGCACAGAGCCCAGTGCGGGGCTCGAACTCACAAACTGTGAGATCATGACCTGAGCCGAAGTTGGATACTTAACCGACTGAGCTACCCAGGTGCCCCTATTGTAATCATCTCTTTAGTTGGCTGTCTCATCTAAGATTCTATCATTTTATTGATGATAATCACTGGACCTTCCCTCCCTAGGGACAGTACCCAGCAATGAACAGGCACAAACCAAATATTTATGTAATATCTAAATGAATGAAAAAAATGACTACAATCTAAGATTGAGTGGTTCCTGTTAGAGAAGTTGTGTGTGTAAGGCCATGCATGAGTTAAGGTTACTTTGAGTGACTTTATTACTAATACCTTTCACAACTGTTTTACTGGATTCTTTATACAAATAAATCCTGCCCACATAATTATGTTGACTCCTGAGATCTTCAGAAACATTGATTCTAATATACCATCAGTTTTTACAAAAGATTTTGTAGAAGAGAGTATCACATGTCCCCATGTAGATTCACAATCCCATCTCAAAAATTATAGAGCATATATCACTTCAAAATAGAATCTTCTGCACTAATTATTCACTATGGGGTTGTGTTCAGGTGGTGCTCTAAAAAGACAGAGACAACTGAACTAAAGCTGATAAAAACAAGCTCCAGCATGACTCAATGCATTTCAGTAGGAGAAAGGTCTATAAAGTATGCTGAAATCTTGGATCTAGGGATAATGGTGGTGTTTTTGCATAGTCCAAAGCAGACTTTAAAATTTAATTTAAATTAAAGTCAGTGTAATACAACTAGAAAAATATAAAAATCCGTGTAAGTCTGTCATTCAATAAAACATCATTCACCATGAGAAAGCAATGTAGCATAATAGAAAGTACTTGGAATTCAACAGAACACAGTTTTATATTCTCATCTAGCTAAATGACTGCAGGGGCATCACTTAATTTTAGTATTGGTTTTGCTTTATTATCTATAAGTGTATATAAATATGTGTATATCTGAATTGGTTTAAGAGTTACATAAAATAATATAAAAAACTTTGGGAAATTCCTGTCATATAGTAATTACTTAAACAACAGAACTCATTGTTCCAGGTTTTACAATTTGCTGTATTTTCTCATGTCTGTCTCCATGCCTAGATACTTTTATTAATTGCAATCATAGTTCATATACGTCCTGATTCCTTTATGTTATTGTTTTTCATTGATCATATTATGGTAGACATTAGGTTTTTGTTTGTTGTTTGTTTGTGTACATAGTCTACAAATGATCAATTTTAATCATTTCAAACGCTATTGCCAGTGAACAATGGCCTCCTGATGGACGTGTAGGCTTTCTGAAGCAGGTCTTTAGAAGTGACTTCTGGAATAAGGGGCACTAAGCTTTGACTAGAAATAGCTGCTTGCTGTTCCCATCTGCACTTGATGAGGAAGTTGTGGCCTCTTTTTTTCACTGATGTGGATTTTACCATCATTATCCATGCCTCTAACCTGCGGCCTTGATTACTATAATACTCTTGACTTTGGACTACTTTTGAGCTTTGGTTGGTGAAGACTGCAACAATCTACTCGCTTGTGGGCAGCCACTGCAGGAAGCATACTGTCCCAGTGTTCCATCGTAAAATGCAATGGAGCTGCACATTAATGAAGCCACAGCGAGGCTGAGTATATTTGAGGAATCACTTGAATATTTAATAAGTCTAAATGGAAGGGAGGTTTGTTTGTTTACTATTTTCCTTTCAGTGGTTGAACAAAAGTCACTTAACAAAACCATCTTAGCTGAATGTTATTATTTCCAATATCATAGGCATCTTACACCAGGAAAGTTAGATTCACAGCAGGGCTTAAAGGCCTGTTTCCAAGCTTAGTGCAAATGGTTGTTAAGAAGTCAAGGTCACCATAAAAGAATATACATCCCTGCCTCCAGGTGATGACACCAACTTTATGGAGGGTGATGACACAAAATAAAAAGGTGTCCAGCAATGGAGGAGGGTGGCTAACTTGCTACATAAACAGGTCAAAAAAAAAAAAAAAAAAGTAGAAGTCATGTCATCATACCATCAAATGCATCTAGGATGTAAGACATGAGAAAAAATATTCATGGTGATATTTATACAAAGGAAAGGAATAAATAATTACCTTAGGTATTCTTTAAATGTACCTACACATATATGGAATAAAATATATATTTGTAAATGTATATAGTTTTCTTGTTGTACCTATATCTCTTTCTATATAAAATGTATACATATATATCTATACATATATTAAATATATACATATCTATGCATACATTAAATGTATATATGTATATACATAGTTTATCAGTTTCCACACAACACACATACGCAGTGCACTTACAAAAATGTATTTATTTTATGTTTCTCAACTGACATCCCATTTCTCCTTTTAGATGTGTCCTTCCGTATTACATCATCCAAGTGCCTTACTTACTTGAAAACATCTCACCAAATCTTGTTTCCTAATCGTACCTTCCTTTCTGATAAAATGAAAATAATCAAGATGGTATCAACCACCTAGTTTCCGCATAGCCTTTTGTGGTTAATGATGACCTGCTGTCATCTGTGACGGGCACCTACTGAGAGAAAACATGTGCATTTAGTGCATCCCTGAGTTCATTAGCTCATGTTACAAGGGCAGTTTTCACTGAATTAAGTTTAGTCCACTTTTTAAAAACTTATGGATAGATAATTCTAATTATCATTATGAGTAGTTCTTGCTTTCATGAAGATTGGAAGAAAATACTGGAAAGGGAGATTTAAAGATGGGGTCCTCGCTCAGCCACTCATGAGCTGTAATGCTTAGAGCCTGGAGGCAGAATTCCAAGGGGGTAAATAATGGTTTTGGTGTCAGATTAACCACAAATTCAGGCTCCACTACTCACTAGCTGTGAAACTTGGAACACATTACATAACTCTAAATCTCAATTTTCTTGTCATTAAAATGATGAAATTAATTATACCTATCTCAGAGGTTTGTTGTGCCTATTCCATAAGATAATTTCATTCATGAGTCTATACTAAGCACTCAATCATTTTAGTTATTGTTAATATCATCTTGTATGAAATGAAGGGGGAATATTCTCCTAGCTTCTAGGTCCCTCCAATGTCAATATTGGACTCAGGAGGTCAGGGGGAAAATTAGTTTCATTGTTGTTTGAAACTGATTGAGTGATTGATGCTGCTAAGTCATTCATTTCTTTAATTTTCTTGTTAATTATTAATTCAATCAGTGATTACTGATTACCTACCATTAGCTGGACACTAATGTCCAGGCATTAGTCAAAGGCAGAGTCTTTGTCTACAGGAAGCAGGTCTAGATCTAAGGAAAGATCCATGGGTGAACATGAATCACAATAATATATTCTGATGAAAGAATGCACCTAACTCATTCTTGGGATGGGATGGAAAGTAAAGAAGTCTTGAAAAGAAGGAACCTCATCTAAAGTTTAGATGAAAAATACAAGTCATAACTAAAAGAGACAGTGGAGGTTAACTAGTCTGCAGAACTTAATTTAGAGTTGAATCTGAGGGGTTCAACTGAGGCTGTGACACAGCCACACAGTCAAAAACCTGGGAAGCCAGAACTCTTCAACTCTAGAGCTTTTATATAAAGTCATGTTTACCAAGTTGCATGCTGTGTTGTTGTCCATAGACCTCAGGGTTAGGAATTGGGCCAAGATATTCAAACTTACATTCTGGAAAATAGGACCCCTAAGCCAGGGAGCCAGCCCATCTGGGCAATGTTGAAACCCTATAATTTTCACTCATCCCTACAGCAATATTTCCCTTTCATTTGATAGTAAGGTGGCAATTAAAATAAAATGCAATACAGTGTACAAGAAGAGGGAAAAGACAGAACATGAGAGACTCCAGTGAATAGGGGAGGAAGCATATGGCCAAGGTAATTAGCTTCTCTCTGTTAAGTGTGGGCACATAATTGAGAGCTACATATACCAATCTGTATATTTCTGACTTTTATAAGAAACTCACCTAATAGCCAACTCTGGATTTCAATAAAAGTGTCAGAAATATTATATGTCATTGTCCCACCTTACTTTAACTGGGACAATTTCTTCAGACCAGCTTCAAACCAAGCCTTTCATCTATAAATATACTCCCAATCCAATTGAGCATTATTTTAAGGTAGACTTTAACTCACTTATTGAATGGTAAGTTCAACATGGTTTACTTGTTCACATCACCATATAAGTTTCAAATTCTTAGTGACACTGACCTGGTATCCCACAAATTTAATCAATTCTGATACTATCTACCTGGAGATAATGTCAGAACCCATAGGCAAAGGGTTCAGTTCCCCAAGACTGATTCCACTTCTGATGCCACTTCAGTTGTTACATGTCCTGCTGACCAACTGTATATAAATTGGAGGTTCTCACTACTCCCTCCTTGGGTTCCATTAATTTCCTAGAGTAGTATACAGAACTCAGAAAAAGTTTACTTACTCGATTTTTGGCTTATTGTGAAGAATATTAAAGGATAGAAACAACCAGCCAGATGAAGGGTTCCAGAAAGGAATTTCCCTCCCCATGAGTTTGGGATGTGCCACCCAATGGATGTGTTATGGTTCACCAATCTGAAAGTTCATGGAACACTGTTGTTCAAGAGTTTTATAGAGCTTAATCTGCAGCCCCTCCCTTTTCCCCTTCCCAGAGGTTGGTAGGAGGGGCTGAAAGTTCCAACCTTCTAGTCTATTGGTCATTCTGAAGACAAGCCCCACCCATCCCACAGGCTTTCTAGGGGCCCCACCCTGAGTTACCTCATTAGCATAAACTCTAAAGGGGGCTGCTAATGAATGGAATCAGACTTATCATTCAGGAAATTCCAAAGGTTTGAGGAATTTTGCTCCAGAGTCAAATATATTTCTTATTCCACAGATGGAATTTGATTTAAAATATTTATTAATTTTTCCAAGTGAATAGTAGCTAGCCTCCTTATTGCCAATTCATCAGGTCCACTGAAACCATGATCCTTTTATTTTTGGTCAGATGCTTTCTCTGTTGTTAGGATTGTAAGCAGCATAGCACATTCTACCTGAATGGATAGAGAGTATGTTATAACATTGCTTTATTCTAAGAACTCCCAATCCTTTGATGAGTTATCTCAATCAAATGCAAACTGGAAGAACAAGAGGAAAAAGTCCAATTCCCAATTTATTACTCTTTTAGGTAGGTAAGAATTAGGACATAATTATGCATGCTCAGGACTATATAGACTACTTTGAATTATGGGTTGCCCCAATGTAATAAAAATTTAGTGACGCTTTGTCTTATATTGTCAATTAAGTAAACTTCTGGCCTACTGACTAAAGTTTGATATATGTTGTCTTCCTCTGACTTTTTACAAAAGTGAGAAATTACAGAGCTATCTTAATGTTTCAAAAGATTAATTGTCCATAACGCCAATTTGGTTTGCATGAAGTCTGAACAGCTGTAATTATGCTTACTTTCCCTAGTGAATTTACCTAAGAAAATATTTCTAGGTTACAAGTTCCATCATGTTACATTTAAGAGGCCAAATTAAATACAATGAAACCTGCTTATTTCACTATTTTTCTGAGTGTTCTCCTACAGTTCACATTCAAATTTCAAAGCCTTAACAAAGTTTCCAAACTGCTGGGTTACCAACATTTAACTTTTTTCTTCTTGGACATCTTTGAAAAAACTGATAGTTTTTTTTTGTCTTAGTAATTATTTTTTGACTAATATCTTCCTTTCCAATTGCATGCAGTCAGCTAATAAAAAGACACAAGGATAAGTAAGATAAATTTGAATTTGAATGTCTCTTCTTAATCATAGATTTTGAACTGATCTCAGTGATCTGTTAACTGACGTTATCCATTTCTTCACACACACAAAATAATAATGTAATCATCCTAAGGCAACCCAGTTGGAAATACTAACTTGAAGTCAATGTTGGGAGAATGGAATTTTCATGCCAACTCATTAGTGAGTATTTTAAATATTCACATAGATATTATTTTATACTTTAAAAAAATACTTTAATTGGTTTTATCTATCAAGAAGAGTCTTGAGAATTCATACCACTTAAAAAAAAATTAATCTAGCATCCTTAGAAATGGATAAAAGATGCCAAAACACTGTGCATTCAGTTCCAGAGTGTTCCAGTGTGTTCAAAATATACTTCAAAAGTTTGCAAGAGTTTTGCTACCTAATGTTCTTAAAACTACTCTCCTCTTGAGGCCTATATCCTACAGAGTAGGCTTCTTTTAGTCCTGTGGTGCAAGGGGAAAACACAAAGGTTTGAAAAGAGCAGGAAAATGGAAATGTAGACTTCAGAATGTTTATAGCTTAATAGACATCAGAATCAGGCAGTAGTCAGAGTAAGCCAAAAAGTTTAAAAGCACCTTAGAGACTAATACAGAAAAGTTAAGAGATCAGAGGTCTCAGGATTACTTAATACGAAGCAAGCATAGAGAAAAATGTCTGTAAGAGTCAGATAGACAGCATTTGGACCATAGTTTTTCACTTCTTCTGTGGTTCTGAGCAAGCTATTCTGACTCTCTGATCCTTGTCTATTTTTTTTAAATGAATATAATATTAAAATCTTATAGGGTAACATTTAACCCACAATGATACTATATCCCCTAGATCTAACTTTGCCACCTCCCCCAAAATTAAGTGTAGAGCTTGCGAGCTGTGTTTGTATGATTTGATCTCATCTTCCTGGGAAGATAGAATACATCTCCTGCCCCAAGCTAAGCCAATCCACTTTTATACCTGAAAGATTGGAATTTAACCTAAGGCACCAAACTTATTTTGGCTTGACCATTGGACTGATGTGGCATCAAGCAGCCCTCTTTTGCCATGTGTACAGGAAAATAAAGTAAACCATCTAAAGAGAGAAAACAATTGGGGCACCTGGGTGGCTCAGTCAGTTAAGAACCCGACATCAGCTCAGGTCATGTCTCCCAGCTCATGGGTTCGAGCGCCACATCAAGCTCTGTGCTGACAGCTCAGAGCCTGGAGCCTGCTTCAGATTCTGTCTCCCTGTCTCTGTACCTCCCCCACTCACACTCAGTCTCTCAAAAATAAATAAACATTAAATTTTTTTTTTTTTAAAGAGAGAAACAAATCAAGTAAATTTTAAGGGATAGATGGTTGGGAGAGCCCCAGAGAGACTGGAATAGAGGGTGCTTGGGGGATGGATGATTTTCTGTGCTCTGATCATAATCCTTTGTGTGTGTTGCTCACCTTGGGGCCCATGAGAAATGACTGTGTTCATGTAATAATTTCTCACTTTATCCCTAGGTTCACTCAAGTTGATTTTGTTTTCCAGAAAACAGAAGAGTTTTAACTAAGAAAAATACCAACCTCATGATAACTGTGAGATTTACATTTGATAATTATAAAGTATCATGCAATGCAATATTTAGCATAGGGGTTTAACAGCACACATATTTCAAATGCCTGCTAGATCCAGGTAATATTACATAAGTTATGTAGAGCATTCCACACAATCTGTTGCCAGGTTAGATGCTCATATTCCCATTTTATAAATAAGAAAACTAAGGTTTGGATAGATATACTGACTTGAGCATAGCAATTAACTCACTTATTTTTTCAAAACATATTTATATGCTGCCAGTGAAAGGGAGACATATCAATCATTTATGATACTATGATGAAGGAACAGAAATCACCCCAACCTTGAAAGTTTCAGTGAAGAACAGTAATAGTGGTTTTATTTTTTTTTTTAATCTTTCAATTTTTATTTTTTTATTTTTTTTTATATATGAAATTTATTGTCAAATTGGTTTCCATACAACACCCAGTGCTCATCCCAAAAGGTGCCCTCCTCAATACCCATCACCCACCCTC
>NW_024412376.1:153543616-153559512 GCF_014898765.1 Herpailurus yagouaroundi
GTCTGGGCTACTTGCACACTGCCAGGCTTGTGATGCTGGGGATCTGGTGTATTAGCTGGGGTGGGTAGGCAAGGTGCACGGGGGCAGGAGGGGCAGGCTTAGCTTGCTTCTCCTTAGGTGATCCACTTCAGGAGGGGCCCTGTGGCAGCAGGAGGGAGTCAGATCCACTGCCGGAGGTTTGGCTCCGCAGAAGCGCAGAGTTGGGTGTTTGCACAGAGCGAGCAAGTTCCCTGGCAGGAACTGGTTCTCTTTGGGATTTTGGCTGGGGGATGGGCGGGGGAGATGGCGCTGGGGAGCGCCTTTGTTCCCCACCAAACTGAGCTCTGTCGTCCGGGGACTCAGCAGTTCTCCCTCCCTTTGTCCTCCAGCCTTCCCGCTTTCTGAGCAGAGCTGTTAACTTCTGACCGCCCAGAGGCTAAGTCGCGCTTGCTGTCGGAACACAGTCCGTCAGGCCCCTCCGCTTTTTGCAAGCCAGACTCGGGGGCTCTGCTTGGCCGGCGAGCTGCCCCTCCGCCCCGGCTCCCTCCCGCCAGTCCGTGGAGCGCGCACCGCCTCGCCGCCCTTCCTACCCTCTTCCGTGGGCCTCTCATCTGCGCTTGGCTCCAGCTACTCCGTTCTGCTAATCCTCTGGCGGTTTTCTGGGTTATTTAGGCAGGTGTAGGTGGAATTTAAGTGATCAGCAGGCCGCGGTGAGCCCAGAGTCCTCCTATGCAGCCATCTTCCAGTAACCTCTCAGTAATAGTGGTTTTAAATAATAGCTTTATAATAGTCCCAAACTTAGGTCCTTTTCAGGCATTAAAAATATCTTTTTTCCCTTGGATGAGAAGTGTTTACAAAGAATACAAGCTTTGTATATTAATAATACATCAAAGGGTATTTCAATCATTTGTTTAATTTGAGAATATTTGTTTGCTTGGTTATTTTCTAGACTGAAATATATGTGAGAGAGAAATTATAGTTGTTTTTCCAGTACTTCAGACAACATTTAAGAAAGAAATACTTTGAGTGTCCCTTATAGTAACAAGAGCTAACATTAATTGAACTGTTGCCATGTGTCAAACATTGTTATAAGCACTTCACATACCATTTCTATCTAATTATCTTAATACATCTATGTGGTATTTCTTCAACTTCCTGGTGTGTTAGTAGAGGAAACAACCCCACAGGAGGCATATGGTTGTCATATCAGAGAGTTAGTAGTAAAATCAAGATTTAAACCCAGGTAGTGTGATGGTACCTACTCTCTTAACCTCTACTCTATATTCCCTTGAAAATATAACACAATAAAAATACTACTAAATATAGCAGTTATTTTACATTGAATACTTATGTGCCAAGTCATTACAAAGGTTATATTTATTATTCTACATTCCAGTAATGTAACAGAACTAAAGTTCTATCACTATAAATAATTTTAAAAGAAACTCCATTTAAAAAACTTACTTTAGGGGCGCCTGGGTGGCTCAGTCGGTTAAGCGTCCGACTTAGCTCAGGTCACGATCTCACGGTCCGCGGGTTCGAGCCCCGCGTCGGGCTCTGGGCTGATGGCTCAGAGCCTGCAGCCTGCTTCCGATTCTGTGTCTCCCTCTCTCTCTGCCCCTCCCCTGTTCATGCTGTGTCTCTCTCTGTCTCAAAAATAAATACATGTTAAAAAAATTTTTAAAAATAAAAAATAAAAAACTTACTTTAGACCCTGTCACTCCTCCATTATATCAAGCTATACTTGATGCATTTAAGTCCTACTAAAATGGTACCTTAATTTTAGTAAAATATGACCTCCTTCCTACCCTGGCAAAAAAAAAAAAAAAAAAAATGGTTTTAACAGGATTCCAGAGGACAGATTAGATAATATTCCAATATATTTTAAACTAAAAAGTTATCCTAAAATTTTAGACAGTAAATATCACTTATCCCTTGATATGATATGTTCCAGCCTTTTGTGGTGGGCAGAGGGCCCTGTTAGCTATGACCAGCTTCAAGTCCCAGGTAATGTCTCCAAGCCCCCATTCTTGCATCTATGTTAGTGTGAGTTAATATGATGATACCAGGTTTCACTTTGTGTCATCATTTTGTTCAGTTGGCATTGGTTGTCTACAGCACTGGGTTTTGAAATAATTTGAGCTGCATCAAGGTTCAGAAGAAAAATGTGGCATGATTAATAGAAGGAAGGGTAGAGAGAAGAGGCTGTATCACTTCAAGACATTTATAGAAGATTTCTGTTTTACTTAAGATAGGTGAATTGCTCTAACAAAGAGACTCCAAAATATATATTGTCTCAAATACAATAGAAATTTGTTTCTCCATCTTGTGACAGTACAGGAGAGGGGAACAAGTTGGTGTGATGTCCTTCCCAAACAGTCATCAAGTGACCCAGCCTGGTGCACATTATGTTAGTTCTTGCTCAAATGGAGAGGGGCTGTTGGGTTTCACCACATGAGAAATTTTTGTGATCCAGGTCTGAAAATATCATCCATCACTTCTCACTTTCTACTCTTGAGGTTTTCTGTTACCTAGCCAGTCTAATGGAGAGATAGGCAGGACTCATGACTTCTGTGTGTCCTTAGGAAGAAAATGAAAATATGGATTTTGATGACCAGTTATCTGTCTCTTCCACAATATCTAAAACATCTTTACATTCTAATACTCAAGGGTGATTCCCATTCACCACATGCTCGTTGATTTAGTGTGCTACAGATTTAAGTCAAACTCTACTTGGTGAATTTAAGCATTAGTTTTTTTATTGATACGGTGGCAGTAATAATTGGCAAAGTGACCAGTTGTTTAGGTCAGTTAGTAAGCACAGGGCATTAAAAAAGTCTGGAATAAATGTTTCAATATTGGTGTTAATTGGTTAGCTTTGTTCTAGTGAAATAATTTTCTGTTTTTTCGCTGGGATCTAAGCTTCATGCTGTAGGAACTTCATCTCCTTTTGTTCAATGTATACCCAGCAAATACAACAGTTCCTGGCATGTAGAAGACACTCAATGAGTATCCACTAACTGAATGAATACTTACATCATAAATTTATTGTCATACTTAATGAGTTCTTGGGAAGTTTCCTTTAAAACTATTATCTATAAAGCATTAAACAGACATATGGTTATTATTCATTAAATAAGCTACAAATCTCTAACCCTCACATTAATTCCCTTCAGAACTACCACTAGTATGTCTATAAGGCAATTTCACATGAACAAAATATCATTGCTGGCCAACAAGGGGACTAAAAACAATAATCATTCACATTGAACAGAAAGAAAGGTGACTACACAAGCCAGTGTGCTTGCGACTCATGGCTTCTGTCAGTTTACTCAGGATTTCATCTAGATGTTCACTCGTTCACTTTCTCAAGTGTCCCAGATGATAATTACCTTAGATGATAAGTTACATGATTACTCTAGTAATAAAATGTTTATTTGTTTTTGTTTTGTTTTTAACTTCTGGTAATATGCCTGAATTCTTCCTGATTTCTCAGACAGTTCTAATTTCACTGAAGCTTGCAGCTCTGTGATAATTTGGATTGCTGCTTCAAGTAACAAATCCATTGCTATAAATCCTGCCTTGTTTATAAAATATTGTGTTATTTTTAAGTGCTTGTTAATTGGCTAAATTGACTATTCCAGTTAAAAAAGCAAATAAAAAGTCATTAGAATAGAGTACTAAGCAGGATTTTACAATTTACTTGTCAACAGATTTCCCAAGCATAACTGTATTTGGTAAGAACTATAGCTGAAATCTCAAACACAATTCATAATAACCAATGAATTAGTAATACTCTTCCCATGCATAATTGGGAATAACCAGTAACAACTATGAATTGGAAATGAATTTCCCAATCATAATTGGAAATAACTAATAATAACTAATGAATTCACAATAGGTTTACTAAGCACAAATGTATCTGGTAGCAGCTACCAATGAATATCACAGCTGAAATTTAAACACAATTCATAACTCCAACATTTTAAGGCAGATGACATAATTCTTTTTTTTTTTTTTTTAGAGTTCATTTATTTGAACTCTCTCTTTGAGAGAGACAAAGAGAATGCAAGTTGGGAGAGGCATAGAGAGAGGGAGAAAGAATCCTAAACAGGCTCTACACTGTCAACATGGAGCCTGATGTGGGGCTCAAACCCATGAAGTGTGAGATCGTGACATGGCCAAAATTAAGAGTTGGCTGCTTAACTGACGAGCCACCCAGTCATCCCTAGATGACATAATTTGTAACTCGATATTTCTAATTTAGTTGAATGCTTTTTACCAAGTGTTTATTATCTTCTAACTGCAATAACTAGAGAACTAGTTTTTTAGTTAGTAGGATTAATTCTGGCTTAGGATCTAGTCCTGCAAACAATTAAAACTCACTACCTACCTTTTATTTTTCACCATATAAAAGCTATTTTTCTACCAGTATTATTACTCCATTTATTTCTACTACTACTGTTCAAATGTAGGGCTTCTACCCTGTATCTCCCAGATTTACTATTTTCACACTATTTTTTTTTTCCTGGAAAAGTCCGCTGAGGTCTTTTCTATCTTCCCACCTGTTAGTAAGCTCCTCTCTCTTACCCCTTTGCCTAAAGACCTCATAACCACACTACTCAGTGTTAAACAAACAAACAAACAAACAAACAAGTTGTTTAAATGCATTAATAGCTATTATATGTCAGGCACACTGCTAATTGTTTTCATGCACATTGTCTCATTTTCTTGCTATTATAATCTTGTGAGATGGGTACAATACTTTGCTTCTTACACATCTTTTTAAAACATTCTTCAGAGCAGTAACCATATGCTTACCCTAGGATGAATCTTAGCATATGGTGAATGCTTAATAAATAAATGTAGATTAAAAACAAATCTAAACTCAAGAGCCTATACCTATGCAATATCTAGTAGGTATCTAGAGCTGCAGAACAATATTACCACAATATTAGAAGCTTGGGTTAGAACAGAGTTATAATCTCATAGTTTCTGGCTTCATTTAGGAAAGTCCTCTCCTTTAGGTTCTCACAAAGCCACAGTCAATGCATTAGCTGGGACTGCAGTCTCATCTGAGCTTGACTGGGGAAGGAAGGATCTACTTCCATCCAGGCTCCCATGGCTGTTAGCAACTTCAGCTCCCAGCAGATTATTGGACTGAGTGCTTCAGTTTCTTGCCATCTGCCTGCCAGAGGCCTCTGTCAGTTTCTTACCATGTGAGTTTTCCAAAAATAGTCATTCACTTTCCAAAGCTAGCAAGAAAGAATCAGAAAGATTGGTGTTACAACTTCTGTGAGGTGTTCACTTACACATGATTACATACATCTGGTAGATCTTACCCTATTCCATTGATTAGAAGCAAGCCACAGACCATACACCCGCTCAAGGGAAGGGAAGGATTATCAGAGGGATGATGACCAGAAGGTGAGGGTCATAGAGATCACTTGAGAGTCTTTCCTCCTACAATTTTGCCACCACACTTTCTAAAAAGAAACTTGTTTGATAACAACATAGCATTTATCAGAAAGCCCATATTGATAATATAAGTAAGAGGAAGTTTTAAAATCTGGGCAGTGAGAATTTAACATATGGTTAGTTCTAGTTGACAGTAGAGGGCTGTCTGTGGGGTTAAGTTAGCTCTGAAGAAATTGGAAATTTTCTCTCCACACCTTTTATAGTAAGTGGGCACAGTATTAAAATATTTATACAACTTACATAACTGCATCTAGAAATTACGTATTTGATGTAATCTTTTCAGCCACACTTTTTTTTTTAATTCTTTCTTCTAAAAGCATTTTTGGCAACAAAAGCTTACCTGCCCTGCAAGCTTCAGAGAACACCAGCACTATGCTTTGCCAGGTAGCAATCTAGATGCTGAGTTCATTTTAAGTAATAGCAGAATAGGTTCGAAGGAGTACATATCATTGGGTTCAATTCAAATCATTATGCCTTAATCTTTATGGGAATTCTCAACTGCCTTCATATTTTAAATTCCAGCTGATAAAATTTCTTCTGGAATGATATTAAAAATCATAAAATAACACATACAGATGCACATGAATTCTCATTTATATTTTTTATTCTCCTAAATATGATATTTCCATGTTTAGTAAAATAGCATTACATGTGTAGGCATAGTTTTAATGAAGCAGAAAAGTCATTTTGAGTCGAGGTAAAATTCTTCCCTTCTTACCTCTCTTCACATCTTTCTTTCAAGATTGCTAACAGTAAGATATTGGTAGTTAAATAAATGTGAGTGCCAATTCCAACTCCTTCATTTACCAGTTGTCTGATCTTGAAAATTCACATAATATTGGAGTGTCTATTTCCTCAACTGTAAAGAAAAAAAGAAAAAAAAAGGATAATTATACCTGCCTCACTGGGTGGTAGTGAGGATTAAATAAGATTGAATACCTAAAGTGCTTAATGCAGTTCCCAGCACGGGGTTGGCACACTGTCCATGTTAATTTCTTCCCTCTGTCTTATATTCAGATATCAATTTTGCAGTTAAAAAAATGATGATTCCATTGGAATTGTTTCTCTAAATGAAGTCCAGGCTTTCATAAAGGGACGGCTTTTTCTGCGACTGAGGTGATTCCCATGACTGCACCATTTTGGTATACTGACCATAAGCTCTATTAAATACCTATCGATATGGTTCTGATAAATCGAATCTAAAGCTTCAGGTGGCTCATTGCATGGTTTTGTGTTAATTCTTGTTTAGCAGTTTCCTTTCTACCTAAGTGAAATTTGAGTTACTGGTTGCTTACATTTATGGAAATTTGCCCAGTTATAGATTCCTTCCATGACACTTATATAATAAGCCCTTGAAATACAATGCTAAAGCATTTGGTAGAGTGTTTTGGTTCATATTCCCATAGAGCATTTTTTGAACATCTGCTATGTGCAGTTCACTGTAGGGACTACAAAGGTGAAAACAAAAGGCAATCTTAATAATAATACTATTATTAATTAACATTAAGCCCTTACCATATGCTAGGCACTCATCTAAGTAATGTATTTACTCATTCATTTGAACCTCACATCATCCTTTAAGGTGGGTGCTATATCCACCATTTCATGTATGTGAAACCTCTGGGGTTCAGAGAGGGTAAGTTGGGCCACCATACTTTGATATCAGTCACACAGCTCTTAATAGGCAGAGCCAGAATTCAGACCCAGGGTGTCTAATACTATAATCTCTCCATCAGCTGACAACGGCTGACATCTAGAAGCTTGTGGTCTAGTACATTTCAAGAATCTTTTAGCTCACTAGTTATATAAACCAATTTTTGAAATAATTTTTAATTGCAAAAATTCCCACTCTACCCTCAAGCATCAGTTTTGTGTCTATAAAATAAAAGGGCTTTTGTGAAAATATTATTAGAAAGTAACACTGAATGCTCCAGTATGACTACCCCAGTGTGACCCCGGGAAGGTTTTTTCCAGGGCTCTTTGCTCATAATGATGTTTATTCATTAATGAATCCCCTCAACACCCCAGGTTTTTACTAAGGTGCTAGGAGTAGTCAGCCATGGCTGAGTGTCAGCCATAGCTCCACACTTAGAATTGTGTTGAACAAATCTATCAACACTCCAACACATAGAATTGTGTTGAACAAATCTATCAAAGGTTCTGAGTATGGAGTTGGCAAAATAGTGACTTGGTCCCTTGCTTCTTTATTATATTCTGTAAACTGAATGTTTGTGTCTTCCCCAAATTTGTGTGTTGAAACTTAATACACAATGTGATGGCATTTGAAGGTGGAGCCTTAGGGAAGATCATTAGGTCATGAATGTGGAGCCCTTATAAATGGAATTAGTGCCCTTATAAAAGAGTTTCCAGGAGCTCCCTTGCCCCTTCTACCACGTGCCGACACTGAAAGAAGATGGCTGTCTATGAAGAAGGAAGAAGGCATCAGACACTGATTCTGCCATTATCTTGGTCTTGGCTTTCCCAGCTTCCAAAACTATAACAAATAATGGTTTATTGTTTAAGCCACCCAATTGGTGTTATTTTCGTTATAGCAGCCAGGACGGACTATGGCAATCCTCATCAAGGCTAGTGGGAGGCATTGACCTGGTGTTTGGGTCTGCTCTGCAGACTCAATCCTTCCATTGAGAGAGTTACTTCAGGGTGATACCTAGAAAATGGGAAGGCTAGAATGCATTCACTATCCTTGCCTTTATGAGGGGGTCATCTCTTTTGCATTATATCACAATTGGTTTCATACATTTGTGAGGAAAATGGGTGCTATTTATTTGCCTTCTTGGAGATCCCATCTACGAAGTGTGGCTGTACCTATGTTAAAGTGAACCATTTTGAAAAAGAATTGTTAGTTATTCCTGAAAAGGAATACTTTACCTGTTCTGGAGCCAATGAGTATAAGCTTATCTTCTAAACTTGTCTTCAAGATGAGTATTTATTAAAATAAAGGCTGAAATTTGTTGACTACCTATTTACAGAGCACACATTCCTTAACTCATTGAATCTTTACTACAAAGATATGTTTTATGTCCACTTATTAACCCATTTTACAGACAAAGGAAAGAATAAGACAGAAGTAAAGTAACTAGCCTATGTTCTCACCACCAATGATGAAGCCGAGATTTGAACTCAGAGATTTTATCTCCAGACATTCTTATTTAATCCTGTACTAGATAAGTGTCCTTGATACCTTCCTGACACATGCTATACTAGTTCAAATGATAGAAATGTGAAATAGGGACACTGCTGTATTTTTGAAATAGTTATATGATTTGGTTTTGTTGAAAAATCTACCAGAAAGAGGGGTTCCTAATCCATTTAGGCAGCTCCCCCTTGTCTAGGCTGGTAGAGTCCTGTCTGATACAGTGTTCTCCTATCCTTCTTGTTTGCCAGCCAAGGCTTTACATATCAGCGCCTTGGGTGGAGCCCAGAAATGCAGTGGCAGACTTGCTGGTAGCAAAGTACTTTAATACTTTGAAACTAGAAACAAGAAACTCTAGCCAAAGAGACACCTCCAAAGCATCTAGAGTCTATGAGGGCTAGCCAAGATGAACAGTGATGTAATCTGTGCTATGATAACAGGCTCCCAAGCCAGGGCTACTTCTGACTGGTTTGTGAGAAAAAAAGTCTAGGTCTCAAGTGCCCTCAGACGGAAGACAGCCATGTTCAGCTTACTTTTGGAGTACCTGAGAAGTACTGTTGATGAAAAATCAACACTGGAATTTGGTTCGTCAAAGACAATTAAAACAATTAAAGGGAGGCAACCATATTTCATTTTCAGTGATTACAAATATTCTTAAAATATGATTTATTATTTTTTTAGAGAGATTGAGAGACATAGCACATGAAGTGGGGAGAGGGCCAGAGGGAGAGAGAGAGAATCTTAAGCAGGCTCCAGACTTGGGCCCAGCCCAGCTTGGGTCTTGATCGCACAACCCTAGGATCATGACCTGAGCCAAAATCAAGAGTCAGATGCTCAAACCATTGGGACACTCAGATCATGACCTGAGCCAAAATCAAGAGTCAGATGCTCAAACCATTGAGACACTTAAAAATATATTTTAAAGATATTCCATTCGGTGAGATTATAAAGTCTACTTTACCTTTAATATCCCAGGTTTTTTTCTAAATTCATTGCATTATTGAATCATCAAGAAGATGTTTCCTTAAAAATTTAAAGTACTACTAAACTGTAGTCTAGTAGTTATTTTATAATTGTTTTGTTCTTAATAACATATCCCTAACACCACTGTGGAGCAGTATAATTGGTCAGTGGATCCTAATTCTTCTCTAGTTCAGATTGGTAAATATTTTGAACGGGAACTATGTTAAGCTCTTCTATCAGAATATAAAGATAAATATATAAATATATTTTACTTCTTGTTCTTAAGTGTTTAAAATTAGTTTTAAGTATAGTAAATCAGTAACAAAAATAGTTATGATGTTTTGAGGGCTTACTTTGCACCATGCAATGTTTAAGCACTTTGCATTTATTAAATCATATAATTATAAAATTGACCAGATCTCTTTTTTCATCCTCATTTTTTAGATAGAAAACTGATGTCCAGAGAACTTTGATATTCTTCTCTAGGTTACATGACAAAAACAGCTTATAAATCTCAGTATATTAGTTTCAGAATATAGAAGATAGGGCTGCTGTACCAAATTACTATAAACTGGGAAACTTAAAATAATGGAAAATAACAGAAATAGTCCTGGAAGGCATAACTCTGAAATCAATGTGGCAGCAGTGACTTATCCCCTCTGAAGCCTAAGGGGAAGGTCCTTTCTTGACCTGATAACTTTTGGTGGCTGTCTGGTGCCTTGTGCCCTCATCACTCCGATCTCTGTCTCTTGTGTCCATGTGGACTTCTCTTCTCCTGTATCTTTTCTTCCCTCTTTTGTAAGGATATTTGTCATTGGCTTTAGGGCCCACCCAGGTAATCTCATCTCACAGATGATCTCATTTTAAGGTCCTTAATTTGATTATACCTGCAAAGACTGTTTTTTCAAATATAGTCACATTCAAAAGTTCTCAGGATTAGGATGTGGACACACCTTGTTAAGGGTCATCATTCACCTGCTCCAGGAATTCTGGCTGCAATTCCCTTGCTATGACTCTCTACACGTGAACATATATAGAAGGGCACAATAAGACTCTCTACACGTGAATATATATATTGAAGGGCACAATAAGACACCTCCCAATGGGATGGGGCGGCAGAGAAAGCACAAGTACTTCCATTAGGCAGAAAGAAGTTTGAACTTTGGTTTTACCATAATTATAGTTTGTTTCTCTTTGAGTAGATTATCTATTAGATATATGTTTCAGTTTTTTTGTAATAAAGTATGCTTTATTACACATTCTACCACATCATTTCATGAATATTAAAAAAAAACTCAATAAAATAATCAGGTCTGACATTTAATGGGTAAATATAAAACATTAGTGTTCCTTTACTGCCCATGAACAACAACAACAACAACAACGAATGGTGGAGGGAGTGGAAAAATAAGGAGGAATTTATTTCTAGATCAGACCCAAAGATAGAATTTAGAGGAGACCAAAGTCACGATATGTCTTGATGCATTGGTTGATTATTTACAGAGAAGGCAAGTCAAGTACTCTCTAAAAAACATGAAAAATGATTTATTTTGAAAAAAAAATAACAGAGTATTTTTACAGGAACATCATGGACAATAATTTCAGTCTGGAAAAAACAGATTGCTGCAGTATAAGGAGGACCTTTTAAGTGTTAGGCTGAGGACCTTTACAGAAATCTGAGGAATTATTATAAAGTTCTGAGACAAATGTATTAAGATATGAGGTTTTATTGTCTGGTGAAAGCATTTTTATAGTAGGATTTATATTCATAATATAGAAAGAACAATTATTTACAAATGCACAGAAAAAATAAACAGAAAATTTAAAGAAGTGCTCTACAGGGGTGCCTGGGTGGCTCAGTTGGTTAAGTGTCCAACTTCAGCTCAGGTCATGATCTCGTGGTTTATGAGTTCGAGCTCCTCATCAGGCTCTGTGCTGACAGCTCAGAGCCTGGAACCCATTCAGGATTCTGTACCTCCCTCTCTCTCTACTCCTCCCCTACTCATGCTCTGTCCTTCCCTGTCCTTCAAAAATAAATAAACATTGAAAAAATTTTAAAAATATAAAAAAGCACTGTACAAAAATTCATGAATCTCTGATGACACTTGATATACATCAGTGATGCTGTTATAGAAGGAATGTGCAACCCTATTAGTAATTGAGTCATATGATTAAAACCAGATGATTACACTAGCAAAAATTACAAATGGGAAAATAACCAGGAAGTAAATGCAACAAAAACTCTCATGCCCTGATTATGGAAGTATATAAAGTGTATGAAAGTATATAGGTACATGGAGGTATTTTTATAATATTTTAGAAATATTTTGACATTCTTTGCACATTTATATCAGGGTACATACATAGGTTGACCATAGGAGCATTATTAATAACATTTCCAAATATGAAACAAATCAAATGATCACCAAAAGTAGAAGGATCAAATAAACTGTGTTGAATAAGTAATGGACTATTATATAATAATGGAAATGACTGAGCCTCAAATGCATATGTCAAGAGGGAGCTACCTTGACAACACACTGAGTGAAAGAATTATGTCACAAAACAGGACATGCAGTGTGATTCTATTTATACAACTCTCAACTGCAAGAAAACCGAATGTTCGTTTTAGGATGGATACCTGAATGAAAAACTATAAAGCAAAAAGAGAAACCCAGGAGATTTTAATACAAATTTCAGAATAAGAGCTACTTGTAAGAGAGGGGAGATAAAATAACTGGGTTATAACTTCCAAATCTGCCAAAATTGTGTGTGTGTGTGTGTGTGTGTGTGTGTGTGTTCTAAAAACTCAGCAGTATTAATCATGTACTCATTTTAACCTCTTAAGTAAATTTTATGTTTATATATGTATGTATGTACATGTGTCTTTTAGAAATCCTTTTGTATGTTATGTCATGATTTCTTAAATGATGAAAAAATTTGATCTATTTGACATACTAGATTTTAGAGTTGAATTAGGTAGTAATTAGATTAAGCAAGACTCGATCACTTAACCTAATGTCAGTGAAAAAGGAGGCAGGCATGTGCCAGAATTGTGTCTTGAATTTAAAAATAATAATAATAATAACCTTTCAAAGATGGTGACATAAAAACTCACCTCCACTCACATATACACTGAATGTTCATATACACATGGAGCATTTCCTTCTGAAACAAATCCAGAAACTCACTGAGCTACACATAAGGTGACCTAGAATATACCTACACTGAAATTGGTAGGAAAGGCTGAGACACATTCTCACCAAGAACCTCACCTGTGGCACGGAGACATACAGTAGGAAGTGGACTCAAAACTCCCAACTTCTCTCTGAGGAATAAAGGGTTTGGATCCAACATTCAGGGCCCCACTTTTAAGACTTCCACCAGAGCGATGTTCCCCTCAAACACCTATCTCTGAAAATTAATGGGGCTTGCTCTCATAAGACTAGAACAAAGAGCTCTTAATGGGCTCAGGATGACTTGTGTTTATCTCCCCAGAGCTCAATGAAGAGGGAAAAGCCAGAAAGCCTCATCTCCCAGTTTTTTCCTTAAAAAAAAAAAAAAAAAGCCTGTTTTCATACTTTAAAAGCTGTTGCCAGAGAGTCAACCTTCTAATTTTGCACACAACCAGAATTGATCCTGACTGTGATCCTTCCTGGGCACCCTCCAGTGAGGCTGGTGAGTGCAATCTCCACATTCTCTCTGTGGCCCACTCCAGTTTGCCATGTAGTAGAAGAAAGAAAATAACAAAGATAAGAGTTGATGTGAATGAAACAAAGGCAAAAGAGACAGTAGAAAAGTTCAATGAAACTGAGCTGGTTTTGAAAAACTAAACAAAATAGACCAACCTTCAGCTAGGCTTAGAAAGGAAAAAAAAAGACTCAAATTAATAAAAAATATAAACAAAAGAGGAGACATTACAATTTGTATTACATGAATACAAAGGTCGTGGGTGAATGCTATAAACAATTAATACACCAAAAAATTGGACAAACTAAAAGAATTGGGTAAATCCCTAGAAACATAAAATCTACTAAGACTGAATCATGAAGGAAAAGGAAATCTGAATGGACCAATTATTTTTAAGGAGACTGAATCAGTAACCAAAACTTCCCCACAAAGAAAAGGACAGGATTACATACCTTCATTGGTGAATTCTACCAAACATTTAAAGAAGAATTTATACCAATTCTTCTTCAACTCTTATAAAAAATAAACTCATTATATAAGGCCACCATTATCCTGACACCAAACCCGGACAAAAACAATACAAGAAAAGAAAATTATAAGCTTGTATCTCTAATAAACACAGATGCAAAAATCCTCAAAAAATATTGGCAAATGAACAATGCATTAAAAGAATCATACACTATGATCAAGTGGAATTTATTCCAGAGATACAAAGATGATTCAACATTTATAAATCAATCAAGGTGATATATCATTGTAACAAAATTAAAGATAAAAAGTATATGATTATCTCAGTAGATGAAGAAGAAACATCTGACAAAAATCAACATCCATTCATGATAAAAACTCTCCACAAACTGGGTATAGAGCAAAAAATACTCCAACATAATAAAGGCCACAGCTAACATCATACTCAATGGTGAAAAGCTGAAAGCAGGAGCAAGACAATGATGTCCACTCTCACCACTTTTATTTAACATATCATTGGAAATCTTAGAGCAATTGATCAAGAAAAAGAAATAAAAGGTGTTCAAGTCAGAAAGAAAGAAGTAAAACTGTCTCCATTTGTAGATGACATGATATATATTGAAAATACTAAAGACTCCACCAAAAAACTGTTAGAACTAATAAATAGATTCAGTAAAATGGAGGATACAAAAACAATATATAACAATCAGTTGTGTTTCTTTCTATATGCTAATAACAAACTATCAGAAATAGAATTAAGAAAATAATTCCTCTTACAACTACATCAAAAAGACTAAAATACCTAGGAGTAAATTTAACCAAGGAGGTGAAAGATCTGTACACTGAAAACTATAAACCACTGAAGAATGAACTTGAAGAAGACATAAATAAATGGAAAGACATTCCATGCTCATGGATTAGAAGAATTAATATTGTTATAATGTCCATATTATCTTAAAAAATGTATAAATTAAAAGCAATTTCTGTCGAATCCCCATTGTATTTTTCACAGAAATAGAAAAACAATTTATGTTGTTAGATTTTCACAGAACTACAAGACACCATGAATAGCCAAAGCAATCTTGAGAAAGAAAAACAGAGCTGGAGTCAACATACCTCCTGATTTCAAACTATACTACAAAGCTATAGGAATCAAAACAGTATGGAACTCTCATAAAAATATATGCATAACATGTTCAACAGGAACGAAAGTCCAGAAATAAATTCTCACATACACAGGCAACTAATATTTGACAAGGAAATCACAGATACTCAATGAGGGCCCAATAGTGTCTTTAATAAATGGTATTGGGAGAACTGGATAACTACATACAGAAGAATGAAGTTGGACTCCTACTTGTACCACACAAAAATTAACTTGAAATATATTATAGATATAAATGTAAGAACCAAAGCCACAAAACTTCCAGAAAAAAAAAAAAAAAAGAAAACATGGGCAAGAATCTCCTTAACATTTGTCTTGGCAGAAATATTTTGTATATGACACTGAAAGCAAAGCAACATAGGAAAAATTAAAAATGGAGCTAAAGAAAACTAAAAAGCTTCTGCAGAGCAAAAGAAACAATGACAAAATGAAAACACAACCTATGGCATGGGAGAAAATATTTGTAAATCATGTATCAGACAAGGCATCAATATCCAAAATATATAAGGTCATACAAACCAATAACAACATCAACAACAGCAAACCCAATCTGATTTACAAAATGAGCAGAGAAACTGAATAGACACTGTTCCAAAGAAGACATACAAATAGCCAACAGGTACATGAAAAGATGCTTGACAGCACTAATCACCAGGGAAATGTAAATCAAACGACAATGAGATATCACAAAATGCTAGAATGGCTATCACAAAAAAAGACAAGTGTAGGCAAGGATGCAAAAAAATAGGAACACTTGTGCGCTGTTGATGGGAATATAAATTGTGTAGTCACTGTGGAAAACAATATGGAGGTGCCTTTAAAAAAAGAAAAGTAGAACCACCAATAACTACCATGTGATCCAGCACTCCTACTTCTTGGTATATATCCAAAGGAAATGAAATAGGATATCCTAGAGTTATCTGCACTGACCTGTTCATTGACCTATTAACAATAGCCAAGGTATAGAAACAATCTGTGTCCACCAATGGATGAACGGAT
>NW_024412376.1:153559912-153752387 GCF_014898765.1 Herpailurus yagouaroundi
TTTATATATATATCCTTATATATATAAATCTTTATATATATATATAAATCTTAAAATTTTAAATATCTTAAAATTTTACCTTTTAGTTATGCCTCAATAAAGCTGAAATTTAAAAATTAGGTGGGGAACATTATCAGTGTGATGTATTATAAATGGTATTTTCATTTTCCCTTTGATGTATGTGAATTTTCCTGATTATCATAAATAAAGTAATTTGTACAGGTATAGTGAAAATTTCTTCATCTCCTCTTCTTCCTCTTCTTCTTCCTCTTCCCCCCTCCATCTGCCTTCACTCTTCTCTTTTGTTGCAGTTTTGTTCAGATGAGTTTGATTGTTTCTCTCTGAAAAGTCAGACCCATGAAAAGCATTGACCAGGATATAAGATACACTGAATGTGGGAGTGGGGGAGGAGTTTCAGGAAAAGAGAATGGTTGGACAGACTCCCTTCTCCTTCCTCTCTTTCTCTGCCTCTTTGGTGAATTGTCTGTACTTAACATTTATCTTTCTATACTATGCAAAAAAAAAAAAAAAAAAGAGGAAAGAAAACAAAGAAAGAAAGAGAAAGAGAGGGAGGAAGGGAGGGAGGGAGGAAGGAAGGAAGGAAGGAAGGAAGGAAGGAAGGAAGGAAGGAAGGAAAAGAAAAGGAAATCTTTTCCTTTCTGGACCAGAGATTAAAGGAAATGAAATTTAAGCTACTTATCCTACAAGCAGCAGGGCATTTGTTTACAAGGGTGTATGCAGGGAAATGAATGAGCCCCTGGAATTTTATAAGGTGTGACTCAGATTCAGGTAAAATATTTAAATAACTCTCAAGCTACTTAAGGCTTGCTAAGCATGCAACCTTTCACAAAAACTTTCAATATTACCATTCTAGCATCATACTTATTAGCATGATTAGATTTTACTTCATCCTTTTAGAAATTGCTTTCTGTGGTATGTCTGGTTATTTGTTTGACAAGTTTTTTTGGCAATGTATTAAAAGTTTAATAGCCAAGCATGTAGGAGAGTGAGAGTTATTCCATCTGTTGATTGAGAAAGCCAAATGGAGGAAAGAGCTATTGCACAATTCTAGAACAGTGTGGATTATTCAGACTATTTCACAAGGTGGTTTCCATCAGACTTGATATACAGAAGAGTGGGTGCCTTCATATCTGAAAGCTAATGTTTTATTTTATTTTTCATTGTAAAAGAGCTTCTTTTGTTGTAGTTTTGTGCAACTGAGGTTAATTGTTACACTTTTTGGTTACATTTACAGAAAAGTAGATGTTAGTGAAGAATAGTCACATGAAGGGCATTGATCTGGAAATAAGATAAATTGAAACATGGGAATGAGGAGAAGAGAAAGGTCGGACTCCTTGATCTTGACTGGAGAATACAATAGTATCCTCTGTCTTCAGTAAACTAATAAGAGCAAGTTAAGATCAATGGGAAAAAGGAAAGAATATTTTAAAAGTTCCATCATTTTGCATTTATATAGTTTATCTAAAGAGAACAAAAGGTCAAATGGTTACAGAGCAAGGGTAGGATGGAATGACTTGAGACTTTTATTTATAAACAAGGGAGCTGCGTGATGACACCGATGCATTCCCCTCTGGTTATAAATCACTATGGTTCAATTTCCTATGCAGTTTAACATCTAACACTTCCTTTTGCCCCATAAATATTGCTACAAACTCTAGGTACTCCTACAGTACAAAATGAATAGAAATTAACTTTAATTTAATGGCTGTATCGAGAAGTTATTGGAAGAATTGAATCACGACTATAATAAAAAGTAAGCCTTGAATCATTTTTTTTAAAGAAAGGCTTAACGTGTACAATTTTAATATTGATAATATGACATTGCTCAAGAATGAATTCCCTAAACAACTGGCAGATGTGATCGTGCAGTTTGGAAACAGGAGAACTTAATATGAAAAATTATATTCAAGGCAATATTTATAGAACAGTAAGAGACCACACAGACAACTCAGCTGATAAATGTGATGCGTCTAACACAGCAAACCACAACCTAAAATGAGTGTTTGAACTTGTATAAAATATTTTTTTTTAATGTTGAATTTATTTTTCAACGTTTATTTATTCTTGGGACAGAGAGAGACAGAGCATGAACGGGCGAGGGGCAGAGAGAGAGGGAGACACAGAATCAGAAACAGGCTCCAGGCTCTGAGCCATCAGCCCAGAGCCCGATGCGGGGCTCGAACTCACTGACCGCGAGATCGTGACCTGGCTGAAGTCGGACGCCTAACCGACTGCGCCACCCGGGCGCCCCTATAAAATATTTTTTAAAAAGACAGGCAGAGAGACAGAGATATTCACATGAGAATTCAAGTCCAAAGGAACTTTTAGATGAAGATAGTCAATGTTAGGGGAGTGTGAGACGAATGAGGGATTGAAATTGCCAGAGAACAATGTAAGACAGGGGTTTGAGTCCTAATTTCATCTTATAGTGGATAAATGTGGATTTTGATTTTCTTTTTGTGATGTCCTAGGATCCATCCCTCTATCCTAACTTATGTCTGAATGTTCGTCTATAGAATCCTTGGGGCGCCTGGGTGGCGCAGTCGGTTGAGCGTCCGACTTCAGCCAGGTCACGATCTCGCGGTCCGTGAGTTCGAGCCCCGCGTTGGGCTCTGGGCTGACTGCTCAGAGCCTGGAGCCTGTTTCCGATTCTGTGTCTCCCTCTCTCTCTGCCCCTCCCCCGTTCATGCTCTGTCTCTCTCTGTCCCAAAAATAAATAAACGTTGAAAAAAAAATAAATAAAAGATGTTTAGAATCCTTACCTCCCGTTTTATGCATTAATGGGAGAGGACAAAGTAGACATTCTCCACTAGGGCTGTAAAGGAATTAGAACACCCTCTTCCTGCCTTATCTTGGCCAGGGACAGTCAGATAACCCAAAGACCAACAAGAAACACTCCCCCTGGACTTTGAAACCTGGAAAGTTACGAACAAACGTGAAATGGGAAGAAGCATATGTGAACATGACTTATAAAACGGTGGGCCAAATATTAATTATATTTCAAGAATTATGGCTCCCAGTGCCTTATCTGTGAAGGCTGATGTTTATGCACACTTCATGGCCAAATTAAATAAATTATAGATGGTCTCTAGTCATTTAAATCAACGTAATAGGAACAGCTAGAAACAGGTAGAAGTGCATCAAAGCTTGGGTTAACAGATGGGGCGCCTGGGTGGCGCAGTCGGTTAAGCGTCCGACTTCAGCCAGGTCACGATCTCGTGGTCCGTGAGTTCGAGCCCCGCGTCGGGCTCTGGGCTGATGGCTCAGAGCCTGGAGCCTGTTTCCGATTCTGTGTCTCCCTCTCTCTCTGCCCCTCCCGCGTTCATTCTCTGTCTCTCTCTGTCCCAAAAATAAATAAACGTTGAAAAAAAAATTAAAAAAAAAAAAAAAAAAGCTTGGGTTAACAGAATCCTGAAATATCACCAGCTGTTTTGAAAACTATCCCTATAGTATTTATTTGCTGGTGTTTTTGTAGAGGTTATCAGAAATATGGTACTTTTAAGATCAGTTGTCAAGGGTAGATTACAATTCAGGTCTAACTCAATGTATAAATGTTCTCTTTTCTGACTTGTTAAATCTCTCCCTCCCTTTTCTGCACCACATATTTAAACCGTTAAATGTGAGATTTTAATCTAGTCTGACCTAAATATAACTTTTGATAATGCACTTTTCTGATGCTACTATTATTTATAATTCTAAAGATGATTAGTCTCCTATCTCTCTTTTTGAGACACATAAAAAATTCTGAGAGATCTCATATGAAAATAAGAGTAACAAATTGATGCTTCCAGTTTAAAACACTGTCTTGAAAATGGTGAATTTATTCAGTTGGTTTTGATGAACACTTTACATCTTTCTTTTCCATCATCACTCAAAAGCCTCATAAATATTAGCGCATTCTCTTATATTTAGGTCATTAGCTATCAAACATCCATCCACTTTATTTCATACCAAAATTGATTAATATTCCCTGTTTTAAATTTCAGGAAGACATATTTTATGTTACCAAAGTGTGGAAGAATTGCACAGCTAGGTCAAGCTGAGCCCTACTGGAGGTAGGCAGACTGATCTTTCCTCTATCTTCTGCTTTGATTATCATACAAATAGGCAGATACGTATTTTTCCTCCCCTCCTCGGATGAGACCAAGATGGAGGCGATCCACAGCAGGGAGTGAAATTGTAGGCAATAGAGCATGCCATCTGGTAGGAATATGCTGGAAAATCTTCAGCTTTCTCATTTCAACAAAAGTAAAAGTAAAAGTCTATTAATTCAGCTTCTTGCTTGGCTGAGAAATAAATTCCACAAGTCTCAAATTGCATCTGGTTTACTACATGTCTGGCTCTAATATGTACAATGAAAGCCAGACAATTTGGATGAAAATATTGTTCCTCTCTGAGTTTTTAGCAATTGGAAGAAATAATAGTGTTTTGCATTCCTTAAATTCAGACACCCTCCCTCTCATGCTTCCACGATATTGATCTGGAATGCACAGTCTGTTTGGGCTATTCCTTGAGTGGTGGGGTATGGACTAAAGCTCTCTTCTTCAGGGGGAGAGAATGGTTATGGGAAAGACAGTTCCCCAGATCAGAACACCTGTCAGTGAGACCCCTGACAAAACAATCATGATACTAGCTCTCTGTGCTTTTTACTGGTAAGATCTTTGAATCTTGTCCTTTGGGCATACGACTGCCTTTGGAAACTATTATTATAAAATTTTGACCATACTCTCTTTCTTATTCTCACACCTATGTCTCTATAAATGCATTGTAAGTATTTTTAGGGCAAGAATCAGGCTAACATTTTTGTTATGCTCCCTACAGTGCTTCATATAGTCTTACATATACAAAAAAATATTTCATAACTATTTGGATGATCAAAATAAATGTGGTCTTTTTCTTATGGACACAATATAGCTGCTGTAGCTCTAGTCATCAAATCCATATTCAAAACAGGAAAAAGAGGATTATGGTTGGTCATGCCAGTCTTACCCATCCCTTTCATCAGGAATGGCAAAAGCCTGTCTCAAGCTCCTCATCAATAGATACCTACTTAGGTACCATTGGCCAGAATTATGTCATGTGGCTTTCCTGCAAATAAGAATAGGAATGCAATTATATTTACAGCCTGTGTAGTGGAGGTAGGAAAACGAGTTTAGGAATGTGTTCTGGGTGTTGGTTTAGCCAAACTACAGTTCTTTTGACATGCGTGAAAAGCAGTTAGCACAATAGTAAGGACTCAAAAAAAGATAGCTTCTCCTGGCTACTAATTTGAGGGAGAAACCCATTCAGTTTATGGAAATTAATGAAACATAATTTCATAGGCTCAAAGAGATAGAAAAATGTACATAAATTAAGTTAATCATAAGGCAGTACTTAAAATTTTTTTATATTCCACAGTACCTATTTTTTGTTATATCTGCAGAAAAAATACTATGCATGTGAATTCATCATGTTCCACCGATTAAAGATTTCTAAGAATCATAATATCTAAAATAATTTATATCTGAAATTGAAATTTAGAAAAACATCTCAAGAGAGAGAAAAAATTGCTTGCGATCTTTATAAGAACTAACCTGACACTCACCAGAGCCAAAAATGCAAACCAGACATTGTCAATCTTTACTCAAGACTATCACCTGTAAAGGCAAGCTTTTTTAAATCCCTAAGCACTGGTTGCCCTGGAATCTAAACCATGTCCTGTATGAGTGGTGGGGCTTCTTTGGGAATATAAGCCATCCTAATCAGGGGTTAGATACATCCCAGGAAAGAATAAACCAAGAACAAACATCAGAGATAAAGCCCAGAGCCAGGCCAGAATAGGAAAGTGTTTGCCAAAATACCAAGCTGAAAGTGAATGATATATATCTTATAGCATCACTAGAGTGTAGAGCAAGAACCATGCTCTACTGGAGTCAGACATGTATATTTGGAATACTGACTTTGTTATCTGTTAGCTATGGGACTTTGGACAAACTTCTTAATTTCTTGGAATCTTAATTTACTTAATATATAAGTGGGGAACATAAGACATAGCTTTTAGATGGTGGTGAGAATTATAGAAAATATGGGTTCAATATTTAACAGATTATTTATTGGATTTAGTGATTTTATTATGTTGGGATTGTCCCAAAAGCAGGGCCTCAGGCAATACTTGTATTCAGGTAGTTTATATGAGCGATAAATCCAGAGGGAAAAAAATGAAAGAACCAAGGAGAATGAGACAGTGAGGGGGAAGAAAAGAAATCCAATATAAGGATGCATGATGTTCTTTACCACTCTAAGTATTAGGTACTTGACTTAGTCAGGACTGCCTAGGGAGCAAAGAACAAGTGACTTACAGCTGGTTGAAGATTTCCTCCACTGGTTCTCTATTGGTTGAACATTGCCCTGAATGACTGACTCCCTCATAATTCCAAGATCAAAACACAAGCCACAGGGTCCCCTAAATTTTCTCTGTGAACCATAAAGGATTACAAAACTACCCAAGATTAGACCACCTAGAAAGCCATAGATTTTGCAGAGAATGTAAAAATAAAGGTTATTGGATTTTCATGGAAAGGAGTGATTATGATCAAAACCCACAGGTGACTGTGGACCCAATTATATATTAGAGACACACATTCATTTTAAAATATAAAATGAGAAAATGCAGTTTGGATGAAGGACATTTTCTTTAAAAAGTTATTTTCCAAAAATTCTATCTATATTAAGAGAAGTAATCTTGAAGTGTCTGCATCATCACTGTATAATTAGCACCCCAGGTTATATTTATTTAATCCGTTGAAAGTCTGAAGAAACACAGCTCTATCTGGCAATGCCGTGATGAATAATACTGCTAATGGAGTTAAAAATTGAAACTAATTGGTTTATGTGATTGTTATTAAGTCCAATTTAAGTTAGTTAATGGAATTTTGTTTGGCTAGGGAACAGAGTTGATCTTTGCAGATGATATTTTAGTTTTGAAATAAGTAGCTGTCACCCCCACTGAATCCATGGATCTAAATAAACGAAATGGTAATGTTTCCTGTACCCCTTAGGCCTAAGTTTAATTTTAGAGAAAATGTAGTAAGACCCTTCATAATGCTCCTAATATACTGATGTTTCTGTCTAGAATATTTTCACACCCAATCTGAATTTTGAGCAACCTCCGTATAAGACCAAGGCATTTAAAGTAGTGTGACAGTTCAGCAGAGTATAAATCCATATCACAGTTGCCTAAATAGATTTCAGTGTCACCTAATGAAGAAATAAATTATTTTTCACGAGAACCAGACTTGGCAGGAATGCCAAAAAAACTAGTTAAACAGAAAATATACAACTTAAGACAGTCTTCTACACTATTTGCTATTCTTCAAGTGTGATTGTTCCTTAACTGGCCTGTAAAATACAACCTGACTGAAATTTGAAATCAATATTCACATATGTAGACCACAAGTGTTTTTTTTTTTTTAAATCTACATATGTGGGGAGCCTGGGTGGCTCAGTGTTTGGACGTTTTACTTCATCTCAGGTCATGACCTTGCAGTTCATGAGTTTAAGTCCTTCATCAGGCTCTGTGCTGACAGCTGGGAGCCTGGAGCCTGCTTCGAATTCTGTATCTCCCTCTCTCTCTGCCCCTCCCCCTCACGTGCTCTCTCTTTTTCTCTCTCAAGAATAAATATCATTAAAAAATATATTAAGCCTATGTATGATGGAGTTCTTTCAAACTTTTTGTACATCATTAGTTATCCTAAAATATAAAGGGGAGTTGAAAAAATTCAAAATGGCAATCAAACCCACTTCCTACCACTTGCCATTTCAAGTTTGGCTCATCATTTTCCAGACTCTATTAAAAAAGCAAGAGAAAAGAGATGGAAACAGAAAATGGAAGTCCTGCCATTTCTCTAATTAGCTTCTGGATGAATTCTTTTCCAAAATAATTCTTTCCCAAAGAGCCTAAACTGCAGCATTTGGTATGCACAAGCTCCAGCTAGTGATCAGATCAACATGAGTAAGTCTGTGTATGTGGGTCACATAGGAATTTCATTTGGAAGTGAAATTGCCGTATATGAAGAACATCACCCACAATAATGTGGACAAAGTAAGAGTAAAGGTCATCTATGCACAATGGCAATGTTCTCCATAGTGTGAGCTTTTCTCACTCTTTGGGAAATGATGATTTACATTGTAGGCACCCAGCAGACAAACTTTCATAGTCATTCAGGCAGCAGCATTAAATGATTTCATCCCCCTGCATCCTAAACCACTCTTTACAACAATCTATATACAATATTTACCTCACAGGTTTTGGTGCTGGAAGAAACATAAGAGATATGTTATAGACAAAGGCTCTAATTGCTTCATTGTCTGTACAAGATCACATTGTGAAATTGAGTCATAAAAAATTCAGGTTTCTTGCTTCCAAGACCAGTGACAAAATAAAAGAAAATGTAAATGATTGCTATCTATTCTTCATATAAAATATACCATTGCAAACCCTTTCTATGCAGTAACTCACTTAATGTTTACAATAACCATGGGTTCTACTTAGTATTCTTCCTATTTACAGATAAGGAACCTCACAGTCCCAGAGGCTAATTCTCATGGCCAAGAATACACAGCTAATAATAACATTCTAAGATTTAATCAATGTTCTTTCAACACATTATGCTAACTATCAGGTCATGGGGAAAAGAACTTGTTCATCTCTATAGGGGGTACACATTTGACCATGATTGATGCAGTTGATATTCCCAAACATGGTGGGGGGGGGGGGCGGAAAGGAGTCAATCTTTCACAGTGCTTCACTCATGAGAGTAGAATTCAGAAAAGCAGAATATTTAGGAAATATGATTCCTAGTGTAATTGAATTTTCTTGGTTTCTGAGATTTAGTCTATGGTCCCTAACCATTTTGGCAATCTGTCTAAACCAGTGTATTGCTTCTCTTACCTTACTAATCCTGCTAAGTATTTTTACTTACAGAACTTAAGGTTGTCCTGCTAAACATTAACGATCACAACACAGAATTGTAAATACAGAAATAATGCTGGGTATTTACTGATCCTACTCCAAGAACAGGAATCTCACACATGGTAGATATCTAATAAATGTCTAATGCTAAAAATGGTTTCATGACACCCTTTGAAAGTCTTGCATTTCTTCAGTCTCTTTGAAGGAGGAAAAAATAAAACTTGGGGTAATGGAAGGATCTATATTCAAGTCATTTCAGTTATTACAGAAGCTATTGCTGTATTAACCTTTTATGTAGGTTGTAAAGTAGACACTAAAATACCTTTTCTGTTTCCAAAAGCTTTCGTGGTTTCATGCTGGTTAATGGATAACTTATCAGTGTATAAGGCTTTCCCCAAATTTGTGTCAACCCACTCTTCTGTTACTACCTTCCCCTAGCCTCGCCATGCCACCCTGATGTGACTTACGCTATCCAGAGCGAAATCAGTTTCTGCCCTCATGCCTTTGCTTACGCTGGTCCTACAATTTGGATTGCCTTCTCTCCATCACTGCATTTCCATGTGTTACTCATCCTTCACTACTGCACTCAAAAGCCACTACTGTCAACAACTGTCAGACCGCTCAAATGCAGTAATTCCCCCCTTTCTCAAACCACCATGCTGTTCAGCTCATTTTATTATCTCACATTTTATTTCAACCTTTAATCTCCTCTAGCTCATTATTACCTGATAATATAAACTTACTAATACCTTACAATTTCTTTCAAAATTTCTATAAATATTTGTATATGCAATGTGTTATACGACCTACTACAATCACTCAAGGTTTCTATCTTATAGGTATTAATAATCTAAATTAGAAATAAAAGCATATAAAGTCTTTTCCATTGATTCAGTTGATTAAATTGTGTGTAATATCCTTACTGTACAATTTCTTTGCCTCAGATCTTTCTTTTAAGTTTATTTATTTATTTTGAGAGACAGAGAAAGGGAGTGAGCGGGGGAGGGGCAGAGAGAGATTGGGAGAGAGAGACAGTCCCAAGCAGGCTCCACACTGTCAGTACATAGCCCAAGACGGGCTAGAACTAACCGTTGAGATCATGACCTGAACTGAAATCAAGAGTTGGATGGTTAACTGACTGAACCACCTAGGTGGCTCAGTTATTTTGTTTTGAGAGATAGAGAGAGAGAGAGAGAGAGAGAGAGAGAGAGAGAGAGAGCATGCATGAACCCAGGAGGTACAGAGAGAGGGGAGGACAGAGGATCCCAAGCAGACTCTGCAACTGACAGCAGGAAGCCCAGTGTGGGGCTTGAACTCAGGAACTGCAAGATCATGACCTAAGCCAAAGTCAGGAGGCTCATTGGACTCAATCACCCAGGTGTCCCTTTGCCTCAGATCTTTGAAGACAAAGACTCATTATATTCCGGCATCACTTATCCCTGTGGAAAGAAGTCTGGTTATATCTACCTGTGGGTTATATTTACCTGTGGGTAATTTGCTTTTTCTGTTCAAATGCCTGAAAAAAAGTTTCTGTGAATTTGAAGTTCAATAACTTAGACATGGTGCATATTGGCACTGATTGTTCTGTATAACATTTTGCTGAAATATTGTCTATTCTTAGCATCTGCCAATTTAGTCTATATTCACTTCAGGGAAATGTTCTTCTATGAAAAATTTGGAAACGTATCCTTTCTTTGTTGCTTTCTAACTTTTCTCTATTTCAAATGTATCAGTTTTTCTTACCATCTATCTAATTGGTTTGATCGTTTTTTGCCTTTCTTGCCTTGTGGTATTTCTGACTATTCCAAGCTTTTCTTTTTTTTAATTTGATTTTTCAGCTGCCTCTGATTGGTTCCTTGCTGATTCCAACTTATTTATCAATTAAGTAATGATATTGTTTCCCTCATCATATTTTCAATATAGCTTTACATCTTTTGTTGTTAGTTTAGCTTTGTGTCTTTTAGACTTTGGCTTATTAAATCCATGTAGCAATTATATTTGCTGTGAAGTGTAACACTGATGAGGAATGTTCTTTTGTTTCTTTGTTTATTTTTCCTTTTAGTACTCACTATGCCATTTTCTTTTGTAATTTTGCTAACCCCTGGGCAGCTTGGTGACTTTGTGAACATTGAATCTTTTCTTTACTTATCCAGAACTAGCTTGTTTTCTCCACCAAAAGATGGTTTGAGTGTTAGGTATTTGGTGTTCTGTCCATCCCTCTGGAGCTTAGTGGCATGGGGAAGGGGAGCATCCAAAATAGAGGGTGCTCAGTGTTCTTGTATTACCTCTTCTTTTTAAAATTGTTTGGCTAAGTGTCATTTATCAAGTTTTATTTCTCCCAGTTGTAGAATGCAATCCATTCTCATTGAGTAGTTACCATTGTGCTTTGACTTGACTCCAGAGGAGTTCCGGAGACTTGACTTTCCTTCTTTTACCAGCTTTTCCTGTGACCATATCCACTGCTGACCAGTAAGAGCAGTGAAAATTTAAGGATATGCCCTTAGTTTGTTTTTTGAAAACGTTGAACTAATGGCAAAAATTCTGCTTAGCTTATTAGTAAAGTGTCTAAGATTAACAGCTCTGCAGAGGTATACAGACACTAATTTAGTATGTAAATTTCTATTTAATTCCCCAACCTCTAATTTCTGAAGCCTTAGATGGCTTTCTTTTCCATGTTTGGTTGCTGATAGTAAATTTTTCGTGTTATATTAAATTACTATTTCATTTGATTCTTGGTTGGGGAGAGGGGTGCTGTTAATCAGCCTTACTCTGCCATCTTAATCCCAAAGTCCTTGTTCATCTCTTTTTAGATAAACCTTCCAAGTGCTTTTTTTTTTTTTTTGTATTTTTTTATGGTTTGTTTTTTGTTGTTGTTGTTGTTGTTGTTGTTGTTGTTGTTTTTGAGAGAGAGAGAGAGTGAGTAGGGGAGGGACAGAGAAAGAGGGAGACACAGTATCCGAAGACAGGCTCCAGGCTCTGAGTGAGCTGTCAGCAAAGAACCCAATGCGGGACTTGAACCCAAGAACCGGGAGATCATGACCTGAGCAGAAGTAGAAAGCTTAACCGACTGAGCCACCCAGGTGATCCCTAACTGCTTTTATAAAGACCCACACTCTGACATTTTCAAAGAGAGACGTTTTTTCTGACTTGAAAGGTTATCACTTATGATTATTATTCCAATGCCCCCAACAGGAAGCTTTACAAACGGTGACTTTGTTTTTGGGAGTGCCATTACTAAATCCTAGCACTAGCTTAGGCACCATTAGAATAGAGAGATTTGAATTCTCTGCCTGTAAAAAACATGCCACTTTGCTAAGGAAGAATAAATAACAAACCTTAGGTATCAAGTTTTGTTATGTGAAAGAAAATAATCACAATGAAATAAACATTGATATTTGAAGGATTAAAGAACACCTCAAGGGGAAATGGGAATTTAAATCTCCTGGATGTGTTTAAAAGAGGATGAATCTGAATAGGAGTTTTAGGGAGTACTGGGGCTTTGGCTTTGGATGATAAGAGGAAATAGTACTTGCCATGATGGGTACATTGTGAGCAAAGGAAAGAAGACAGAAAGCACAGGCTGTATTTTTCTGCATCATATTAATCAGTTTGGCTCTAGGATAAGGTACAAGAAAAGAGGAAATATAAAGTGATGTTTTAAAATGACAAAAATCATGGAGAATCTGAGTGGCATCCTTAGTAACTTATGACTTTAACCTTCAGCTTTGGAAGCTGCCCTCCAGATTTAAGATACCTCTATGTCAGATTTCGGTCTCTCAGTCAAAACATTTAGATTCCTTTCCCCCTGTTGAGAAAAATAAGCTTTTCTAGCAAGCCAATCTCATCTTATTGAGTTCAGATTTTAGCAGGCTGACATTAGTAACAAGAGATTAGAGGTGTGAACTTCCTCAATTTATGTTAACAAGGTGCTAAATGCAAAGGCCAATTATGGCTACCCCTGAATGTTAACTTCCTGTCTCCCGAATATCCAGCGAATGAGCTTGATCAGGGTATGGCCCTTGTCCTGTGGTATTTATAGGATTCTCAGCTGAAACTTATTGGATTCCTGAAAGTGTGGGTTGTAGATTCCTCAGGGTATTGAGGAATTTTGTGGGTTCACTATAAATGCCCCAGATGCTTTCCAGAACACCTGGCAATAAATTCCAGCCTCTTTGACTTCCCATTTCTTCTGATGCAGGGTTATTAAATATGAAATATTGCATGCTGAAATTCACGTAAAACAGCCTAATTAGTAATAGGAGGAAGTGAGAGCAAGGGCACACATGGTAAGAAGGGGATGATGGAGGGGCTAAGGATAGGGCTCTGTAATTGTGAAAACACTGGGAACTTAATTCTTTTCCAATTTTTCAGTGCCCTACCTGGCCTAATAGCTCTCTTCTGCTGACCTTCTCCTATGGTTCTGGCTATTCTTTCTTTTCATGTCTTTTGCCTTTCTTGTAAATAAACATTTTTTTTTTTAATGTAGGATAGTTTTAGATTTATAAAAAAAAATTGTGAAGACGGTATGGAGAGTTCCATATACACTTCACTCAAATATCAACCTATAAAAAAATACCAGGATATAGATCCTATTCACCCTACTAGGAATGATTTTGTTTCCTTATTTGTTTGTTTGTTTCCTCCTAATTCCTTTCCTACCTTCATCATACTCAATGTGATGCCCTAGTTTAGATTCTCAGAAATTCTGATAAGATAAGCTTACTAAAATGATATCGTGACTCAAGTCCATAGATCTTTTTTGTTGTTGTTTTTTGGCTTTTTTTTTTTTTTTTTAGTTTATTTGTTTATTTTGAGAAAGACAGAGACAGCACTAGTGGGGAAGAACAGAGGGTCAGCCAGTGCAGAGGCCAACGCAGAGCCCCATCCCATGAACCATGAGATTGTGACCTCAGCCAAAACCAAAAGTCAGACACTTAACCAATTGAGCCACCCAGGTGCCCCCATATATGTTGCTCTTTATGCCTACAACAGAGTTACTCAAAGTATAGTCAATAGACCTCTTTCTGTCTGAAAAGTGTAACCAGTCTTCCAAGTACTAAGAAGCTTGGACCAGACTTTAAATCCTCTACATTGCTGTGTTTTCTGTCGCAAAATAATTTTTAAGAAGAGAGACATGTATTGATTTACATTCTAGTGCCATCCTCTGGTACATTCTCATTGTCTGTCTACCTGAAAGATTCGTTCTCATTCTTCAAAATCACCTGTGTTATTGCCCTGAGAAGCCTCTGCAACCACATGGACTTCCCCATACATACCCTCCCCACTGACTCTAGTCTTTCATTACATCTGAGATAACCACCAGAATGTAAGTACCTGGAGCAAGGTCCTAAAAATGTATTAAAGAGTTAGGCATACAGAAAAGTGTTTATAATATGTTGAATTGCATAAAACTCAGTTATAGAGTTAAATTGAAAAATTGATGATCCTTAGTTTCCATAGCCAGATCATGGAGGAAATAGGTTTCATTCATACTGTGGTTTAGGATTTAAAAAATATAAGTAATGAATACCAATGTGATTGAGACAATTGATGTAAGTGCAAAAATAGCAGTAGATGAATAGAACTACTTGCCTGCGTCCTCAAATCTTTGGCAAATATTTAGGTTGATTTTCCCCATCCATCCATGGTGTTTGCTGCCAATTACTTTTGACAATGCTATACATACTTTTTTGGTTTTTGACTTGCGTATTTGTCAGCAAATAAAAAAGCTTTGATTCTTTTTTTAATCTAGAAGACCCTGTTTGAAATAAGAGGAAATGACGCTAATGAGAAAAAGAATCCATGTCCTAAGTTCTAATCATGTATATTTTATCAAGAATTAACACCATACCAAAAAAGGGGCCTTCAATGGGTTAAATACCCATCCGTCACTGTAAGCAAATATAGGCAGTTTAAGTTTTAGAGTTATGTTCTAAAGCAGCAGTTGTCAACCAAAGATGATTCTGTCCATAGGTGATATTTTGCAATGGTTGGAGACATTTTAGCACTATGGGAACGGGAATGCACGCTATAGGCGTCTTGTGCGTAGAGGTTAGGTCAGCTGCTAAGCATACTACACAATACAGGACACACCTCACAACAAAGAATTCCCTGGTCTCAACTCTCAGTAGTGCCAAGGTTGACAAATAATAGTCTAGAAGACTACCAGCCACCGGGAGGTCAGCAGATTTTTGTCAGGAAAAATGCGAATGTATCCATGAAGGAAGGTGAGGTCATGCATGTTATATGTGTCAGACAACATAGAAGTGTACTTAACTCAAACTGAGTGCTCATACATGTTTTCTAGAGGAAATAATCCCTGGGATAACACTCGGTAAGAAGTGAAGTATTGATCAAGAGAATAAAGTTGGAATGAATTTTATAGGAAGGGTGAACTGCATGAAAACATTGAATAGGTTGGTGTCTGAAACAAACTTTATACAGTTTGACCTTAACTAAAAATGAGGCAGGGAGTGGGTGTATATGAGGACAGAAAGTAGTAGGGTGTTTGTGGGTTATCAGAGGTCTGAGACCTCTCAGAAGGGAATTTCCAGAGACAATGAGGATATTTGAGAGCTTTTGCACTCAAGAGTTTTATAGTCTGAGATGAGAAACCTATACCTATGATAAGATATTTGTATACTTTGCTTAAATGTTATACTGGAAATACACAGAGTCTGACAAGACAGCATATAGGACAGGGAAGTTACCAAAATAGAGAGAACCTGGAGAGGCTTCCTCAGTGAGGGAACGTGGTCACATTTAAACTGAATCCTAAAGGATGAGTCACAGGAAGCTGGATGAGCATAGAAAGTGGTACGGAAATTATTCCAGAAGAAAAGAAAGGTGCACAGAACAGAAGGGAGAGAGAGTCTGGAAAATGTCACATTTCAAGTAGTCCAGTGTGGGTACCACAAACTGCAAGACGTGAAGAGAGGAGGATGAACCTGGAAAAGAGAGATTGGGGGTCAGAAGATTATGAAATGTCCTCTGTGGCAATGCTGATGGTCGGCCTGACCGTGTAATGCCATTGCAGGAAATAAAGCAAGGGAATGATTCCATCAGATTTATGTCTTAGGAAATTCATTCTGTCCAGAGAACTTAGCTGCAGAGACAAGGTTTGGAGTCAAGGAGGCCAGTCAGGAGACTGTGAGGCCCATCCAAGCACGAGTAGTAGGTGGCCCCACTGAGACCTTCTAACTTACATGGACATGTTATTTGTTTATCCCTTTCAAAACGTGAAGGAGATAAAATATCTATGCTGTAAATATTTTAAATAAATAAATGTTTAAATGAATAAATAAATAGTTTCCCTAAGCATATTACCATTCAAGAAAATGTGGACATGAAGGTGAATCAACTTCCCGACTCCCAGAAGTTACAGGGGAGACAATGTATATGTTAACTGATACCTAAGGTCAGAAATGATGCACTCCAAGATAAGGATGCTGATACCTACAAGTGGGAAATCAGAGCAGGCAGAGGATGACTTCTGCACAGAGAATCAGAAAACACTCTATGATAGTGATGTCAATAGAGAAGGTTACTAACATTGTAATAACTTGCATTCAAATAATCGGTGATTGTTATGCATTTATTGTGGACATTATCTCTGGTAACCTTTAAAACGACCCTAAGTGTTAAGTACAGTCATCATCCTCACTTTACTGATGAGGAAGCTGGGGTGTAAGAAGGTTATGGGATTTACCCAAGGTCGTTCAACTGTTAAATGGCAAAATCAGGAATTCATCCTGGTGCAGATGAAACAAGTAATATTTAGAAAGGTTGAGGCAGGAGGAACATGCTTACCGTGTGGAGGAAGGAGCATCAATATGGGCACTCAAGTAGGGTGTCCCATGATACACATGGAAAAGATAGAATGGTTTATTTTGCCAGCAACCTGCACTGGATAAAGAATCTTCAAATAAGCAGATTTTTTTTCAAGGCATGTGGACAAGCAAACCCCTAAGAATCTTTCATAATTTAGGTTTTTCATTCAACCATGTACCATAAGTAAACTGTTCTCCCAAGGTGAGGTATAGACAGCTTTCCATTGCTTCCTTCCAGCTCTCTGAGGTGGGCCATCTTGAATAGTTTAGGGCAATTATTTGATCACACATTTCCTAATTGACAAAAAATGTTAATAGTATCTTCAAAATCCCTTACTCCCTAGCTGCCAGCAGAGCATGCATGGAACAGATGCCAAAGACAGCTTGGAAACTTCCAAAAGGGTTGGAAACAGCAATTACTGTTAGTCCCTCTATCTGCCACATCCAGGGCTGGCATCACGAGCAGCCATTGTGTTTGCCAAGGGGCTCAGGTGGCATCCTGAAGGGACTACTTACTTGGAAACCCATGTGGTGATTTGTATTCCCTTCAAATTCCAAGACAAAAATAGAGACCAAGTATATGGACATTTAACCTTTAACTGGAAAAAAAATAAAAGAATCGTTTCAAGGAAATAATGTCTTTTAATAGTTTACCACAAAGTTCGTACTCAAGATTGGGCTGTGGCCAAAGAGAATCTAGTAAAATTTTGTGCAAAATGACCACCTTCTTCTAATATATCTGGCTGAATATTTCCTCTGTCTTGATAGTGAGGGCAATGGGACGTCCTGGGTGAAACCACCACTCTTAGGTCCCAGCCACCATAGAGCCATAGATCCCTGGCCGCAGTCTCACCTATGCCATATGAGCCCTGACCTCTGCACATTCTTCACCCTCCTAATGTCTGTCACTCTCCGCCCTGCTGGAGTCCTGCTCATTTTTTGCATCCTGTATCCTCTCTATGGATACACTCTACTTCCCCACTCTACTTCAGGCCCACATTTAATGTTTCCTTCGGTTCCACCTTCCATAAACACTTCAATTTTAGCCCTCTATCTGAAGTCAGACTTGTAGGCAAACTACAAAAAACAAAAACAACCAGTTTGTACATCTCAATTTTAACACCTATAATACTGCTTTCTGATTACCTATTTGTGTGTCAGTCTCCAACTGTATTTTGAACTTTCCAAAAGCTAGTACCAGGTCATATTTATCCCCATCCTCCTAATCCTGGCACAGGATTCGACACGTAGCAGACAGTGAGTCAATAGTGGCTAAGTAAATGGGGAAAAACATCCTTCTTCTTAAAAATAAAAATTGTATGTTAATTATACTTCAATAAAAATAAATTTAAATATATATATATGTATAACTTAAATATATATATATACATATATATGTATATGTATATATATATATATATACATATATATATATATATATATACACAGAGAGAGAGAGAGAGAGAGAGAATGCATGAAAGAGCAGAAGAGAGGCAGAGGGAGAAGGAGAGAGAGGATACTAAGCAGGCTCTACTTCCAGAGTGGAGCTGGATTCAGGGCTCCCTCTCACAACTGTGAAATCATGACCTGAGCCAAAATCAAGAGTTGGACACTTAACCAACTGAGCCACTCAGATGCCTCAACAATAAATTTAAAAAAATGTTTCTGTACTTGACAGAGGCCTCCGCATTTTGGACGAAATTTTATTTTTTTTCTATTTCTTAGCAAAATGTAGGAAGTGGGGTCAGATCTGGCACCATTCCCGACTCACTTTGTAGTTGTTTTACTCTTGCAAGTTAATTGAACGTTGTAAAATAGGAACATTAATAATGACCACTGTGTGGAAATATTGCAAGAAATAAATGAGATAATGAGTGCAAGGATCTCATTCTAGTGTCTAGTATAAACTGAACTCTATTGATATTAGTTACTACCATAATTATTATCATTAATAATCAGGTAAGTGTCTTGATTATCTCTAAGGCGCACTGGGCTCAGAGGCCTTTGGGTTATTGTGTTTCTCTCTTGCTCCACCTGGGGTGAGTGAGCAAATCTTACCTTTAAAAAGCACAAATTGTTCTCCCTTTTTAGGTCTTCAGTAAATTCTTTTTAATTATCACTATTCATGATTTAGCACTTGCTGTGTACAAGGAGCAGAATTTAGGACTCCAGTTTTGAGCTTTGTGATGCTTTCACGACAACTCAGAATAGTCAAGAATTGAAATCAGGATGAAGTAAGAAGAGCAGAATAGTTGTGTTATGGTTTCTGGGACCAAAGAAAAAGTCAGGAGAACAGGGAGCATGTAAGCAGCAAGGGGGCCTGGTCTTGACTCGGACCCAGGAGAACATCAGGATCTTCCAACAAGGTGTCTAATCCCTACCAACAGAAAACTCGAGTGGCAGGTCCATACCCCACAGAGGCAGGATTTTCCTTTTTTTTCTTTTTTAATTATAACGAAAATTTTTGAACATGCTTGAGAGAAAACTAAATTGAAGTATTCTATCACCCAGACTGAACAATTATCAAGATTTTGTCATGTTTATTTTCCTTATTCCTTTTGTCTATTTTTTAATTGTATGTATTGATTTTTAAAAAATTTTTTAATGTTTATTTTTGAGGCGGGGGCAGGGGGTGAAGGGCAGAAAGAGAAGGACACACAGAATACGAAGCAGGCTCCAGGCGCTGAGCTCTCAACACAGGTCTTGAATTCACAAACATGAGATCATGACCTGAGCTGTAGCCAGAAGTTTGACTGCCTGAGCCACCCGGCCTCCTCTGTACTGATGTACTTTGAAGCAAATCACAGACATTATGCCATTTCACCTCCATATACTCCACTAACAGTATCTAAAATATATGCATTTTCTTACAATTCATAGTATCATAAATATAAAAAAATGCCAGGATGTAGGATACAGGATATAATATTGAGTCCATATTCACACTGCCTAAATGATATCAAAATGTGTTTTTACAGTTGTTTTGGGTTTTTTTGTTTTTGTTTTTTTTTGTTTTGTTTTGTTTTGTTTTGTTTTTCATATCAGGATCCAATAGGATCTATCATTATATTTAGCTGGAACATCCTTCCGATTTTTTTCCCGTATCATCAACTCTTTGCAGACACCCTGTGAGTTATCTCTTAGAATGAAAGTTAGCTCTAGAAACTTAATTGGATTCATGTTTTCTTTTCTTTGAAAATGATAGTTTATAATAGATAGATCACATCAAACACACACATGTCTATGTATCTTCATTGGGTGAGGCTAAGGTGATCAGTTGGTTCAGGTTGCCTGATGACTCCATTATAAAATAAAGTTCACCATCAATTTTAACCTAAGGGTTTCATCCATTGATGATGATTGCCCAAATTAATTACTTCATGTGAGGATGCCAAATGACAATTTTTGAATTCTGTCTAACTTTCTCCATGCATTTCCTGGGATTTTCTAAAAAGGACTCCTTCTCATCAATAAAAGCTATTTGGTGACATCAAAATACAGTTCATATGAAAAAGGCAGGAGAAATTATTTCCTTTAAAAGATGGTCGTTTTTAGAAAAAGGAATTGATGCCCTAATAATTTTGAATGGTAACCAATGAATTGCACCCCCGCCCCATTCCTTTTCTTCCTTCTTCCTGTCTTTTCTGAGTAACATAAATTTCACTATACTCAATGTTATCTTAATCAATTATATTTCTTGGTTTCATTAATATTATTATTGTTACTTCTATTAATATTGCTGCTAGATGCTTAAATTTCTCACTTGTGACCAACAAGAGACACTTTGTATTTGTTCCTGGGTCCTTCTGAAAGGACCTGTTAGATTTTAAGATCTCTCTTGTGTTTTGTACAAAAAGTCTCAGATTCATTTGGATATATTTCCTTCTTGAGACTTGAAATCAATCATTCTCCAAATATCACTTGTTCTTTTTGGTGGAGTGTATTATATGAAGGATATAATCTGGGTACTTGGTGCTCTTATACTTATTGTGTTGTCATAGCTTCTATGCTTTTCCAATAGGCAGAACTAAGAAGTACATATTTAAAAACAAAAACAAAAATAAAAATAAAGAACTTGTGTCCACCCTGATATTTTCAAATTCAGATTTAACATAGCATAATTTTATTTATAGTATTTGTATTTCTTTTTTTTTGAACAGTGAAACTATTAACCCTAACTATTAGCATAATTATTTATTTCGAGCACCTAGGTGGCTCAGTGAGTTATGTGACCCACTCTTGGTTTTGGCTCAAGTCATGATCTCATTCATGGTTTGTGGGATCGAGCCCCATATTGGGCTCTGCACTAACAGCATGGAGCTGGCTTGAGATTTTCTCTGTCCCTCCCTATCTGCCTCTTCCCTGCTTGTGCTCTCTCTCTCTCTCTCTCTCTCTCTCACTCTCTCTAAATATAAGTAAATAAACATTTTAAGAAACATAATTATTTATTTGAATTTTTGTAGTGAATGTAGAAACATACATATACATATGGTTCCAATGTAATATTAGCATGATTAAAAGAAATAGTAGACTATTGAATGCTGTTTAGGATTACTTAAAGTCCTACTCATTCTTAGATTATATTCCACTATGGAAAAATAGTAAAATTAGTATGTTTTAAAATCACTTTAAATAATAATTATTTCCTCTGGGTGGTTAAGTCACCATATTTATAATAAAGTTCTATTTTCAACTTTTGCATATTGCTTTCTTTTACATTCCCACTTAATTTTATTTTGCAGTTTCTCAATTTAAAACTCTACAACAAGATATATTTACAGAGGTTGCGTTCCTTATTTGTCAGAATATTAGTTTTTTTTAATTAATTAGTGTTTTAGTTTGTAATGGAGAATTTCATGGATTATGTATAATTAGATGTTAAGGAAAGAAAATATTTCTTTTAAATTATGATTTTATGAGTGTTTCATACAGATTAATAATAAAAAATGTCTCTTAATTTGTTCTTTAAACTATTCTTGCATAGAAACACATTGTGAGATTCTGTGAGCAAAAACTTAAAAAATAATAAAAATATTTTACATGCATTTTTTTATTGTGGTCAAAAACACATAAAACGAGATCTACCCTCTAAACAAATGTTTAGTGTACTGTACAGTATTGTTAGCTATAAACATAATGCTGTAGCAGATCTCTAGAACCTTTTCAAAATCTTGCATGAAGGGAGTCATATATCCATTGAACAGTGACTCCCCATACTTTATAGCACATAGATAGTAATTTATTTTTTCTTCAGTGTTACCTGGAAATAGTGAGCCACATGTAGTTAGCTACATGTAGAATGTCAATAGTTGCTTCTGGATCACCTGCTACAAAGAGTTGTTTAGGACTTGTAATAGAACTTGCCCATAACAGGTAGATATCACCATTATTATTGTAATATCTACCTCTATAAGACCAAATAAAAAATATAGAAATATTGTGAGTACTATTTACTATACTGTGTACCACATAATATATACTGACAGTGATAATATGATTATATTGGGTCGTTGGGTGGTTCATTTGCTGAAGTGACTTTTGATTTCGTCTCAGGTCATGATCTCATGGTTTGTGAGTTTCAGCCCAACATCCAGCTCCACACTGCTGACACCCAGAGCCTACTTGGGATTCTTTCTCTCTCTACCTCTCCCCAACTTGTACTCTCTCTCTCTCTCCCTCTCTCAAAATAAATAAACTTAAAAAATAATTTATAGTATACTGATGGTTACAAAAGTATAGATATTAATAAAAACCAGCATGTACTGAGTGCAAATAACATGCCTATCACCAACCTAAGTGCTTTTCATGCATTTGTTCATTTGAGCTCACAGTCATCCTGAATAATAATAATAATAATAAAATTAAATAATTATTTGTCACAATAAAATTGTATTATTTATAATATATACTTTAAATTATTATTTATATTTATTATATAAATATAATATATATTTTACATCTATTATATATTATATATTATAATTATTTATAATTATAATATATAAATTATATATTTATAATATATTATTATATATTTATATTTTTATAATTATATAAATTTATAATTTTATATTATATATAAAATATATATCATATAACATATATAAGAAATATATATTATATAAAAATATATAATATTTATAATTGTATAAATATATGTATTTATTATATAAGTATTATTTAATATTATAACATATTATTTATGATTATAATAAAGTTTATTATGTAATAAAATTATTGTTACTTATTATAATAAAAGTATCATTTATTGTTATTATTATCCCATTTTACAGATAAGGTTATTGTGCCTCCAAAGACCCAAGAAACTAGCTTAAAATTATGCTAATATGTAATGTGTCTATGATCTAACCCAAACCTACTTGATGGGAATCATGCACTGTTTTATAATTAAAATTCAGAGAAATTAATCTCTTAGATTACAAAGGTAGTAATAATCTGAATTTCATTCAGTCTGTACTGTTCCAAAATCTGTGCTGTTTCTATTCTATCATGCTGTTTCTACTTGCAATCTTGCAAGAGAAACAAGATTAAACATGAAAAGCAGCATACATTCTTTATAATCTAGTGTAAAATGTGTGGATCAAGTTAGAAAGATGTTGGTGACCATTCCTGAGTGCTAACATTTTTTACTGATTCATTTAATAAATATTTCTGAGCAGTTACTACATGACAGGTCCATTTCTTAGGGCTTGGAAAACAGCCTACATTCTAATGAGGAAGTCTGATTTTGAACAAATAATCATTTAATGTCAGAGGATGAATCATGCTCTGAAAAAAAAAAAATAGAGTAAGGGACCAAGAACTAGTGTTTTAGGAAACAAGGTTCAGAAGGACTCAGAATGAGACATCTGAGCTGAGACCTGAATGGAATGAGGAGGCAGGTCCTTAGGGAGGGGAAAAGCAAGTACAAAGACCCTGAGGCAAGTTCAGTGTGCATCAGACAGACCCAAAGTGACCCCCAGTGATGTCCCACCTCCTGGTACCCATGACTTTATGTAATTCCCTCCTGCTGAGTGGATGTGGGATCTGTGAGTTGCTTCTAACAAATGGATATAAGAAAGGTGAGATGGGATGTTGCTCCCTTGATTAAATTACATTTTATGACAAAGATGATCAGATGTAACTGCCATATTTACATTATATTATAAAATATAGTAGACTAGAGTGAGAGACTAGAGTGAGAGCCTCCCCTTTGCTGGCTTTGGAGAAGGTCATTCAGCTAAGAACTATGAAGTATCTTTTAGACCTGCAGGCCTCAGTCCTACAACCTCATAGAGCTGAATTTTGCCAATAACCACATGAGCTTGGAAGTAGTCTTAAGAACCTGATTACAACCTTGTGAAACCCTAAGCAGAGGACCTAGGTAAGCAATGCCTGGACCCCTGACTCATGGAAACTGTGAGATAATAAATATGTGTGGTATTAAGCTGCTAAAATACCGATTACTTGTTTCATAGCACTAGAAAACTAACAAAGTATGGTATAGAGAGAGCAGGAATGTGAATTTTACTGGAGAGAAAGTGGCAATGGGAAGGCAGGAGGGAAGGAGGTGGCCAGGCATGAGATTATGAGAGCAGTGCTAATCAAAGCATGGTCCACTAACCACACCCATCTCTACCAGCCCTCCATGACTCCAAAATTAAAAGCAAGCATTTAGAGATGTTTATAGCAACTTGACATTGCACAACATTTAAGCAGTGATCAGTGGACTCATCACATTGAGCATAATATGGTCAAGCATAGGTGTTGATGAATTTACTTAGTCCCTGTTGGAGGAGATATGTGCTGGTATTGATCTGCAAAGAGTTGGTGGGGAGGACTGGTCTTTGTCCACAGACGGGTTCAAAGAACTAATTTGGAGCTTTACAAGCTAGAATAAGAATTTTAGATTCTATCCTAATAGCTTTAGAAAGTTATTGGAAGTTTTTGAACCAAATTTGTTTTATTGTTTTAATACTTCTAGTTCTTGCAACTGTTCTAGGGAGACCAGTAGTACTGGAGCTGTAGTAGGTAAAAAATATGGTAACCTAGACCATGGTGATAGGATGGAGTGATTGAGTTCTGTTTGAACACAGACCCAGTAAGTACTGCAGATGGATTAATGTGGGATATGAGTGAAATGGAGGAGAAAAGGACATAACAGTAAATTTAGTAAGAATGTATGCATAGAAACACAGGAAAGTCATCTTTCCTCCATAATATGGGTGCATTGTATTTAATTGGAGGAGAATTATTTCCCATTTATCAGGTTTTATAGGATTTAGTAATATTCCACTTCACTTCTTAGGAGGGAGATTGTGGTGGATAAAATTGTAAGGTGGCCCAAAGATTTCTTGCTCCTTGGTATACACACTCTATATAATCTCTGAGACTAGAAATATAGTGGAATTCTCTTTTGTGATTAAGTTTTGTTATATAGCAGAATTGACTGTAAGAAGGGGAGATATTCTGAGTGGATGTCTAAGAGATGTAGGAGCAAACAGAAGAATCTCCAAAGTCTAAAGCTGGGTCAATTAAAGTAACTAACAAACTAACAAAATAGATAGATGATAGATTAGGTAGTTAGATGATTGATAGATAGATAGATAGATAGACAGATAGATATAGATAGATAGATGATAGATAGATAGATAGATAAATGATTACAATCCAAAGTGTTAAATAAGTATCCATGAGTCCATATGGATATAAATTACTGATAGAAATTAAAGGGTGTGTGCCCTTAATAGAATGTGAAAAGAACGGCATTTTACCCTTGTGGTCCTCCAACTACAAACACATTACTGGCAGTATAATGAGAGAAAAAACATCAGTCAAATCCTAACTGAGGGATATTATACAAAATACCTGACTAGTAATCTTCAAAACTGTTAAGGTCATTCCAAACATGGAAATCTGAGAAACTGTTATGGCCAAGAGGAAACTGAGAAGATTAAATGTAATGTGGCATGCTGGATGAGATTCTGGAATCAAAAACGAACATTAAAGAAAAACCAAGGAAATATGATTAAACATGGGGTTCAGTTAATAACAATATATCAACTGTTATATTAATTTTGACAAATATATCATACTAATGAAAGATGTTAATAATTGGGGAACCTGAGAGTGTGGTATATGTGAACTCTCCATATTATCTTCACAATAATTTTATAAATCTAAAGCCGTGCTTAAATAAGAAGCTTATTAAAATCTAGGTCTAGAGTTCAGAGTCAGAGAAGTCAGTCAAAGCACAGGACATATTTGATGTACTATTACGGAGTTGAAAATAGAGGGACCACGGGGTAAGGCATGAAGGTCACCTCTAGGAACTAAGTGTAGCCCCTGATTGACAGCTGGCAAGACAATGGGAACCTCAGTCTTAGCAGCACCAGGAACTGAATTCTTCCAACAAGAATGAGCTCAGAAGTGGATTTTCCCCCAGTATCTCCAGATAAGAATTCAGTCTTTCCAACATCTTGATTTCAGCCTGATGATCCCGAGTAGGACTGATGTACAGAACTTTTGAGTTAATAAATAGGTGTTATTTTTAAACCTCTATGTTTGTGGTCAGTTGTCACAAAGCAATAGAAAGCAAACACAGAGAATAGGAAACACTCATCTTCTTTCTACCCACACCTACCATATGTAGACCACCTGCTTTGATGAGTGTAGGAGAAGGAAGCAGGGAAGCCTGACTGCTAATTCCTCACTCCTTTGGGTCAGCCTTCTGCTGAGGGGGCCAGTTCTGATCTCTCCCCTTGGTGCGGTGAGCTAATCAGGGCTGGGGCTGCCCCTGCAAGGTAATGTCTACAGTTGTGGGTGTTAAGTTAGAGTAAGGGAGAGAGAAACCTTGAATACATGACAAGAGCTTCAAGCCATGTTTTTCTCCGTGTCTATACTTTCAGTAACGAAGCTGACATTTTGATCAGAATCTTTTTGGCTCCCAAATTTATATATTAGTTCTTTTTCTGAACTAGAGAGGGCAAGACAGGGTGGTTTACTGAGGTGCTGTTTTAGGGAAGTCAAAAAGAGAGACAAAAAGAAAAACTTTAAAAAAAAAAGATATTATGCTCATTATAACAATCAAGGAAAATGGGGTCAGGTTATCGGGGTCTGTGAATACCAGCATGAAGCATTTTGATTTAATGAAATAGAAACTGTTTCTTGAACAAGGGTGTGACATGTTGAGAGTGAGGTTTCAAGTCGATTAGTTTTACAGTGCTATGCAGTCCGGGGGGGAGCAGCGATGGAGTGTGTGGAAACAATTATGCCTATGCAAATATTATATAAAATGACTTACCTTTGAGCTTCATATAAAAACTGATCTTGGCTCAGACTGGGACTTGCTTAATAGGCAAGAAGAAAGAATGGTACGAAACATAAAACTGACTCCTTAAAAGCCTGAGACAGGCATGCGTGCTTATGAAAGTTGAATTTTTGCCAGCCAGCTTATAAAAAACAACATGTCATCTCACTACCCCTGGCACTTGCAGCTGTATTTTTATTTTCATTTGTGGGGAAATAATTTTCGAAGAATTTTTCATAATAGTTAAATTCAGCAAAATATAATATCTAAGCGTCATTTAGAGGCCTCAAGTTATCAAACATGGTGGTCATACAGTCCTTCAAAAAGGTACATTTATCTTGACTGGCTGGCTCTTCTCATCTGAAGTGTGAAAGTTGGCCTATTATATTAAAGAATATGTGAATTTTTAATCACTCTAAGTCATGAAGCTCTGTTGGGGAAATTTTGGACTTGGACACTTAAAAGCTAATAAGGAAAATACTGCTCTAAATCTGCTTTCTTATAGAATTACCACGTTTTAGAGGCCATTTCAGTCATGGATATCCCCCTAGGGCCATGGTCACCCAGATGTGCCACAGAATTGCAAACACAATTCTAATTGGTATCAGAACTCCGACTCCAGGTTCAAGTTAGCTGATGGGTGGAGGTTGATAGTTCGAGGAAACCAAAACATGTCCCAATCCCAACTATACTCCATAGAATTGTGCCTACAGGTTTCAGGGTCTGCTCTGCACCTTACCTCAATGCAGTGTGATACTGCTCACATGTCTCCCTGAGGTAAGCTGATATCTTACAGCCTTCTTGATTCTCCTTCCTTGTGGCATCAGGTTCCCAAAAACTTCTCAGTGTTGGAATAGAGGCTAAACTTTTATCTAATATGTAACCTCTAGACTACATAGGATAGTAGTTAAATAGGTAAAATATAGCATTAGATTTCCAGATTTCAAACCCTTCTTCCACCATGTATAACTTCTAATTGACAAAGCAATATTTAATTCTTGATAAGTTACTCTTGGGAACTAAACACATAACTAGATATATGTATTCATCAGAGTTCTCCAGAAACAGGACCAATACAACATATAGATATAGAAAGAGAGTTAGTGGGCGCCTGGGTGGCGCAGTCGGTTAAGCGTCCGACTTCAGCCAGGTCACGATCTCGCGGTCCGTGAGTTCGAGCCCCGCGTCAGGCTCTGGGCTGATGGCTCAGAGCCTGGAGCCTGCTTCCGATTCTGTGTCTCCCTCTCTCTCTGCCCCTCCCCCATTCATGCTCTGTCTCTCTCTGTCCCCAAAAAAAAGCTTTAAAAAAAAAAAAAAGAAAGAAAGAAAGAGAGTTAGAAATAAATAGGTTACATGATTATGAAGACTGGCTAGTTCCCAGAACTTCAGGGTGAGTGACAAAGCTGGAGACCCAAGAGAGCCCATGGTTTAGTTCCAGCTGGAGTCTGAAGGCCTGGGAACCAGTGGATCTTGTAGTGTAATTCCTTCCTACCTGAAGGTCAACAGGCTTGACACCCAGGAAGAACCAATGTTTCAATTTGAGCCAGAAGGTGGGGAAAAATGCTGATGTTCCAGTTCAACCACAGAAAGAATTCTCTGTTACTCAGGGAAGGGTCAGCCTTTTTATTCTACTCAAGCCTTTGACTGATTGATGAGGCCCAAGCAAATCAGGGAACGCAATATGTTTTAGTCGGTGCATTTTCTTAAATGTTAATCTCATCCAAAAACATCCACACAGAAACACCCGGAATAATGTTTGACCAAATATCTGGGCAGCCTGTGGCCCAGGAAAGTTGACGCATAAAAGTAACCATCACAGCCTATACAAAGCACACGTTCTGTTACTGGGAACATGCTTCAAGCATGATCATCATTCTTTTTTGTTACCTGTCACCTGTACTGTGTAACATATTTGTAATATTTCTCAGGTGAGCATTCACAGTCACATGCTGTGGTTGATAAACACAGATGTTTACAGTGGAGAAAAGCTTTTCTAAGATCACACAGCTACTCTGCCGTAGGATCAGGCTCAGAATTCAGAACTTACTGGCTACAAAAGCCATGTTCTTACAGCTAAATCATATTGCCTACCTTTCTTTTTAAATAAAGAGCAAACTGAGAAGGGAAAAACCAGAGCCCACAAAACTCCCTGGAAGTTCTCTGGGTTCCAGGGCAGTGCTCTGCCAGTGTACGTGTTTATATATAACCATGTGTGAAGCATCTATGCCATTTTTCTGAGAAGTTGAGTAGGTGGCATGTATTTCAACAGCTCATCTCCACCAAATGAGAGCTATAATATATATTTAAAGATGATGTCAGCTTTTCTAAATATAATTTTCAACTGTGCTGGGAAAAATATAAACTGCAGCACTGTAATAATCAACATATAAATAGCTCCCACATCTTTGCCATGCAAATTTGGATGATATTATGGAAGAGGGCTATCAAAAGGGGCCTTCTGTTACCACGCTTTCTGCTAACCAGTGAGCAGCTGGGACTGATGACATTTTTAGTTAAAGCCAGTTTGGAAAGGTTTTTATCCCATGGAGATAAGCTAAAGCCTCAAAATAAAACAATCCCAAACTGCCAATGTTTGATTGGTTTGACGTTGGAATGGTGGTATTAAATGTCTGGTTTTCTCAGTTTTAGAGAAAAAATACACAGCTTTCCATTGCCCTTTGACTGCTGACAAACTGAACCTCCAGTTCTTTTTGTTGCAGGAATTTCCTCCACCTGGCAGGGTTCAGGAAGCCCAACCCCCTTCTCCAGGGCTGAGAATGATGTCTTATGCAGCCTGAGCACCTGTCAGGCCTCCTGGACAGACAGTACCCCTACGGGATGCATCAAACACCATGACCCTGGAAAGATATAGATGCACTGGTGATCTCATCACTACAAAAGTCTACTGGGATTCCTTTTGAAGAGATGGACAGATTCCCACACATCACTATCTTAGTTATAGAACAGGACTCTGGGGGACTGTTTCTTTTGGAATGTTGCTAATTCCAGCTAAAGATGGGCAAGCATATATATGGTAGATGTCACAAACAGGTAGTTTCTTGGCTACGTTTGGCCCTGAGATGGGTTTTTTGCAGGGCAAATATAGTGTTATATTTTTTTCTTAGCTTGAATACTTTTAGATTAGGGTTGGGTGGGGGCGGGAGGGGCATGCTCCATATCACTCCATACTCTTCATCCCCTGCTGTCTTATTTCCAGTCTGGCTTATACCTTTATGTTACCTGCCTGTTTCCTGCAGACATTTGAGTTTGGGTCTCCCTTCTATGGAACTCTTGCTATTGAACAAAATGGTGGATAAAGTATTAATCAAAGACTATGTAAACAATAGGCCATCTCAATATAGAAGTTCTCATTTGATCAGGGAGACATACACATAGGTGCACAGGGAGAAGGAGCCCTCCAGGAATACTAGATATGTAAGGATCTTCTCTGTGGGATGAATTATAGCTCTTGCCTTTAGCTATTATAAGTTATTATTCAGTCTCATGAAACATAGTATACCACATTTTTAAGTCAAACTCTCTTTTGCTTTGGTCTGAGCTCTGTACTTTTTGATGAGTTACCTTTCTTTTCTTGGTAAAATATTTTTTTTCATTTATTTTTCTCAAAAATAACTACAGTAATTCCTCCTACAGCTGAATGCACTTCCCTTTGAAATGTAATTTTGTCATTCTTTATATCATGACATGGCTCTAATTTTCTACCTCTTTAATCTTGGTATGGTTGTGTGACTTACTTTGGCCAATAGGACATTAGAATATTTAACACCAGCAGAGACTTAAAAAGTGCTTGCTCCTTGGGGATTTATCTCTCTTTCTGCTGTTGGAAACTTGAAGCCACAACATGAATGAGCCCAAGCTAGACTTTCAGAATAGTCAGGCGGAGGAGAGCTGAGGGTCTCTGACCAAAAGTCTAGCAACAACTCTACATGTGAATGACGCCACTGTAGACCATCTGGTGCCAGACAAGATGTCGGTTGATGGCTGAAATCAGCTGAATTAACTCACTCCAGAAGAGCTATTCTTTGGACTTACAAACTTTTGAGACATAAGAGAAGCTTGTTGTCTCAAGTCATTAATTTTTCGGATGGTTCGGTATGTAGCAAAAGTTAGCTGATACATGCAAAATGGGATTAATAATAATAACCTTGTAGTGTTTATTGTGGGGATCATAAGTAATATGTATAAGTGGCCCAGAGAAAGTCCCCCATAAATGAGAACTATATTATTTATTAGTTATCAGTCTGAATGAGCTCCTGGGTCCCTTAATGTAATACAAATTGAGTTCAACTTTTATTTTCCTGCTCTTGAAAATCGATCTTGACTCCTGATATTTCTTGATTCTGATGACTTGGTTTTAGTGTTTCTCAAGATGACACTATATCCCCCTTTTACTAAATTCATTCCTTTCAAAGAAGATTAAAGAAAAAGCCCCATCATAGCCCTGACCTACTGGAAGTAAAATTATCAAAAAAGGACAGAGTTAAGTGGGAGTGATTCTCTTCAGATGAGAAACTGAAACCTATATTGAATGTTGAGGCCCCCCAGTTAATTTATTATAGTTGAACAAATCCTTGGGGAGTGTCTATTTTATTCAAGCTATCCATGTATATTATTCTGCATAAAGGTAGGTGAATGTGCATAATTCTTATCCATCGAATCGTCATGAGTTACCTGAGAAGGTTTATGAAATGTAACTTCCCTTTAAAACAAACTATATAGGATGCTCTAATACATCATACAAATATATACAATAAGACAACAGGAGTGGACACTAAGACCAAGGTAAGAGACCTTACCATAGTAAAGACAGGCTTGGGTAGTTTTCTCAATTACGTTAAATAAGGCTCTTTTAGGGTCACTTTTTCAGAAGATCTAGATAAAACTGGCCAAAAAAGACAAACAAAACAAAACAAAACAAGGCAGCATAAAACAGAGTTTCACACACCTGAAGAATCAAGGGTAGCTGTGACTTGAAAACATGGCCAGATCCACAGGCTCAAAGACATTATCAGGGCTCCCTATTTCCCAGCTCTCTTCTCTGTTTCTCTCTTTTGGCCCATTCATTCTTAGGTAGAATAGTTTCCAGAAACACACTGAATCCCAAATCCAAGTTTGTAACAAAGTAGTTCCTTCTTAAAAATTCAAATGAAAGCCCTCTGTCTGACTCTTATTAGCTCAAATTGGATCATACATTCATCCATGAACCAGCCACTAAAAATGAGTGGGCTGGTGGGTCAGGCCATCCAAAAGCCACAGCTGGAGAGTAGGAGTGCAGAGGATGTGCTCACCCGAATAGAGGAGGGAGAGTTCTCGACTTCCAAAGTAAAAACATATTCATTTTGGCACAGTAGGATTTTTACTTTGGGGCAACAGCTGGGTGGTTGAGTCAGGGCATTTTGCCTGATAGTTTAATGGATTGACACTTTCAATCAGAAATTAACATATTTTTACTATGTTTTTTTTTTTCTTTATATCCAACTTCATTTACAAATATAGGCCAACTATTTGGATCTGTTTGATTTTGTATCTGAGAGGAAAAAGCAGAGTTGAAGGACCATTGTGTGTGCTATTAATCCTGTGCATTATATTTCAATAGTGCATTTTTCTCATTTCCCCAAACAAAGACATGACAAGTCCTAGAGTCTTAGCAACTCAGTGGTTACACCTACTCAATTATGTATTTGGCTCACTTGCAGAATGAAGTAATCAGATGAAGCCTGGTACAGACTGGCTTGAAGTAGAACAAATATGAGAGAACTCATCCAACAACATGCCTGAAGGGGGGAAATATCCTTCACTTTCATTGCTAACTCAAAAAGAGCCATAATTGAATGGTGCCACTTCATATTTCACAACAGGCTAGGAGTTGGGAATATAAACAACCAAGGTGAGGCAGAATTCAGAAGGTAAAAACTAGACATGACTGTAGGCAGGACCCAAGAATAAAACAGAAGGCAGAACTAGACAAGGAGCCAGAGAGGACCCTGAAATGAAGCCATCAATCATCCAGGAAACACACAGGTGCTGGCAGTCTAGGCAGGTTTAGAGGATTAGGTGGGTCTGAGAACAGAAGGCCTCATCAATGGGATAGATTTCAAAATGAGGGTGTTTGAGGCCCAGGCAACCTCATGTTTTGTGGATGGTTTTTGTTTTGGTGCCAAGCTTACAATTTGGATTAGACTGTGACTGTGGGGGAAGGTGAGCTGCATTAGAGGAAAGTGAACAACAGAGATGGAATAGAGCAGATACATTCCACTTCTCATTGCCATTGACCACTTCCTCCACATCAGACATACGCGCGCGCACACACACACACACACACACACACACCCCTCCCCATACCCCACACATACCCTCAATTCTCCTGGCTAGTATCTACTTGTTTTTCAAGACTCAGCTAAGCCATCATATTCTTCAAGAAGGTTTCCATGGCTAACCCATCTCACTCTAAGTGTTCCCATGGCATTCGCATTTTATTTACTAATTGTATTTTATTTACCTGCTCCTCTGTCTCCAGAAGCCAGAGACCATAAGTCAATCCCCACGATCTACAGTAGTGTTCATTCAGTGCTGTGTTTTGCTTTTAATAAATCACCAAGTTTAAGCTATGTTCACCTCAAGTAGTAACACCAAAGCAATGTCCATTTGCACAGTGGATGAAAGAAGAGTATGATGCCATTGCTTCCATGCTTTGCAAACTGTGCCAAATGAAACTTATGTCCTTGGCACAAATTCCAAAATATTTTAATATATAAATTTATATTATTTATGGGCAGATATAAGAAAAATTAAAATGAGTGCCCAAATACAAAGGATACATCAACAATTAAATATGCCTTTTTGTATTTGGTAGTTCTTCTCTAGATAAGATAATAAAATAATTTCCCAAGTGTGATCTCATTCCTGTTTGAAAACAAACTGATAACTCAGAGCTCTAAACATTAAACAAATCACCTCACTTCAGATGCAAAATAAGAGAATCCATTTATGTTCTATATTTCTATTAAGCCAGCTTTTTTTTTTTTTGTAAATTTATTCTTCATCCCTAATTGTACAAGAATCTTCCAAAGGAATATTGAAAATAAATACAGCTTTTCTATTACAGTGGTTCACACATTTTAATGTGTGGTGAGACCAGTTGGCTGTGAATGAAGATTTCTGGGGTTTCATTACAGTGATTCTGACTCAGTTGATAGAGGGTTGAGCCCAGGAATCTGAATTAAAAAAAATTTTTTTTTCAACGTTTATTTATTTTTGGGACAGAGAGAGACAGAGCATGAACGGGGGAGGGGCACAGAGAGAGGGAGACACAGAATTGGAAACAGGCTCCAGGCTCTGAGCCATCAGCCCAGAGCCTGACGCGGGGCTCGAACTCACGGACCGCGAGATCGTGACCTGGCTGAAGTCGGACGCTTAACCAACTGCGCCACCCAGGCGCCCCAGGAATCTGAATTTTTAAAAAGCATCCCAGGTGATATTGATTCAGATCATCTCTCGAAGACCATTCCTTTAGTACCACTGTTTCCTTTATTCCTGTCTTCTTTGTGTATGTCTCTTATTCTCCCCTGACAATCCTTCAAGAAGATGCATGAGTTAGAGAATGAATGGATGAATGAACAAATGGATGAACTAACCAACAAATGTAAGTATCTCCAAGGAGCATTTATGGTTGTTTTTCTGTCATCTCACATATTTAGAGACTGTCCAGCCTCAGGTCTAGGCCAGGACTAGCACAGACTTGCTGAAGAAAAACCTCAGCTGAGAGTGTTATTAATAAGTCCAGGAGGGAAGAAGACATGATCAGGAAGCAGGTAAGAGAGGGGCCCACAGGAGATTGTTAGCAGAGGCTGACGTCCTAACACATAATAGGCAAGAGCTGCCGTTCAGAATGAGCCCATGGGAGACGGCTGGTTCTTTACCACGGCCAATTTAGTTTCCAGTTAAGAAAGTTACTGGCCGTAATTTTTTTTTTTTTTCTGGGTTGAACTGGTTCAATTCAAATATCTAGCTGGAAGAGCTTCTTGTTAACTGAAGTAGCCTGGCATCACGGTATGGAAACAGAACACAGGTAATAATAATTAGTATACTGCTAAGTTGGTCTTCAAAAAATTTGGCATTGAAACAAAGAGAAATTAATACTTAGATTTTACAGATGTTATGGCATTAAAAAAAAGGTGGTAATACTAGAACCTTTGTACTTAGAAATGATACTTCTCTCCGAGGTGTGACTTGGAAGTGTGGGTGTGACAAGAAACCTCTATGGGTTCCACCCCCAAGCTGTCTTAGACTCATTTTAACTGGTTGTTAATGGTTGTGCTACAGTGCCTAATGGGACTTGATCCAAGAGGACACCTGCTTTCTCTCCTGCTGTCACTACAAGTACATCTTCCAATTGGCTCTCCCTGAGCCAATAGTGCAAGGCCTATAGTGCAAGGCTATTGGTTTTAGCCAGTGGCCTTCATTTTTCCCACCAATGTTGATGCTACATGGTTACTTTCCTACTGCCCTCTGAGCTCTGCTTTCCCCTTTTGACATGACTTCTGCCCATTACTGCTCCATCCAAAGTAACAAGTCAAGGAGATTTTTTTGAACAAAACTAAGGACCCCTCCTCTCTACCATTCCATCTGGGAACTTCAGGAACATCTTTGACCCTTTTTTTGCCTCCCTGTCATTTACCAAAGCTTTCATCATAAGGTTGCTCTTCCATTTCATCCCTCCTATTTCTACCTTAGTGCTGGCCTATATTGACCCATTCCTAAACAGTGGACAAGTGCAGTAACTTCCTAAGTGGTTTGCCTAGCTTCTGCCCACACTCATGTACCCCCTTGCCCAGTTCCAGAATACATTTTTAAAAACATTACTTTTGTTTTGTTGACATTGCCTTTGGAAACTTTCAGGTCAGTTCTACTACCCTCAACTAAGTTTGCTTTGACCAATGTTTACCAAGCCTCCATGACATCCCTGTTCTGGGACACGTGAGAGACATGCAGATGGATTACAGAGCCAGCAGAAGAAATAGGCTCGTAAAGAGATAGTTAATGTGCACTTGGTAGATTTAATGGCAGGAGTAGACCTAGAGGTTTATGAAAGGCTTCCAGAAAAAGCTATATTAAAAAGAATCTGAAAGAATTAATAGAAGGTGGCACAGGAAGGGGAGCAATGGCATTAGTACATTGTAAAAAAAAAGGGGGGGGCATGGAGAAGAGAATGAACAGAATTTTTTGAGGCTGCAGCAGATATTTCAATGCAGGTCAGAGATGGACATGAGATATAACCAGAGCAGACTCAGACAGTAGATGAGTCTGACAGTAGGCTAAGGAGGAGAACTTTAGCATCATCTGAAGCTAGTCCTTATCAAGCACAGTTGACCTCTGAACAACATGGAGGTTAGGGACACTGGCACCCCATGCAGTTGAAAACCTGTTTATAAGTTCTGATTGTCCAAAGTTATTAACTGATAATAGCCTACTGTTGACCAGAAGCCTTGCCCATAATATAAACAGTGAATTAACACATATTTTGTTTTAGATATTGTATATTGTGTTCTTACAAAAAAGTAAGCTAGAGACAAGAAAATGTGGTTAAGAAAATCATAAGGAAGATAAAATACAAATACAGTACTGTAGTATATTTAACCCCAAAACTCTGCGTATGAGTGGACCCATGATGTTCAAGGGCCAATTGTAGTAGTCAACTTAGTTCTCACCTCCACATCATGTGATATTCACTAATGTGATGATGGTTTATAAAGCTATGAGATAACATGATACTTTTAGATGGCAAATAATTCAAAATACAGTTTTTATGTTGTGATAAACAGATGTTTGTGGTCTGTATCACAATTTTTTAAAATTTATTTAAAAAACTAAAATTAAAAAAATCCGGCTTCTAATAGATTACACTAGACTAGATCCTAGTATCTCTTGATCATTCACTCTCTTGTGCTTTTAAAAGTAAGAAGGGGCTGAGAGCTATTGGAATTAATGATTCCAATAAAAATGCTGCTCTACCCAAGGTACTCTACCTGAGGGGAGTGAGTCCAAATGGACACATGAATGTGATTCAGAGTGGTTCTTGACTCTAGAGCAATGCAAGTTTCTTGATTGCAGTTGTGCACATTTTTCTGGTGACAAGTTTTTTTTATACTCATAGCAACCCCAAATAGTCAGGGACTTAAAAAAAAAAAAAAAGATGGATCACAGTTCACTACAAAAAAAAAATTAATAAGTAGATGGATAGATAGATGGACAGAAGGTAGAGCAGATGAGTGAAAGAGAAGTTGAAAAATAAGGTACCAGCTTGTCCTTTCTTTCTCATGTGTCTTTGCCTTTTTCCCCTTAGAATATCCTTCTACAGCATTTTTTAAATTTGTTTTTTATTTTTATTTTTTTGCCTAGAAAAGAGACAAGCCAATTTTTATACCTCTGAGTTCTTCAGAGAACAAGAAACACTCTGGAATTTTTAGTGTTTATTTTGTGCATCACAAATTTGTTTCTTTTTACAAACAGCTTTGAGTGTGATATTTTCATTCACCCGCAATTCATCCCTTCTCCCAAGTTGAAAGACCATTGAGAACAGAAATATTATCTTACCCTTTGTAGCCCAAATATAGCCTAGCACTGCTTCTTTCCAGAGGTAGTGAGTAGTGGATTTTACATATAAATCATGGACTGTTTTCAGTTTTCTTCAACAATATGTATTGCATATATTGTGCTAGGTTCTGGTGATATAAGATGTCTAGAATACAGTCCTAGATCTTGAGGTGCTTGATGACTTCATTCAAAAATAAATCCTTAATAGATCCCATAATTTTACTTTGATATTCCCCCTATTTTATATTCTCCAGAAACACATTTTATAGGGGTCACATTTTCCTTAAGAGTGAGGTATAGATGATAACATTCATAGGAGAGTGAAGCTGTTTGCATTTAACAATTACTCAGAGAAGTATTCAAAGAGGGAGGAAATGAATACATTTCAAAGTTTTCAGGTCACTTTTCCCTTATATCTCAAAGTACCACTCTAACTTTTAACTTTACAATATAATGTGTCCATTACTGTGACCACTTTTTAATGGCATTACTGATGTAGTTCCTATTGAATTCTGGGACATCTGCAAATAAATATAAATAGGTACTGATACTTCCTCCTTAACAACTGATGTCTATATTCTAAAAGATGCAGAAGCAGCAGTTCCTGTATATTTTATATTATTATGCCATATATTAAGGAAAGTTGAGCCTGAAAATTGAGCCTGTAGTTTAGGACATTTCTAGCATAATTGAATTAGTTATTCTAATTATGCAATTAGAATAATGTATAATTGTAGCAGGTTCCTTTTTTAACTTCTCAAAGTATACTCATCCATTATGAATCCTATCCATTATTTATATTTATAAGGATATTTATACATAACAAAGATGCTATTTTGTAAGTGGCTCAAGAGTTGTTTTAACCGACTGATGCTGATATTAATAAATCAGTATACGAAGCTGTTGAGAACCAGAATGGAACTCTATGAAATCACAAGCGTATAAGAAAAGGAAGTGGGTCTGTATGCCCTGGAGTCTACATCCAGAGAGCACTAGGCGTATCCAGCACTGCCAGCTACAGCTCTGCTGAACCTGAATGGACCGTGTGACTCCATTCTCTGCGCGTCTTCAACCCATTTGGCCTAGTCAGAGCATTTACTTGCCACTTACCAGCTAGCTTGAAGAGTTGAGTCATTAAGTTTCTGCTACCAAGAATTTCAGAAATTTGAAATTGGAGCACTGAGAGACAGAAGTTGCATAAGAATGGGTCGTACCCTGAAGAATCTAGGATAGAGACTATCAGTTTACAGCCGTGTGCACAGCAAGCACAACAAAGTGGTCAAAAGTTCATGGAAACAGACCACGTCAAGGTGACCTCTGAGAGAGAGAAAAGCAATGGCAGCCTTTGCTAGTCGATTTCTGAAGTACCCATCTCCCTTCCATTTTCCCACTCTGGCGGAGCAGTGTCTTACTCAAGAGGCTGATAGTGCAAGATACTCACTTCCTCAGTCTTTCTTGTAGCTAGAAAGTGGGTCTTCGGGCCATTATTAAACCTCAGACCTCAAGAAAATATATGGGGGACTTCTTCGAGAGATTTTATTCTGATCAACAAGATGCACAAGAAAAGAAACTGCTCTTCTTGTCCTCAGACAGTGTTAGGTAAGGATATCATGCCTAGAACAAGAGTAGCCATCTTGTAACCATGACATGATAAATCAAAGTACCACAGCCTACATAGTGAAGATAGTCGAGTGGAAGCAGTTAAGAGAGCTCTGATCTCTGGTGATTTTAAGTTCTGATCCAATCTATCTATACCTGAGGTTGTCTTTAGACTTCTTGATATGCATGATAAGGGATACCCTGTTTTTCTAGCCATGGTGCTTGGGCATACCTTAACAGCCATAAACATCTGAATTCACAAGTTGTCTTATGCCCTGATCTTTAAGTCTCAAGTGAATCTATCTCCACACAGCCCTGATGAACTGTGATTTTCTTTCATATTCTCACAAAAGAAGCCCCCCACCCCTTTGCTATTTCTTCCCATGTGTTTCTACTCCTTGCAAATAGACCGGCCTTGACACGGGCTTTTAGTGATACATTTTTGAAGTTAAAAGCTTTGACTATAATGACAACAGAGTTCAGTTGTGTTGCAACTGTAACCAGAATACAGGTTAGCCAGGCCAGCCTTTCTGGTTATGTACCACACGCTATTTCAAAACCTGGTTGGAAAATAGAGATGTCATTCATTGATGAACTATTCAGTGCTATATAAGAAATGCTATAATAACCGTTTTAAGAATAACTTCAATGCACACGGTGGCATTGTTTAACCTACCGTAAAATTGCAGCATAATACCCAATGAAAAAGGGTCCAAGTGTTCAAAGAAGGAAATCAGAATGGAACCTGAATATATTTAATAACTATTTGAACTTTTTTTGCAGGGAAGTCATTTAATACTTATCCATTTAGATCCCTTTAAAAGGAAGCGTCTCTCCCCAAAGCCTCTCTATTATGAAGCTTCAGTCTCCAGATTGCCAACTCCATTGTCCATAGAGCAGAGCGTGCTTGGAAAAACCTGCCACGTAAGCAAGTTCTCACAAGCCTGGGGAGAGATTAAGCACTGCTATGTGTAGCTACTTCCAAAGATGCCTTGGCTTCTCCCGCTTCACTGCTGCTGTGAAGTCGACAATCCTGGAAATGCATTTTGAGGCAGGGAGTTTTCAAAGTGACAGGCTTAAAAAATACAATTCACCTTTTGCCCTTCCCCTCCCAGCTGCAGGATACTAGGCCTCCTTAGAACTCAGTTTTGTAACTCTGAATATGCACCGATATCTTAAATAAATAGGCTAATCTCTCCTGGGTCACAGGTTTCCAGTTGTAGTTTTTAGTCTAAACTCCCCCCTTTTAAATGCAGATGATTACATGGGAGTGTTTGTGATTGAAACAAAAAGAAAGGCCATCTTTCATATCTCCTAGTTATACACTCTAATCTCAATTGTCTTACGAATTCAGAGAAATAATTAATAGCAGACTTGAACTGGCTCCAGAATTTCCCCTTACCCAAGCTGTTGCTCACTCAAACAGAGAGGAAATCAAGGGGAATAAAAAAGCATGGGAAGGGAAATCTGTCTTCATTGTTTCTCAATTTCGTGGTCAAGAAAGACCTGGGTAACTCGTTATAGTGGAGACAGGAGATCCGAATTCTCAGTTCACTTCTGGTACCAATCAGGTTTATGACATCGGTCACTTACACTCTGTTTCCTCATATGTAAAATTAGAATGTTAGACTCCATAATCTCTAATAACTCTTGAATTTTGGAGTTCTTTTTCTTGATAAAACGTAATTTCATTGTTTTAAGGGAAGGCGCAGACATTTTGGAGCCAGAAAGCCTAAGGTTGAAACCTACTTTCAAATTCTTCCACCGTAGATCTCTGGATACAAACGTCATCTGCTCAGAAACTCCATTTTCCCTTCTGTGAAATGGAAGCGACTATCATAGTGTTCCAATTATGTTAGAAAGAAGAAATGGCATCGCATATGGAATTGTATTCACGAAGTTACATAACATTTTATAACAAACTTTCTATCTCAATAGCTAGCATAATTAGTAGTCTTTAAGAAAAAAAAGCACATGGAATATAATTAGCTTTAAGGAAAATCATATAAAATGTAATTATTAATTACTGAGAAACAAAAATCAACCAGCTGGAAGCTGTTTGCTCAGCTTCTTTATCTAACTTGCTGCTTGAAGCTAGAATGCCTAGTTTTCACTTGCTAATTCCCAGGCCACAGGATGAAAGGGACATGCGCAAAGGAATCAGGAGCTCAGCATCCTGATGAAGGAACAATCTAAATAAAATGTATGATCATGAGGCAAAAGGCACTTCCAGATCAAGCCCCCAGCCCACTTTTCCAACCTGATGCCATGCCTCCAACCCCCCTTTACAGAGAAATCAGTAATGCTAAAAAGTAGCTGTTTTTCAGTACTTTTGTTTACAAAAGTAGCTGTCTGAGGAAACTGAGGCACAGAGTTTGTTTTTTTCTGAAGGTCACTCCTCCGTTTAGTGCAGAATCAGGACTTGAGAGTCAGACGATTCCAGTCACAAGCCTGCTGGAACCCAGCACTGCCATCTGAACACCGTGCCCCCTGCTCAGTGACGACGCCTGGATTTGCAATGCTGATGCCAGGAAGCATAAGGAGAGCCTGTGCAGGACACTTCTGCACAGCTTGGGTCTGAAGTTCAGGCTGAGGGCAGCTTGCAGCAGGTTGGAGATGGACTTGTGGAGAATGTTTGTATGTCCCACATGTTTGGCATAGCATACACCTCTCCTCTCTCAAACTTGGCAGAAAAGCCGGAATGCCCTGGCTTCGGATGACTCCAAATTTGCACATATTGTTGATATTGATGTTCTCTCCTCTGGATGGGGATGACAGACGTCTTTTGTCCAGATCTGGCCGCTGTTCAAGAGCAGAGCTGCCTCTCGCTGGATCCAGTGTAGCTGCCAGCACCACAGACCCCTCAAAGCTACCTCAGCAATGTGAATGCCCTTCTTTCCTCTGTCTTCACGGTTATGCCTGAAAGTGTTGAATAAGCTGAAATGCAGTGTGATTTATGAAGGAGCTGAACCCCAAAGAGTTCTGAATCCTCCCATCCCCCATGGAGAATGGGAGGAAGAACAGAACCAGCTACGGTGATAGGCCAGTCTGGCACCAGAGTTGGATTCCCCGGGGCCGGAACCACCAGGGCAGTGGGGAGCTGCAAGAGGTAGGAAGCCGTCCAACATCAAGCTAAACAGAGGGAGCTGGGAGTCAAATGCCAGAGATAACAACTGCACCCTGAATTCAAGGAGGCAGAAGAAGAGAAGAACATTAAACGTAAGCACAGCATTGCACGTGTTGACTAGGTGACACGCGCTGTCCTATCTAGTTTATATGAATTACTTCATTTGCCCTGCAGTGGCCGCTGTCGTCTTCCATCAAAGAAGGGGCAGCAGATGCTGTGGAGCGTTGAGGATCCCCACTGAGGATGCAAAGCAGAGGGGTGCCTGCCAAGTCACAGGACTTCACCGCTTGCAAACCACGGCACAGCGGGGCGGGCGCCTGGGTGGCTCAGTCAGCCGAGCGTTGGACCTCAGCTCAGGTCGTGATCTCTGGGTTCGTGAGCTCGAGCCCCGCCTTGGGCTCTGTGGTGTCAGCCCGGAGCCCACTTCGGTTCCTCTGTCCCCCTCTCTCTCTGCCCCTACCCTGCTTACTCTCTGTGTCTCTCTCTCAAAAATAAATAAACATTAAAACAAACAGACCCACAGATGCATCTGGTTTGCACAGGCTGATTTGCAGTCAGTCTGAGGATGGGCTCCAGGCACGGGAAGGAAACAAGGAAATTGCTGAGGGCAACCTCCCTCGTGCTTGGAAAGCATCACTTAGTGGATCTCTTAAACTGACTTTAGGGTCAAGGCGAAACCAAAAGAGAAAAAACAAAACCAAACCCAAAAAGGTTATGTGGAATCAATGTTATTATACCGAGTCAGTCCAATACAAAGGGCAGAAAGTATGAAATATATATGCCAGGTATTCATAAATGAGATAATAGCTTTTTATTTTATTTTTGAAGTAAGAACATGTGTCTCTGAAATGGTTTCTGCCATGAAACTATGAGCTCTAGGAGATGGCTTATCTTTTAGTTACCTTCACACTCATGTGTGAGGGAATGCATTAAATGAGATTTATAATTCTCTTCTGAGGAACATATAAATCTTCTTTATTTTACTTATTTAAAATATTTTCAAACTTTGGGGCACCTGGATGTCTCAGTCAGTTGAGCCACTGACTTCGGCTCAGGGCATGATCTCACGGTTTGTGAGTTCGAGCCCCACGTTGGGCCCTGTGCTGACAGCTCAGAGCCTGGAGCCTGCTTGGATTCTGTGTCTCCCCCTCTCTCTGCCTCTCCCATGCTCATGCTCTGTCTCTTTCTGTCTCTTAATAATAAATAAACTTAAAAAAATTTAAAAAATATTTTCAAAATTTCAATTTTTTGTATTGTGTTTGGCATATGTTGTTATATTTAGACTCTCCACAAATTGTTAGATGGCAGTCACAATCATGGCCCTAAATTCCTGGGACCTGTGACTATGTTACATTACCTGGCAAAGGGGAATTAACTATCTGATCATTACCAGTATCTGATGAGTTTCTCATCCCATACCTTTGATATCTGATCACCCTGACTTGCCTTCAGCAAGAATCCTGTTAAATTGGTTTAGCAAGAATCCTCTTATCCTTGATGTCTCTGTTTAGGGATTTTCTCACTCGGCTCCTTGGCTATAAATCCCCACTTACTTCTTGTATTTGGAATTAAATTTGGTTCTGTAGTGAAAACTTTTCTCCCCTATTGCAATAGCGACGGAATAAAATCTGCCTTTACTACTTTAACTAGTGTCTGGCTCTGATTCTCTTTATAGTACCAACAACACCTAGCTAGCGTCTGATAGAATACCCGTGACATATCTCAACCTTTGACTATCTATTGGTGCAACACCAAAGCAGTAAGTTGAAAGTGAAACACTAAGGCAATTATATATTTATTTTTTGTCTGGTGTGCTCAACTGCCTCTTAATTTGTTTGAAACGATTGCCCTCATTTGAGCAATGAATCAAATTTTAATACTTAAATAGTTATTTCAGTTTCCACTATAAGCAATCAACCCAATTTATTTATTTTTTAAAAATTTTAATGTTTATTTTATTTTTGAGAGAGAGAGAGAGAGAGACAGAGCTTGAGCAGGGGAGGGGCAGAGAGAGAGAGAGAGAGAGAGAGAGAGACAGAATCTGAACCAGGTTCCAGGCTCCGAGCTGTCAGCACAGAGCCTGACTCTGGGCTCGAACCCATGAACCATGAGATCATGACCTGAGCCAAAGTCAGAGGCTTAACTGACTGAACCACCCAGGCTCTCCTCCACTCAATTTAGGGAGTGATGGGAAATAATTTTGATATGTTGAGTTTCCCTTAATTAACCTGTCAGCATTAGGTAAGACAGTAAGGAGAATGAAGAGTTTACAGAAAAGGAGGGCTGTTAGAAAGCACTTGAGATAATCCACAAGAGAGGTGGTAATTGCCGGAACCTGGATTGAGGCAGAAGGCTGGAAGGGATGACACATTTCATGAATGTGACAGCATCCTTAGAGTTTCGCTCCCAGTGACCTGGTTGGACTAAAAGAACGTAGGAGCTATTGATGGTTCCCAGGATTCAAGCCTTCGCAACAGAAAGATGGTAACATTCACCAAAAAGGAGGTCAGGCAGATGAGCTATTCTGGTGGCTCCGAGAATGAGTTCAGGTTTTGATATGCGGAGTTAGAGACACAGCAGGATGTTAAGGAGGGGATGATCAACAATTCCATGGAAGGAAAGTTTACAGGAAGATAAGAAAAGAGGGTTCAAATAGAGTCTAGGAAAAGACCTGTAGTAAAGGGGCCCAAAAATGAGGATTCAGGGAGGAGTGAGTTTACAAAGGAAAGGAAGAGTACAAGTGAATACTGGAGAGAGGTCAAGAATGATGAGAATGTCTGGGATTGTAGCAATATTTTCTCCCCCTGAAGCAGCAGTTCTGGGAAAGTGGTAAGGGTGGAGCACATTTTGCAATTGACCCACCAGTGAGTGTGTTCAAGGATGCAGAGAGAGTGAGAGAAAAATACACTTTCAATAATTTCAGAGGGATATTTGGAACAGGAACTTCGTAAGGTGGTAGGAATGGTGATTTCATCTGTTTCTGCTAAATCCATATACTGCATTGTTATAGGACAACGCTAATAAAAGAGACACAAATATTAAAATTGAGTGATCAGTTACATTTACAAATTCATGCATTCACAAACCAATGGTAGGACCCTATTATCCTTCAACATATACAGATCAAAGTTTGTATTCCTTTAAATTCATTCAAAATCTTTATCAAATTCTTTCCTCCAAGAGGAGAAGTATGTGGCAATATTTTCTTTGTAAAGTGGTTAAGGGTTTTGATACCATTGGAATAGCAGTCTTCAGGGTATTACCTGACCTCCAAGCCTTTCATTTTGGGGAGCTTGATCCACTATTTATGTCAACTGAAACATGGAATTTATCCCAATAAAGAGAAAAGGCCAGATCCTTAAGAAGTTGAAAGCTCCGACTGATAATTCATGTCACCAAGAGAAACTTAAGTTCTGTGCTGCATAGACCAACTCACCTTGGAAGGCTTGGGGATCAGACAGCCAGCTCTAGAAAACCACAGAAATTTTAGATGAAGACTATAATTTCAGGCAAGGTTGATGAAAATCTAGATGGTGATCTGTGCCTTGTTCCTTTCAGAGAGCTAGACAGTGATTTCAACCTTCGGAATAGACCATTAATGAAGGGGGGAAATGGGCAGAAAAATGTGTGATATAGACGAAGCGCACAGTGTTAGTAGAAAATACAGGTGGGGTGATCCCAGTGGTGAATTATCTAAAATTCTTATGCCAACTCCAGCAATGGAGATAATTTCTGGCAGTATGTGTATCTCAAAGAGGAGCCAATAGCCACATGATGATTATTATAACATATCCATGTGTAGCTTGGAATACACAAAACAAAACAAAAATGGGGCTCTTTGGGCTCAAATCAGGTAAAATAACTTATCCTTTATTCTATTTCTTCTTGACCACATTGTGCTATAATGTTTTTAATTTGTTGGGTTTTGCTGTAGCTTTCCTTTATGTCCACATAGACAGAAGGACTTCCTCCTTCAAAATACTCTGTATGCTTTACTGTAAGAGCATACTTTCTATTTTCTTTCTTTCTTTCTTTCTTTCTTTCTTTCTTTCTTTCTTTTAAATGTTTTTGTCCCTGTGCAAAACCGAATTCCTCCAGAGTATAGGTCATGCCTTCAGCTTGGAGGGGCTCAAAACATATTTACAGAATAACCTTAATAGAACCAAAGAACTACTTCCTAAAGCAATTTCTATGCATATAAAGAGTTTTGGGCTTTTTTTTTTTCCCTCTGACTTTCACAAAAATAAAGGGCTAATATCACCAGCGGGCAAATTTTGTAAAATTACTCTCCAAAGTGCTTCAACAAAACCTGCCAACACAACTCAAACCCAAACTTCCCCCTTCCCTGCTTTGTAGCAAAGGGCCTCCCTGGGACAAGCTGCCAGTCATGCAGACGAGAGCCAAATTGTTTAGTGGATTTGGGAAGTGGACAGATGTTCTCCTGGGATGATGGAGACAGGCACCGCCACATACATTTTCACTTGACGTGTTAACCAATATTCTTAGCCAATTATTCAGAGGCGACCAGCAGTTAATGCATGCAAAGGCAGGAGCTAGAATCATCACTCATGGCTCCCACTCAGCCCCAAACTCCTGCCAAAGTGCTAAATTCCTCCCCTGCTCTGAAAGACACGGAGTTCATTTTGTGTGCCCTTGGATGTGCTTCTTGAGGATTATATTAGAACATCTAAAACTGATTATGAAATGGCCATCACGGATGAATAAATAAAAGAAAATAAAGCAAACGCTGAGGATATATGTCTCAAAATACTGAACAGGAAAGAATGGGTTTTACATATGAGAATGCATTTGAGGTCTCAAAGGTAATTACCCCGAGGCACTGCAATAGTGCAATAAAAACAATAGCAGCTGGGCCACACCAGTGATATACTATGGTAACTGCTATTGAGCTAATTTGCAAAAGAAATATGATGTAATAAGATCTATCATTTTTAATGGAAAATAGAAAAAAAAATTGTAAAGGATGATGTGGTCCATTTCATTCAGAGAAATGACAGCAAAAGAAAGTCAATGACTAGAATCCTTACTGCCAAGCCTCCATATGCACAATGCCACGCATCTCTGCCATTGGGCTTTAAAAGACGCAAACTTGGACCTGTACCTGGAAAATAAGAGACTGGAGGGATGTCAACCTTGTTTTCTAAGAAGCTTGCAATCTAAGCATCTTTTTAAAGTAGCTTGTTATTTTAAGAAAAAAGGGCAGCTTATTATTTCTGGGGGAAATTGTGCTGTATTAAAAGTATATACTAGCCATTTCTATAATTGTTTTTTTAGACAAATGTATCCATGTGGCAGAATATATAGGATTGTATCTCTTAGTGTCCAGACAGTAAAACAGAAAGGCTCTGAGTTTGTTTTTGTTTTTTTTTTTTTTTTCCCAAAATAGGCAATAAAATAGGGGTAACTGATCAAGTGATGGTGGCAAACCAAATAAGGGACTGAGCCACCCAGAGATGGGCAATTGCAGGAAGTGGGAGGGAACGGTAGACATGGAGCCACAAGAAGCTGGGGACACCCTGTAACACTGCCCCATGGAAGCTGTGACCGGGGAAAGAGGAAGTGAGAAAAGCAAGAGCCAAAACCACCACGGAGACACAGGCACGGCATTACAACTGTAGGCAGGAGAAGTGGGAAAAATATCTCGCTTCTCCCTTCCTCCCACTCTCAAGTCTCCTGCCGTGCTCCCTATTGGTGAACTCAGACAGGAACTGGCCAGCAAGGGATGCTGGGACACAGCATTTTAGACACAAGGTCTGTTCCAATACAGAGCAGGGCAGAGCAAAGATGAGGAAGGGAAGTGAGAGCAACCCGGGGAAAGACCGGCACTGTTTCCAAAGACTAGCCTTGCCAACCACCCATAATCTCTCTCCCGGATGATGGCCACAGTCTATAGCAGCTCTTCCTTAAGAAACTCTGATCTCTCCCTAATCTACTTTGTATTCTGCAGAGAGATTGATCTCTTCAAATCCCCCATCCTGATGATGGGGTACTCTGATCCCTTTGAAATCCTTCACTGTCTTCTTTTGCACTTGGGAGAAAGATAAAATCCTTTGTGTGACCCACAGGCCCTTCACGAAGTGGCAGGGCCACCTCTCCAGGCTCATCTCATTTAGTTCCCCATTACTGTTTGAACTGCAGTGGCTCTGGTCTTGTTGACACGTATTCACTGATTCATTCGCTCATTCTGCAAAGCTTTATCAAGGGGTTACTTTCTGCCAGACATTCTTCTTAATTCCAGAGCAAGAGCAGTTAATAAAACAGATGCAGTAGATATTTCCCCAAAGTATGTATATTTTGTGTGTGTGAATGTAGAAAGACCGGCACTAAATAAGACACAGATATAGATTATTTAAGGCAGTTAACAGTGCCGTGAAGGATGCTTTCATGTACAAAAACAGCCACATTAGGAAGTCCTTTCTAATCATGTGACATTTGGGCAAAGATCCAAAGGAACTAAGGGTGCACCTCCTATGTGATAGCTATATATGCTATATATAGGGGATGAACTTACCAGGCAGAGGAAAGAGCAAGTGCAAAGTCCTTGAACAATAAGTATAAAATTCTAGAACTTTCCATCCATGTCACTACTTCAGAAAAGGATTTCATACTTTCCTCTCACCCTGTGTTGATCAGATCCTTTAAAAAAATGTCTGTAAGATAAAGTTTCTTGCATAGTTTCAAATGTAAATTGTATATTCATTGGTATGATAAGTTGATAAACAGTTACCTCAGATCCTTGACTGCATACTCTAGGATGGTGGTGACTGGATATCTCTTAGAAAATAAGTTTGCTGCATAAAAGAGAGGAATCAAGTACAGTGACTTCAGAAAGACCAAAGCATATTTTTCCTGCATATAACTGTTGTGATGAGTCTGACAGTTCATGATGTCAAGAACCCAGGCTCTCTATTTTATTTCTCTGGTGTCCCTAGAGTAGTTCTGTACTAGCCAAGATATTTTATCAGTATATTCATAATCCAGGCAGCAGAAGAGGGGAAGGTGAGCAGGAGAAAGAGAAGGACAACAATGTCATCTCTCCTACAGTCACAACCCGGAAGTCACATGCATCACTTCCCCATGAGGCAAACCTGATCGCATGACCACACTATGCTAGAAGGAGGGCTAATGTGCCCTAATAAAAATGCTATTTCCGTGAAAGAAGGAAGGGACAGATATTGAGAGATACCTGGCAATATCTACTCCACCAAGCAAGAGAAACCAACAAGACAGAGGTCTAGAGATACACATGAGAGCTAGTCAGCTTAGAGAAAATGGAACTGAGTGACCAAATCTGGAAGAACATAACAACAACAACAACAACAACAACAACAAAAACAACAATCAAAATCCTGCAAAACATCCAAAGAGGAAGCTAAATGTGCTTCTCAAGTGCTGTATTACACAGTCCAGTCTCAGCTTAAATGGGTGGTAGATTAGGTTCACGCATCAGTGCCTAAGGTGAAATCACTTCAGTGCTGGAATTATCATTATATCTTCTCAGAAAACTGACAGTGTAAACCAACAAATCAACTATCAAGGCATCCTGCCTATACTGTGAACAGATTGCTGTTTTCTCACTGATACCGGATAAAGGAATGGCCCTTTGTTTAATGGTCGGGCTATATGAAAAACCTTTTCTTTGCCTTTAAACTTCAGAATCCAGTTAGAGCCATAGAATAGAGCTGAAACCAACTACAGATTCTTATAATCTGCTAGGCTTGTCCTAGAACATACACTCATATTGTAGAATGGCCTACTCCAGGAGAAGTAGACAAACTTGGACTGTAAAAGGCCCAATAGTAACTATTTTAGGCCTTGTGGGTCATATGATCTTTGTTGTGATTATCCAACTCTGCTGTTGTAGCACTAAAGCAGGCATAGAGAACATGTAAATGAATGATCATAGCTGTTTCCTAATAAAACTTTATTTACAAAAACAGGTGGCAGCTGGATTTAACCCAAGAGTCCTAGTTGGCCAAGACCAAGTTTAATCTCTGTTCTTGGAGGGGCAGAGGAAGCATATTTTCTTTTTTACTTCGAAGAAATTAAATGAGCACATGATGTCTCTCTTGTTAGCAAGGACTCTTATACTGTGGCATGGTGTTTGCTCCCTTGTTAATTATGCAGCATAAACAATTCAGGAAGCAGAAGCAAAGGAAGGAATGGCCAGAGGTCGCAGAATCGTAAGTGAGGACTTCATAGAGGAGGCAGAGTTCAGCTAAACCATAAAGGATGCTATTTATTCAGAATCATTAAGAGCACTATACAGGCTGTGTCATTCTATTCTCCAACACTTCTGTGTAGTTTCATAACCACAGAGAGGTTAAGAAACTTTCTAAGGGTCCCAGAGCTAGCAAGAAATGGAGCCAAACTGAGATTTCAACTCAGATGCCTCTCATTTGTTACGCTATTAGCCTTCTGAATTTGAATGGCTTAGGGAAGTTGGGACTTAAGTTTATTGCCTTTTGATATCAGGAGCCCTATCCCCCTCTACATAGATCCATCTCATTAATACTCAGGTCATTTTCAGGGATGTTGTCCTTACTCCGCTTGTGTGGTCATAAACCTAATAAGGAAATAAAAGATTTCAACTATGTTTATAGCGTTGTACCAGGAGAATACCAGTAGGTTTTGGAAAAGAAGAAGCATTCGCTTTCTATAATATCAGAATGCATGATGCCTGCAACAAGTCCAAGTCTGAACTAGGTCAAACTCCTATCTATTTATTCCATATTTAAATTACTTTCTGAAATACAAGTTCCATGATTTCAAATATTTACCACCAGGCAGAAACAAATTAGCATTTTTTTTTCTTTCTATTATCCTCCTCTCTCTGAACAACAGTGGTGGCTCACCAAGTCATTAAAGGGTCCCATACTCCATGGCTGTACCCGCCACATTAAAGACCAGAGTAAACAGCAGATTTTAATTAGAATTTGGAAAGAGCATTTCTGTGTAAGTAAAATAAAAACACAGGTGGTTTAGTGAGTTCACTGTGAGTCTAAACCCCAAAACACTATTTAAAGAGCAAAGTGGTTAAAGGATTTCGTTTTTCTGGTCAGCTTTACCCCAGGTAGAATCAACAACCCTACCATTCCTGACAGCATGGGGTGATCATGTGCATTTGGCCCCAAGCCAACTGTTCTATGCTTTCATATTCTCCAACTGTAGAAAAAAGTTCTCCAGTAAAATGTCAAGCAGTTTTCAAGCATAATATCATTCATGCCTTATTTTTCCCTTAGCTATCTTAAATTTTTGTTAGAATCCTGATGTGCCTCGGCCCCTGCCTACTATCACCTTCCCTGCCCCCAACCACGACCACCACCCTGGGGAATTTCTTTCTGTTTTTCAGTACCTCTTGTGAGAGCCTATTTCATCACCTTATGTTTTGTTTTGTTTTGTTTTTTTTCTCTTCCCCATTAACAATCAAATCAATAGTTATCTTTGGAGCATGCATCTGGCTAGGAAATCATGCTAAAATCAAGCTGGTGACTGATTTGCTGACAATTACTCATCAGTGTCATCGCTGAAAATCTAATTTGGTCTCATTTTGAATGCTGGTTGGACGACTAACACATAATGAGTGAAAAATCTAGACGAACGTGACATTCTGCTTATTGAGATTAAATCAAGTTCTGGTGTTTGTCAATGGCAGGCACTAAGAATCTCAGGCTTTAGAACAGGGCCATTTAGGTTCAAATTCTAATGTAGCCACTTTCCAGCTATTGGAAATGACGGAAGTTACTTAAGCTTTCTGTGGCTTGGTGTCTTCATCTGTAAAATGGGAGTGATGGTGTAGAATCTAAGTCAGAGGAGTACTTTGAGGACCACCCAAGTTAACATATACCAGGCATTTAAAACACAGGCTGACATATAAGTTAGTGCTACAGGAGCGTCTTCTATTATTACTTGGATGGTATGTGCCAAAGTTTGAGAGCTTGTACTATATTCAGTACTTAACACACATTATTTCATTTACTCTCCAGTCAACTCTGGAGAGTTGTGTATTTGAGAAAAAAGATCTCAGATATTTATAGCTCCAAGTTTTACAGTAGTAAGATGGAGAAGCCTGTCTGACTCCTAAATCCATAATACAATAGCAGAATGAAAAGATTTAAGACTACTTTTCTCACTGAATGAATGTAAATAAAGTAGGACATCTTCTAAAGCACATGCATCTACAAACATTGTAATATATATTTGCATATGGACATGCTTCCTAAGCACAATAAATGTTTGCAAAAATATTTATATTGAAATACACCATCTCCTTTAAAATCATAAAGAATACTTTATACCTTAGGACAGATGGTAACTTGGGTTAGAAGCACATTTCAGAGGCATTGATCTTGTAGCCAGCACCTTCTCATTATTCTTGCACATTCATATGAACTATTTGGGGGAAATTAAAGGTGTAGTTGTTTTAATGAGGCTTTTATGTTTCTTCAGAATTATCCTAATATTTCTCAGAATACTCACTCTTAAATTAAATATATGGCATATTATGGAGGTTGTTGGGCTTCTTTGTGGCATTTTTATCTCACCTAACTTCCTTTCCAGGTTATTGATTTCTTAGTGCATTTTACTGAATCATCACTAGCTTTTACATGGCACTATTATAGGGTATTTTTAAAAGATCTTAAATTATGATAGCAGTAAATAATGTAAGTGCAGGAACTTGAGTCACCAAAGCATTTGTAGATGTTCCAGTACAGGTAAATAACCAGGAGGGCCAAGTAATACCAACAAGGGCTATTGGCATTTCTCTTTCATATGTCAATGGAATTTCACCAGGACAATATGAAGGTACAGTATACTATTTACTTGAATTTCAAGCTTAGACATTCTGTGACTCTTGATAAATTTTGAATATTCGGAGAGCATCACTTTCAAATTGGTCACATAAAATTATTCTTCCTATCACATTACAAGATTATATTTCAATCCCACATAAAATGCTTCCATACTATTTACAAGTGGAGCAAGGAGCTTACTCTTTGCTGTTTTCCATATCTCCTTTGAGTTAGTCTCATGGTTCTTCTGCTGTGCCACTCATTGCATTGATTCCATTGGAGCATTTGGACATTTAGGACGAAATGTCCTGTTTGGTGCAAGGCATTTAGCCTTCTGGCTTCTGGGCAAACAAACCAGTAGGTCCAGATATTGTGGTGATCAAAAGTCCTCCACCCAGTTCATAAAGCCTGGTAGGGAATTAAAATCCCTCCCTCTCAAAAATCACTGGATGCCAAAAAGCCTTCTTTCCCTGCCAGCCCATTGACCACCTTGCACATTTCCTGTTTTCTGATAGTATGCCCATCCTGGCCTTCTCTACACTTCTACACTTCAACATGATGAAGGCAGAGGAAAGTGAAGTGATAGGAATGAAAATAACTGTCTAAGTGGTGAATCTGGGACCTGGGAAAAAATTCTGAGAGGAATCTGGAGGACAGATAAAATCACATGAATGATAATAGATAGCAAAATTAGTAATAAATTAAACATTTCCTGCATCCCAGGCATTACATAAAGTGCCTTGTGGGGGTTATTTTGTGTCTTTATTCTCACAACAGGCTTGTGTGGTAAATACAAGTCATGCCCTAATTCTACAGATCAGAGAATGATTACATAGTGTTAGGTGTAGGTTAGTTATTGTTCAGTTTTATTAATTTAGGGGAGAAGGTACAGGGATAAGAAGGAAGGGAATGCATTACAGGACAAAAGATAAAGAAAGGCCTTGCCCTTTAAAGATCCATACATAATGGCAGATGTCAGAATATAATGTTAAGTTGACTTTCAGCCTCAAGGAAGTGGATAACACTAAAAGTTTATTTAAATTTCTTGAGTATTTTCATAAAGGACATACAAGAGGTCAACCAAGAAGTGAGAAAGCCAAGCTAGAGAATGCTATTCTTACACTGATAGAGAGCCACTTAAAACAGTTTTTCTCAGAAAGCAAAACCAATTTCAGCAGGTCTAGAAATTATACTTAGGCCATCTTATAAATAGCCAGATGACCAAGTTGATACTCAAAATGTTTCTCAACTGGCTGAAACAACAAGTAACAAAAAACACATGGAAATCTATCGAATGCAGAGTTCCTCGCTTTGCTTCAGAAATTCAAACGTGTAAGTAGAAGATAGCAAAGTCCCTATTCGAAAACAGAACATGAAGTCATAGTCCTGGGGATCTGACTCTAGTCTGGTTTCTAAAAAAGGCCGCTTAGACAAATTCAGGCTGCATTAACAGAAGCAAAGTATACAGATCACAGGAAGCAACATTTTTATTGCACTCCGCTATAGACCACATAAAACCTTCACAGTGGTAAAATCCTTGTGAGTTTTGAATCACTGCTGAGCAGAGCATGGAATCAGTGCTGGTAGTATAGGTGATGTTTTAAATCATGGCTGTCTTATCTCACGTGAGGCATTTTTGCTGCTGCTGCTTGATTACAGTCCATCAATTACACTGTAAGTGATCGTGGCCTCAAACCCACTGAGCTCTCAGCTTCTTGGAGGTTGTCTTGCAATACTTTTGGGGGCCACTGCAGACAGACTGGGCTTGTGATAAAATATGTTGCATTTTCGCATCCAGGATCTATCCATCAAGCTGTGTAACCCATTTATTTATAATGATTTGGGTTAGATATTTGTCTTGGATAATTTAATAATAATTAGTAGAAGCATTGGTAGTTAAAATTTTCTTTAAAATGTAATGAGTAAGTGTAATGACAAAGTGATCTGGCTTTTCTAAAAAGATATTACACTCAGTAGTCCTAGTCCCAACATGACTTTCTGTAAACCACTACGAGAGAAGAATCAAAGAAGGTAAGAGTTGGAGAGACTCATAACTAACCGAAAAAATCACTAAGACCAATTCAGAAGTGCACACACGTGTGCATACACACATATACATATGCACACCTACACCCACATGTGTGTCCACCTGTGCACGTGTGCGTGCAGCCTGCTCTCCCTGGATCCCTGTGGTGACGTGAGTTGGTATTGTTTCACGGAGCTCAACTGAACTACTTTTCCCATAAATCCCTTCTCTGGTTCCAAGTGAGAGTTGCTACGGGACAGGTTTGAATGGGGTTTGAAAAGAGATAAAGGAAGATTCATTTTCACACTTGGAAGGCAGGCAAGGGTGGTTGGCACCATGGCACTTTGCACACAGCTTTGCTGCTGTGCCAGGTTACCTGCTTGGTGGAGCCACCCCACAGCTTGCCCCTCAACTCCTCCAGATCCTGGAGCAGGTGCATTATGAGCTCCATGTTGCAAGTGACGGATGCTCCTATAGGTCACCTGTACCATCGAGGTTGGAGATGGCAAGAGACAGATGTGGACTCTGGTTTGTCCCCCTGGGTTTCTGCTGGTCTTCGTTCTCCTCCACTTGAGTTCTTCTTTTGTGCTAACCTATGGACTGTCTACTCCTCCCCAACATCGAACACATAGGCTATGGCTTTGCATAGACTTTTAACTAGCCCCTCAGTTGTGTATGGTCTAGTCCCTCAATGAACCCTGTATTTTTTAATTTTTATAGTAATTTTGCTTTTCTGACTGAAGCCTGACTGATTCAAACTAAAATATTAAAGGTGGGATTACATCTTTTGTTGGTTTGGGTTTAAATACAAGCGTTACTGGTTGTGTCATCTTTTCAGGTTACATACCACTTATGAGCCTCAATTTCCTTGTCTATAAAATGGGAATGATAATATTTCCTTTGCAAGGTTAATATGGGGACTAAATGGGATCATGCAAACAATCAATTTATCTCAGTACCAGGCATGCAGTATGACTTCAATTAATGATAATGGTACTGTCACTTGTGGGTTTGTCACTTGTCACTTTATGATTTTAATATATCATTTAATTTCTCAAAGCTTAAGTTACCTTATGGTTGTTTTATTTTTTTTAATGTTTATTGACTTTGGAGAGACAGAGAGACACAGACAGAGTGCAAGTGGGTGAGGGGCAGAGAAAGAGAGAGACTCAGAATCCGAAGCCGGTTCCAGGCTCTGAGCTGTCAGCACAAAGCCTGACACAGGGCTCGAACCCACGAATTGTGAGATCATGACCTGAGCCAAAGTTGGAAGCTTAACCAACTGAGCCACCCCTATTTTAAAATTAAGAAGTAATATATCAAAATCAAAATTGCCTAAGCCCTTTACCTGTCTCAATTACCCAGTGATGTTAAAAAGCAAAGATAAGGGGCGCCTGGGTGGCACAGTCGGTTAAGCGTCCGACTTCAGCCAGGTCACGATCTCGCGGTCCGTGAGTTCGAGCCCCGCGTCGGGCTCTGGGCTGATGGCTCAGAGCCTGGAGCCTGTTTCCGATTCTGTGTCTCCCTCTCTCTCTGCCCCTCCCCCGTTCATGCTCTGTCTCTCTCTGTCCCAAAAATAAATAAACGTTGAAAAAAAAATTAAAAAAAAAAAGCAAAGATAATATAAATTATACCTTGTATATTTTCATGAGTAAATTGAGTACCGTTCATTTAGTTCCTGTTTATTTTTCCCTTAATGACAATTGCAAGCTTTCCTTATTCCACTGTTGTAATAAGTTGCTTACAAGTCATTGAGCTTTGTCATAGATATCACTTAATTAAGAGGTGTTATTTTTCTACATCTGCCTGTCTATCCATCCAATGTATTCTGATGTTATGCTTAAGAATATGGATTTCCTGGGGCTCTTGGGTGGCTTGGTCAGTTGAGCATCGAGACTCTTGATTTCTGCTCAAGTCATGATCTCATGGTTAGTGAGATCAAGCCCCTCGTAGGGCTCTACAATCACAGCAATCTCTGCTTGGGATTTTCTCTCTTCTTCTGTCTTTGCCCCTCCCCAGATAGTATAAGCACTCTTTTTCTCTCTCTCATAATAAATAAATAAACATTACAAAAAAAAGTATGTAAATTTCCCATTTCTTGGTAGTTCTTATGGTCTCAGATATACAGAACAAAAGCATCCCCAATTTACAACCCTCTTATTCATGCCTGCCCTCTCTTAACACATGGAACAGTCTAGTTCAAAGTTGAATTTACTTCTTCTCTCCTTTCTTCTTCCATCAAGAATTGCAAAACCCTCCACTCTCCCTGCCTGCTATTTAACTCCCTCTCCAAGTCACAATCTCTACTCTATTTTACCACTTAGTTATCCTGAAGAGGAAAAGCCCACATCTTAGGTGTAAAGAAAACAAAATGCTCACATTTGCCAAACAAAATCTCCAAAATTATATGTTTTATCCACATGAAGGGAATTTTGTGGTTGAGGAGGCATTACTGTATCGTTAAAGAGTTTATTTTAACGGGAAGTAGGAAAAACACACACGCCAACATATTTGAAGAGAAAGGAGGTATTTCTGTATTCTGTGGTTTGATTCATGTTGTCTGTTTTCTTTTAAATACTTGTTGTATTGGTATATTTGAGTTGTTCTTTTCTAAGTCAACGGTTTTCTAGGATAAATTTTAAAATTTATTAATAACTTTATGCCTTTGTCTTTTCATATTCAGACGAGTTCATAATCCGTGTTGCTCATATATTTAGTTTCAGTTTAGATTTATCTTAAATGTTTTCCTTCCTCATTTGACCCATCTATGTACTGGCGATCCTTCTCCAGTTCAGTTCTGTGCACCTGATGGTCTGGCTAAAACCCAGCCCTGTGTGTTTATGCTCTAACAGATGATAAAGAAAAATTCTCAAATTGAGTTCTGCTTCCATTTAAGTCCATTTCCTTTTTCGGATTTCTTGTGGATCAGGTTGAAGTATACTGAGAAATTGTTCGATTTATTTTGTTTATTTTATTTTATTTTATTTTATTTTATTTTATTTTATTTGGTCTTCACCTCCTATTTTCTCCGCACTAAATGGTTATTCTAAAACTTTCCCCTGTTTCTGCTGGCATTCCTCTGTCCTCAGGGTATTAGTCTAAAGATAGCTTCCTTTCTTCTTGCCTTTTACTATATACCTTCTTACACTTTGTTAACATTTCTTTCTAACTCTGTCACTCTCCTATCATCACCCTCTCTATGATCGCTCCCTCATGTCTGTATCCATGTAGTGTCACATCCGTGAGTGTTGGGTCATAGAAGACTATTGGCTTCATAATCCAGTCTCTCACATCCACTCTACCTATTTTCCTTCTAAAACTTCTCAGCAATGTGACACCTGGGTGGCTCAGTCGGTTAAGCATTCCACTTCAGGTAAGGTCATGATCTCATGGTTCATGGGTTCGAGTCCCACATTGGGCTCTGTGCTGACAGTCCAGAGCCTGGAGCCTGCTTTGGATTCTGTGTCCCCCTCTCTCTTTGCCCCTCCTTTGCTGATGCCCTCTCTCTCTCTCTGTCTCTCAGAAATGAATAAATGTTAAAAAATAAAAAAAAAAAACCCTCAGCAATCATGCAATAGCACTGTAAACAAGTGAGGGAAACACTGGAGCTTCAGATTATTAGAATCATTTTCTCTGTCTAGCAAATTGCTGAGCACACAAAAATGCTATTCCCCTTTCACAGATACTCTTTACTTCTATATACTCCATGTTTCTGTTCTCAGTAATCCAAGTAAATATATTTTCTTTTATCTGCAATGTTCTTGCACCTTATATTTTTAAAATGTGCTTGTGTAATATTGTATCATTAAGATTCCTGCAGTAACATTGCCTCTGCTCAGTATATTACAATTTTTTTTTTAAATTCTGCTGTGCTTGTTTAGTTGACTTAGAAAATTGATGATTGATTTGCTTTCAACAACCAAGATTAGAAATAGTGCAATTCCAGGTGCCTGGGTGGCTCAGTCTATTAAGCATCTGACTTCGGCTCAGGTCATGGTCTCGTGGTTCATGAGTTTGAGCCCCACGTCTTGTGCTGACAGCCCAGAGCCTGGAGCCTGCTTCAGATTCTGTGCCTCCCTCTCTCTCTGCCCTCCCCTGCTCACACTCTGTCTCTGTGTTTCTCAAAAATAAATAAACATTTAAAACTTTTTTAAAAAAGAAATAGTGTTATTCCCTTTCTCTGTTAACTTGAACCCTTAAAAATATCAGTAGATCTCTCACTTAAGCTAGAAGGTTAAGGTTTCCAGAGCTTGGAGAAAACTCTGACACTTATATTCAGAACATTGATTTTTGTGTGCAGATATATAGCTTTTAGGAAAGAAAATCAATAGCATTCATCAAATTCTCTTATTGTCATTTTAATATTCATCACATCCAACTACTATATACCAGATATTGTTGAAATACTCAGCATCAAATATTTTATTTGATGACCAATGCCTGTAGATAGGTATTATTGTCCCATTTTACAGATGAAGACATTAAAGGCCAGGAAGGTTAAATGAATTTGTCAATACTAAAAAGCTAAAAAGTAGTAAATCTGGGGCTTGAATGTAGCCTTGGCTATAGAACACACACAATTGGTAAACGCTAATGGGTCCAGGTCTACAAATTTTAAAAAAGTACTGCTGAGAATTTCCCTTAGAGTATATAATATAGAGTATATAATAGGTATATATAGAGTATATAATAAATATATCATAGTATAGTATAGTACAGCATGAATGTGTCTAGAAATTATACTGGTTTCTAAAATAGTTTCTAAAAAGAATATGTGTAGTATAAAAGGAATAGAAGATTCATTATAATAATGTTTTTAATTTAAAATGATAGATATGTGGCATTACTATCTAATTCATAAAAGAAGGCCTGTGTTTCAACTTATACAGCCATGAACTGTCTCTTTGATCTTGATCATGTCATCTAACCACCAGAGTCTTAGACCAGTTTTCCAAATAATGCACTTAAACCTGTCAGCGTTTTGTGCAATAGTTTCAAGTGATAAATAAATGAATACTTTTATGTTAATAATGTCTTTGCTTTTATTTCATATATTGGAAAGAACTAACTACTATATCAAATTGTGATTCAGGGATATTACCTTTTGATAAAATCATTGAATTGAACTATTGAATTATAAAAAGGATTTGATTCAAAGAAAAACACATTGATACAGTGAAAAAACTAAACAGAGTACAGACTTTTGGGTAACAATAAACTAGATGATTCTAAAAGTATGAAGAAAACACAGAGGAAAAATTCCACAAAAGCATAGAATCTGGAACATGAAAGTATCAATAAATTTTGAATTTAAATAAATATTGAATAATATTGAATCATAAGATTGATTAAGTAAGTGAGTGAATATCATTTGTATGGCACAGACGTGTAACACCATAGAATGGGACATTTCTTAAGCAGATTTTCATATAAAACAATGTCTATTCAACAATATTATTCAACACACATTTATTGAGCTTTTGTTGTGTGCTCAGTCACTGTACTAGATACAGAAGCACAGTGGAGAACCCGTCAAGCACTGTGTCACACAACACAGAACATAGATGTTTCCTAAATCTTATCTTCAAACACAAAATCAGGGTGAGATGCTCCCTGAAATTGGGTAATACTCCAGCCCCAGCCAGTAACCCTTTGGTGTTAAGAGTGTTTCTATGTGTGTGTTTGGGGGAATGTGGGTGAAATGTTTTAATTTGTCTTCCAGGAGAATGGTGTGATCACTCAGGTCTCTGTTAAGCTACAAGTCTACCTTACCTGAGTAGGATAGTTATCATCTTATATCCTGCTGTTAAATAGAGTTAAATTAACTGAGATCTCCTGAAATTGTTTAGTATTTATTTTTTGACCAATGTAAATGTCAAAAGAAGCAGCATGAGATTGTGGAAAAACCTGGATCTAAATCCTGACTCTGAAGAATCCTGAACCTGTGCCCCTGTAAATATTAAATGTCCTCAGATTTATCATCCAGGAAATGATGAAACTTCAACTTCATTACCAGGCTGTTGTGAGCCTTATAGGAGAAAACATGCAATGAAACACTAAAAACAGGACTTGGAATGCCCTAATCCCAATCCAAACTAGGGCAAAATGAAAATCACAAATTATCTAAATGGAAAACACAAATCAATTCTCTCACTGATTTACAAAAATACCTTTATTTTTATGAGAAGCACTTACTGAATGGAGTTCAAGCACCAAAGATGTAAGGGAGACAAGCATACCATTAAATAATAACAACAAATATAGGAATCAAAGGGACTGAGCCCTTAATCTGTAGGGTTTGGGCTAACTCTGGGTAGTGTCAGAATTGAATTGAATTACAGGACACCGAGATGGTGTCACAGATGCTTGGTGTAGGGAAACACACACACGCACACACATCTGGTGTCAGAAGTGTTTTAACTCTGGTAGTGTGTAAAAGTAAAGGAAAGTAACAATTAGCCATTTCCCAAACACTGCCCATCTTTGTTATTAAAAAAAAAAAAACTAAGTTACAGTAAACACTGCATAGATTATGTTATTATGTATATTAATTTGTCACCATGATATCCTCTGTTCTTCTTCTTCCTGGTTAAATAAATAGACACTCCTTTCTCTGCACATGCTTTCTATGGGAGCAATGTAAGTCTGTGACTTGCGACCTTGGGGGTGATCATGTGACCCACTGTGGCCAATGCAATGTGACAAGACTGCAACTGTACTGAGCCCAAGCAGAAGCAATATGAAGCATCGTGGGTCTCCATCAGGGCATTCTTCCATCTCTCTACCACAAGGACGAGCAAGGCCAGTAAAACTTTTATTTAACCTGGCTGGCAAAAGGAGTAAACACATGGAATAGAATTAAAATCAGCTCTACATTTGACAAGATGTGGATCTTGGTTTCCAAGCCTCTGAGATTTTAGGGATTGCTTATTACCTACAACAAGCTGACTAATCCAGTTTATTATCCTGCTTTACTGAAGAAAGGAACTTTTACTGAAGAAAGGAAGCATAATTCAGTTACTCTTTGTAAAGCTACCATGCTATGTGGAAATCATCACACAAATCTCCCCGAACCATGCTGCTTAGGAATTTGGGGACATATCCATAAGTAATATCTATTTCTGGATCAAATGCTCACAGAGACTTTATATAAAATGGAAAAACATGGGTTTAATTCTGTCTCTACTACTCTCCTTTTTTGTGATGTTGGGAAAATTCTTAACCTCTCTGGGCCTTGGTTTCTTTTTTGAAAAATAATGTTTATTGTACATACTTCCTAGAGTCACCTTGATGATTATACTTAAATCAACATTTTGCAGATAAGTAAACTGAGACTCACTTTCATAATTTATATTAAGATATTTTGATATCAGAAAAAGAGCAACACCTGGCAGAAGTAAGGAAATTTGCCTCTCTAGTCTTTGCAGCATAATTTGGCTTATTAATAATAACAAGAATTATAATAATATTGAGTTCTTAGCTTCTTCCAGGCCCAGTTCTAAGTGATTTCCAAACTTACTATCTTTTTTATTTAAAAACATTTTTTTTAATTTTTTTTTCAACATTTATTTATTTTTGGGACAGAGAGAGACAGAGCATGAACGGGGGAGGGGCAGAGAGAGAGGGAGACACAGTATCGGAAACAGGCTCCAGGCTCTGAGCCATCAGCCCAGAGCCTGACGCGGGGCTCGAACCCACGGACCGCGAGATCGTGACCTGGCTGAAGTCGGACGCTTAACCGACTGCGCCACCCAGGCGCCCCTAAAAACATTTTTTTAATGTTGATTTATTTTACAGACAAGAGACACAGAGCACAAGTGGGGAAGGGGCAGAGAGAGCCGGAGACAGAATCTGAAGTAGGCTGCAGGCTCCAAGCTGTCAGCACAGAGCTAGACGCAGGGCTCAAACCCAGGAACCGTGAGATCACGACCTGAACCAAAATCGGACACGCAACCAACTGAACCGTCCAGGCGCCCCCAAACTTACTATTTTAATCCCAACAACTCTCACGGTTACTTAGATCAAACTAAATTGCAAAGAAAACTTGATCCAAAAGGAAATTTCAAAGGCTAGGATACAGATTTGTTTGAACTAATAAGTTACATGTGAATACAGAAACCATCTTCGCTAACAAGCCTAAAAATAAAATAAAACGACAACAAACAACAACAACAACAACAACAACAACAAAAACCCAGCCACGATCCAGGTAAAATATATGGCAGGTTTTTGGTATAAGGTTTTAAAATTCTATCTGGATGTAGTTATGATGATTTTTGTACTAGAGTAAATGGCTTCCACATTTGCTCATATATGTATAATTTATTTAGATGGGTGTCACAATTTTTATATACTTTTCTCAAATCTGGCTTTCTCCAGGAAGACAGTAACTAATGATAAAATCTTTGGTCATGTTGAAATTTTCCATGTGGTAAGGATTAGTATCCGGCCAGGAATAATGTCACAGGAGTGTCATTTTGAAGAGCTATCGCTGCTCATGAGTGCAAAGATTATCTTGGTGAAAAAATGTCACACTCTCTGCACACATGGCTGGGTATGTATTGTAAATTAACAACGGTCTTACAGAGTTGTATCTGGATTGAAGTGTAATTTCATAATGGACTGAAATATAAGTACCTACAAGCATAATATGAAAACCAGAGTACTGCCCAAAATAATTTTACAGAATAGTAATGTGTTGGAAAACCTGTATGTTTATCTTTAATAAGAATTCTAACTTAAAGTTAATTAAATTCAATTTATATTTTTGAGCTTATTTAATATTATGTATTGAAAATTCATAAAATATGATTAATGTTCTACATTATATATGATCTGATGGCTGTGATATTCCACTAGCATTATTTGTACAACTATTTTTACCATGTATAAAATACATACATATGTATATACATGTGTGTGCATGTTTGTGTGTGGTGGGTGTGTTTATAAAGTTACCAGTTGGTTAGAGCAGTCTTATAATGTGAATATTAGTATAACTAATGTTTTCACCCACTTATTCAAGAGGAAGAAACAGGTTCTAAAAGAATAAATGGTTTTTTTATGCTCCACAGGACACATCCATGAAATTAGAATCATTATGGCCCAGTTATTTACAGGCTACATGGTAATAATCAAATATGGTATTTCTTTTTTTATATAAATGTTTATGCTTCAAAAGAGGGGCAGTCTTTACAATCATGAGGGTATGGATTTTGGAATCAAACTCACTTGTACTTCTATCATGGGTCTGTTTCTACATGTAGTACCTACAACGTTACCAGAGCCTTTAGGGTGAAGGAGTACTGTTTCATCACTACTGAGGTCATTAAAACAGATGTAATTTTTTTTCTTGCCTAAAGAGTAGTAATAATATAATTATATCAAAAAGAACCACAATATCAGAGACAACAACTAATGTAATCAAAATGCTTAAGAGTAACTTATTTCTTCTATAAGGGCATCTGGGTGGCTTAGTCGGTTAAGGGTCCAACTTCGGCTCAGGTCATGATCTTGTGGTTGGTGAGTTCAAGCCCCATGTTAGGCTCTGTGCTGACAGCTCAGAGCCTGGAGCCTGCTGCAGATTCTATGTCTCCCCCTCTCTCTCTGCTCCTCCCCCGCTTATGCTCTGTCTCTTTCTTTCTCAAAAATGAATAAATGTTTAAAATGTTTTTAAAAGTTATTTCTTGGGGCGCCTGGGTGGCGCAGTCGGTTGGGCGTCCGACTTCAGCCAGGTCAGGATCTCACGGTCCAGGAGTTCGAGCCCCGCGTCAGGCTCTGGGCTGATGGCTCAGAGCCTGGAGCCTGTTTCCGATTCTGTGTCTCCCTCTCTCTCTGCCCCTCCCCCGTTCATGCTCTGTCTCTCTCTGTCCCAAAAATAAATAAACGTTGAAAAAAAAAATTTAAAAGTTATTTCTTATATATTACCTTTAACCATCACAAAACCCTTCTAATTAGGTATTCTTGTTTATTGTTATTATTGCTATTAAAGGGATAGAGAGACAGTTCGTAAAGGTGGTATGGCATGACCAAAGTCATACAGCAAATTAATAAGGAAGCTGTGTGAATCTGTCTATCCCTACTTCATCACTCACATGCCTTCCTCCTATAACAAAACTAACACACTTTTCATCAAAGAGAAACCTCTATTGGAAAGTGAATTTCAGGGCGCCTGGGTAGCTCAGAAGGTTAAACGTCCAACTTCAGCTCAGGTCATGATCTCAGGGTCCTGGGTTCAAGCCCTGCATAGGGCTCTGTGCTGATGGCTCGGAGCCGGGAGCCTGCTTTGGATTCTGTGTCTCCCTCTGTCTCTGCCCTCCCCTGCTCACACTCTGTCTCCCCCTCTCAAAAACAGGTAAACATTTAGATTTTTTTTTAAAAGAAAGTAGGTTTCTTGTTGTTGTTATTTTTGTTTGTTTTGCTGCTTTTTTTTTTTTTTCACTCAGTAAGATACAATTTATGAAAAGACTACTGGTCAAAACCACAAACCATATATTTTCTAATTCTATTTAAAAATGTACGGAGGAAAATTGCTTCCTTTTCAAGAGAAAAGTACTTTACAAGAAAGTAGGCACTTCTCCTACCTACAGTGTGAGTTTTCCAAGAGTGAATGGGATAATTGGAATCTGATTAATAAGAAAACATTATTTGCACTGCACAGACTACTACTGGTTTCAATATAATCGAGATCTGGGTCCAGGGAAAATGAGAGTCATAAATTTATTTTCCCATGAGAAATCATAGGAATACTGAGGTGTTTTTCAGCTCATCGTTCTGTGAGCATCTCTTTTCTATTTTTCACCTTTGTTTTTTTAAACTTTTAATGCCATTTTATTTTATTTGATTTTTGATCTTTGGTGATTGTGAACAATGCAACAATCAAAATTACAAGGTCAGGGTAAAAAATAATAGCAGAAACTATTATAGCAGAAATAATGTCTGGAAGATTGAAGGATAAAGGGAAGAAACTTATTGATTGGTTGGATGAATTTTACTTAATCAAATAATTGTTTTTGCCTACTATAACAAAATGCATTAAAGATGTGACATTTGCCTTTGTTATTAAGTCTTAAACTCCATAAACAACTTATTCTCCTTTAAAACTTATTCCTTTCTCATATAATTGTGCTTAGAAATGCAGCTATCATGTTAAGAAAAAAAATGTTTTGAGACAAAAATTGCAAGATCTCTAATGCACATGATTACATATGGTTCATTTCTCTTGATTTTTTTTCAATTTTCTATGAATATATTACTTTAAAATCGTTTAAAGTATAAAGGAATCTAGTTGGAAAATTCAGTTTGGGTATAACAAGTCTCATGCAGGCTTTCTGTGTGCTACACTGTATCCATATTAGCAAGCCCCTCTCATAAGTTTTAGTCTTCTTTCATTTTTATACCTTATTTCTTTTTTATTATTTTTATTATTTTTAAATTTTTTCATGTTTATTTATTTTTTTTTGGGGGGGGGGGGAGAGGCAGAGACAGAGAGAGAGAGACAGAGACAGAGAATCCAAAGCAGGTCATGCTGTCACCACAGGGCCTGACGCAGGGCTGGAACTCACGAATGGTGAGATCATGACCTGAGTAAAAGTCGGACACTTAACTGACTGAGCCACCCAGGCTCCCCTGTTTGTTTTTATTTTAAAGAGAGAGAGCATGACAGGAGAAGGGCAGAGGGAGAGAATCTTAATCAGGCGCCAACACTCAGTGTGGAGCCCATTGCAGGGCTTGACCCCATGACCCTCGGATCATGACCTATGGTAAAATTAATAGTCGGAAGCTCAGCTGACTGAATCACCCAGGCCCAGATTTGTATAACCTTTTTTAAAACTTGTTTTGGACTGAGTTTCCAAAATTGCTCTCTAAATCCCAGATGCCATATTCACCCAGCATCAATAGTAAAACCAATGTTTCTTCCTCAAATATGTATCAATTACATTTTATCTTTAGCATGGATACATTGGCATTCTTTTCAAGTTTAATAAGTTTTTTTTTGTTTTGTTTTTTGTTTTGTTTTTACATAATAAGGAATGGAAAATACAGTGTGTGTTATGGTTTTTCAGAGAAACAGATTCAATAGAATGTGTATTTATAGATTTATTATAAGGAGTTAGCTCACTGATTATGGACACTATAAGCACCCAGACTTGCAGTCAGCAAACTGGAGCCTCAGAAGTAATAATGGGACAGTTTCAGTCTGAAGACTAGGAGGCTCCAGACCCAGGAACTGCTGATGGTTCAGTTTAAGTCCAAATCAGGAAAAACTGATATCACAGCTTAAAGCAGTCAGGCATGAGTAGTTTTCTCTTACTTGTGAGAGGTCAGCCTTCTTATTTTATTCACACCTTCAGCTGATTAGATGAGGCCCACCCACATCAGGGAGAGCAACCTGCTTTAGTTAGTCTACTAATTCAAATGTTAATCTCACCCAGAGACATTTTCCCAAATACATCCTGAATACTGGCATAAAGCTGACACAGAAAATTAGCCCTCACACTTTCTTTGACATATTTTTCTTAAAAATGTATTCTAGGATGTTTTCTGAAAGAGTAAAATTTACTCTGATGACACTTTACCACCACCAATGATCTTTCTCCTCCCACTTGCAATAGTTCATTTGATAGGATAGTCAATGCAGATGCCCTGGGTGGGGATCCAGGTGGGAATCCCAACTTCAGTAAGTAACTGTTGGCATGTTCCTTAACCTCTGAGAACCTCACTTGCTTGTCTGGAAGTTGGATATTAAGTATGTCTATTTCGTGAATTGCTGTGAGGATTAGGTGAGAATTACACAATGCTCACCTCCCCCACCATTACCCCCATATACAAATACTCTCTCTCAATTCGTTCCCCTTATTTAAATCATTCTCTCCCTTGGAACTCATTAACCAGTTTTCAATTCTATGTTGCTGTGTAGCAAATCACTCCAAAACTCATGGTTTTGTGGATTAGTTAGGGCTCCACTGTGCAATTCTTGTGCCTCATGTAGGACTGGGTCAGGTTCCTCTGCAGTTGCATTTGTGTGAGGGGGAGTGGGAGGTGTCAGTTAGGGGTTAGAATGTGAAAGGCTACCTCACTGGTCCATCGGTCCGTTGGTACTGGCCACACTTGAGATGCTTCAGTTACCCTTCATGTTATTATTCTTCCTCCAGAAGTCTAGACCTGCTTCTAGTTTAAAGCGCTGTGGTTGGGTTTCTAGAGAGCAAATGTGGAATCTCCTGGGTTATTTATAGACTAGTCCTGGCACTGGCACAGACCTTCTTTCACCTCATGCTATTGTTCCAAGCAAGTCACATGATCAGCTCGGATACAAAGTTATATAGACTCCACCTCATAATGGTAAGAGTGGCATATACCATTGGAGAGACGAGGAATTGCTGTTGGCCATCTTTAAGAGCACTGTCTCATACACCACTTTACATACTTGTATTTGTTTTCCAGGGCTGCCACAGCAAAGTATCATACTGAGTGGCTTGAAAACAGACATTTATTGTCTCACGGTTCTGGAAGTTAGAACTTCAAGGTCAGGGTGTAGGTAGGGTTGGTAAATTCTGAGAGAGATGAGAAAATATTTCTCTGGCCTAACTTCTGGTGGTTTTCTGGCAGACTTTGGTGCTCCTTAGCTTGCAGAAACAATTACAGAAATTGTAATTTCCTTCATCTATTATAGTCTATGTCTATTGTTTCCCAAAAGTGTCCCTTAATCTAATACTCTATGAGAGTAGTTACCTTTATTTTTTTCCTTTGTTTGTTGAAGTAACCCGAGTTCCTAGAACAGTACTTGACATAGAGTAAACTTTCAATAGATATTTATTAAAAGAAAAATGAATGATGCTAATAAAAAGAATATTATTTGGTACATGAAAAATAGTAGCAAATAAGTAACAAATATTTGTTTTTATTGTTATAATAATGTATTGATCCTAAGACATCTTTTGGTGTTCTTTTCAAAAATATTCAGTGACAATATATTACTGTGACTATATATTAAACATGCCAGAATGTGAAAATCTGTACAACACATTTCTTCAAAGTAGGTTAATTAGTAAAATATGTATTATGATGATTATGCTATATCTTAATAAAAATTAGGGAGACATCTTCAAAAAAATATATTACAAATGTGTCTCTCTGTTCATATTTATTATCCACATTGATCGCTCAATGATTCATCAAACAGAATGTCTTTGGTCGTTTCCTAAATTCAAATATGTCCATAAATTATAGAAAAGTAATATTTCCAATTGTATTGTAAGTCTTACATGTAATTTTAAAAGATACGTTTGCTATACATCTTAATTTGTCTTAGAAAATGGCACCATTATCAGGAGAAAAAAAACAAGCATAGCTCACTAATAGTGTCTGAGAATAACTGTGTTAATCATAGACTTTTCACCTTCCTTCTTTTAAGGGTTAAATTGCAATAGAAATGTCCTAGGATATGTATGCCCAGAATTAAGACCCAGAAGAAATATTGCCTTTCTGTTCTCATAAAGAAGAGCCCCCCGTAAGATTAGTAATTAAAAGCGAGTTTCTCTCTTTTCAATAATATTTAGGTCATTGGCCTACCGAGGAGTAGTAAAGGTAAAAGTCTCCCAGATTAACACCATATGCTACCATTCAGAACCATAAATGCTGGTGATGAATTTTTCAGTTTAGATTAATGCTGCTGTCTCTGAGAGAATGGTAAGAAATTCACCCATTAGCCATTGAGTCCAAGAAGGCCTTCATCAGATTTTCCTTCAATCCAGGCATTCAAAGTCCCCAGAGACTGCCAAGTCATAGGGGTGTGCAGAATAAATTAAAGTTAAAATATTGTCCAAAAGAGACCATATGTTTGAGCAGACTGCATTTGCCTTGACGGGGGAATGTAAGTGTTAAGACAAATCATGTCCAACTTGTCATAAAATTGAATTAGGACCGGAAGGAAGATGGAAATTTTAGTCAAGGGAGCTAGGAAGCTTAACAGATATCCTCCTGAAATTAGCAGACATAAGAGTGGTGGCCAAAATGCTCTTAAACATTCAATTTCTTCCCCCTGAGAAGATAGAGATTAAAAATCTTGAATGTAGGAATATGAGTGTTTTCTAGTTTTCTCATAAGCATATTGTCTGAAAAAAAATTATAAAATAGCCCAATATTAATATCCAAATGGTCTCCATTCTAAAATCTAGATGAAGAACATTATTTATTAGCAAACAGAAAAGAGTATTTTCGATTACATTTTTCATATTTATTAAACCTCTATTGTGTGCCTAGTAATAAATAAAACAGAAAAAAAAGATTCTTATTTTCAGCGACCTTATATTCTTGTGTGGAGAGAGAAAATAACAATATGAAATGTTTAAAATATAGAGCGTGGAGAGTGTGATTGGTGCTAAGGAGAAAAACCAAGCAGGCAATAGGGTAGAATTAGCTACAGAAGGCTGTAGGGAAAGGCTTCAATGAAAAGGCAAGGAGGTGAAGGTGTGTTATATGGATGTATGAGAGATTGTTCTAAAAATAAAGAAAATCAAAGTGATTACATTCCGGATATACTTTGAATGCAGAGTTACAAGCTTTGTGGATGAAGTGTAAAATGTAGAAGAGAAGAGTCAAGTGTGGATCAAAATTTTGGCCTGTGGTTTGTCTATTAACGGACAAGGGGAAGAACTGAACCGGAGCAAGTTTGGGAGGAAAAAATTAGAAACTCAACTGTAACACAAGATTTCAACTGCCATTAGATATTCATTAGATATTCAGTTGCCTATTATAAATTTTAATAATAAACTAGAGGTATGAATTTGGAATTTGGGGGAGTTCTGGAACAGGCAGATGGTAGGTAGGTAGATAGAAAGGTAGACAGAAGCGTAAGTAGATGTATAGAGATAGAGAGATTGTATCAAAGACATGACACTAGTTGTTCTCACTGTGGAGTGTGTATAGACCTTAAAGCATATATATTCAATACAGATATATATTTATATATTATGTTAATATTATATATTATATATTTATATTATATTATATATATATTATATGTTTATATTAATACGTATATATATTTATACAGATCAAGCTCTGGAGAACTAATGACCAGCAATGTAAAAGAAAAAAACAAGAATGTGAGGTCCTAGAAAGCCAATAAAGAAATAGAATCCTGCTGTATTGAATGCTTCTGATAGATCCAGTGAAACAAATACTCAAAATTGGTCACCACCTTTAGTATATGACCTTGTGAAGAACAGTTTTGGATAAACGGTGGGAGTCCAAGCCTGTTTGGAGTGGTTTCAAAGGACATTGAGAAAAGCTAGTTGGAAACATCTGTGTAGGTAGTTCTTTTGAGAGTCTGTGTTGCAAAAATAAGACAGACAAGGCAATATCTGGAATGATGAGTCAAGATAAGAAGGGGATTTATTTTTTCAATGTTTTTTATTTATTTTTGGGACAGAGAGAGACAGAGCATGAACGGGGGAGGGGCAGAGAGAGAGGGAGACACAGAATCGGAAACAGGCTCCAGGCTCCGAGCCATCAGCCCAGAGCCTGACGCGGGGCTCGAACTCACGGACCGCGAGATCGTGACCTGGCTGAAGTCGGACGTTTAACCGACTGCGCCACCCAGGCGCCCCAAGAAGGGGATTTCTTAAGGTGGGAGAAGTGACAGTATGTTTAGATATGGGTAACATAGTAGGGAAGACTTTATCACGTGGGAGAAAAGCATGAATTACTGGAGTCACGTATTTGTGTTTGTGGGAGAGAGTTAGTCTTGGGTAAAGTGGGTGTAATTAATCCATGGTTCCAGAGTGTGAGGGCAAGTATCTGGGTATGGATGCAGATTAGTAAGTAAACGTGGTGGTGGGAGCTTGTAGATATTTTCTTTTAATCCCTACAATTGTCTAAGTGACATAAGAACAATTCCTGTGCTCAAGGTCTGAGGAGAAGGTAGGAAATAGCATTCAAAAGATCTGAGTGGAGAGTAGACTATGGTAACGGAGTTCGATTCTGGTGCAACAATAAGGACCAAGATCAGGGATCATAAATGTAAAATAAGACCAGTCATTTCGCTCTTGTGTTTTCTTTAGCCCTGCTCGGCTGCATGCATCAGGACACAGTAGATGTTAACTAGAATTAACCAAGGTGATTTTGGTTTACTAAGTAAGAAAAACCACTAAGTGATGGTGTAATGTCAGTGAATGTTTATAAGCCATGGATCATAATGAACAATCTTTGGACTGTCAGAGTGTCTTCTTAAGCCTCTGTTTTGATCAGAATGGCTCCACCTACATCTGATTAGGTGGCTGCTCTAGGCCAAGATATAAGAGATCTAAACATTTCTTTCAAATAGGCGTGTCTACAAATACATCTCCCAGGCCACTTGTACTAAAGTGGGTTCTAATAGATATCTGTCTGTGGGAGAAAACATCAGTAAGGTTTAAGATAGTCTAAGGGTTTAGTGGGTTCAGTTACTCTTCAGAATACTACTAGGTTAAATGCTACCTTCTGAAGTTATGTGGGAAGACTAATCAGTGTTCCTTAAACAGACAAAACAGAAAGACCCCGTCTCAGCTGCTCATTAGTATCATAAACCTTTCCCAGAGATGACCAATGCCTGTGTCCTGGCGGTAATAAGAACCTCCTTCTCCCTGGCCTCTTCTTTCTAGAAAGATCTATGTTACTCAATATAATTCCTGACAAGTTAAAAGAACTTCCCAGCAGGCACACAGAGAATCAGTGCTATCTTGATTTGTTATTGGCACAATCAGCCTTGAAAAACTAATGGCTACAAAATGTGTAAAAATCTGCAGTCATGAAACGTATTAGATAAAAATGTCCCATAAGGGCTAGATGATATAGGATGTTCAGAAAGGTCATAGTTTCAGTAAATCAAGTATATTATCTAAGGAGAATGACACTGGGGAGTTAGGTTCAAGTCGTCTGAAGACATGCTTTATAAATATATAGCAGATCTATCATTACAGCGATGCGATACATAAAGCTAGCTTTAGGGCAATGCTTTGGGTGAAGTATGCATTGGTTCTACCGCAGTGTGGCCTATTCTAGTATTACCAGTATCTTGCCTGTTGCTGGCTGCTGGCCATTGCAAAGTACAACTGGGAAAGAAAACAAGTGGAAAACAAGAGTGAGGAAAAAATAAAAGTAAATAAGCCAATGTTTAAAAACAAAGAAGATATTCAGTCTGGTCTTGCTTTCTTTGTTGAGGGACTCCTTGAAAAAGCCCTCATGGTCAGTGGCCCAGTATGGATGAAAACACTATGATGCCCTTGTCTTGCTACTGTTCACCTTCATTTCTCGCCCTAAAGATGAAAATGCATCACTGCCAGGATCAGAAAGTATGGCATAACGTGTAGGTGAAGATTAGGTTAGAGAGCTGGAAAACTATGGATAAAAGTGCCTCCTTTCTTTGTATTATGAATTGTATCCCATCAGATCTTTAAGAAACATCCAGAGCCATAATAAAATACAAGTTTGAAGGATAATCAGCAATTATCCAACGCAATCCCTCCTTTACAGAAGAAGATACTGTGACCTAGAGAACTGAACTTAACTTCTTGTAACTAAATTGGATCAGAGCCAGAGTCACATCACAGCTTATTTTACTATATTCATAACAATCATTTTTTTCAGCTTGGAGAACCTAATTATTATGAAATGTGTAAAATTCTGTAGTCATGAAATATACTATAAAATTTCCCTATTATATGTTTGCAACATACAAAATATAACAAAATATAACATAAAAGTATCCTGTTAATATTTAAGGCTAATGGAAAGTGCCATTTTTACTGCAGAATACCCAATGAAAAGGATAGCAGATGCAGAAGTAGAGACGGGATATTCATTGCAATCAAAAGCAGGGGGCGCCCGGGTGCCTCAGTTGGTTAAGTGTCTGACTTCAGCTCAGGTCATGATCTCACGGTTTGTGAGTTCAAGCCCTGTGTCAGGCTCTGTGCTGACAGCTTGGAGCCTGGAGCCTGCTTCAGATTCTGTGTCTCCCTCTGTCTTTGCCCTTCCTCCCCTGGTACTCTGTCTCACTCTCTCAAAAATAAATAAACATTAAAAAATTAGAAAAAAAAACACATAAAATGTGCAATGTTAGTGACTGGCCTCTACATCCAACTATGGAATACTAAAATGTCATTTAAAATCACCTTGCATATGAATATTTAGTCACTCAAAATTATTGCTAAGCAAAAACACTGTATAGTCAGTGGCGCCTGGGTGGCTCAGTCTGTTGAGCGTCCGACTTCAGCTCAGGTCATGACCTCTCGGTTCGTGAGTTCGAGCCCCGCATCGGGCTCTGTGCTGACAGTTCAGCACCTGGAGCCCGCTTCGGATTCTGTGTCCCCCTTTCTCTCTGCCCCACCCCTGCTTGTGCTCTGTCCCTGTCTTTCAAAAATGGATAAATATTAAAAAAAAAAAACTGTATCGTCAAATGGCAAAATAATAAATAAAATATGATTTTAATTTACAAGACAAATGGACAGGTAACAGGAGTGATGTATATCAAAGTGTTAAAAGTGGGTTTACCTGGGGTCTTTTATCTCCTTCCTATGCCATTTTATTTCCTCTCCTATTTTTTACAATGAAAATGTTTAAGTTACATTATTAGAAACACGCTTTTTTATCACTTGATTTTTGAAGTGTAATTATGACAAACACTGCGATTAAGTTCTTTTCTTCTAAACGTAAGAACGATTTGCAGATTCATTGTTGGGCACCTTTCAAGCCAGATATATGTTTCCTAAATCTGACATGAAAGCCGTCATTTCCTGTCTTGGCTTTCTACCAAAAACCTTCACTGATCAGGAGAAGGGAGAGTCAAACACATTTGCAGAATCAAAATTTGACGTTTAAAAGTGAGATTCAATCCCTGTGAATGCATAATCGTCCAAAAATGACAAAGGAAACAACCGACTTCCTGATATGTAAATATATGATTCTGGAAATACTAAATAAAAGAATCAAAGATCTTGATTCCTCATAATACCACGGAAAATAAGGTATAAAGAAAGAGCAGCAATGGCAAAATATAGGTCTTAATGTATTAAAAACACGGCACCAACCTATAAGGACAGATTAATTGGTGAGGGAAAAATGCATGTCTCTCAGACCTTATTCCGTAAGCCATGAAATGTAAAGAGTGATTGCAGCTAACTGAAGGCCCCATAAGCTGTGAAAATCATTTGAATAGGAAATGGGCACATATAAAATTCACCAAGCATTTATATAAGCCTTTGTGTCCCCAAATCGTAATTCAGCATGTGTTATCAAAAGATGTAGATACACATTTATGCTTTATAGAACATTTGAAGTAAAAATTCTGCAGCACCTAAACAAATCTACCCATGTTAAAGAAAAAAGAAGTCTTTAATTTCTAGCAAAATAATATATATTAACTGTAGATATTCAGCAAGCCACATAGCCTCTTAAAATGTCAATTTTTATGAAGACACACAAATAGCATTCTCATAAACATTCACAGTCTTGCAAATATTATACTCTGACAGTCATGTTCCTTCATTCAACAAATATTCATAGCATTTTTATCATGTGCTAGATATTATTCTCGGCACTGGGGAAACAACCTTAAGCAAGAAAAAATTTTTGTCTTCTTGGAATTTTTTGGTATTTGAAGGCATACATCATTAAGTGAAGAATTATCATACTTTATCTATTTAAATATAAGAAAGTGTATGTATCTAATAACTGTATAGTGTGTGGATTTAAAAATATGAACATGACTACTCAGAAAATTTTATTTTAATTCTACTTGTGCATATCTTGGAACACCCTTCAGACTCTATGAAAAGTCAAACATGCATTGAGGGCTTGCAAGATTTTATAATTGGCATTTCCTTAAGCATTGAATTAACATGTTAAATGTAACACAACTAGTGTGGGAAGTTTTTAAACGGTGTACTTAAAACATTCACGGTGATGCAGGAACAAGAAGCACTTTTCAGAACTTTATCTAATAGGGAATACGTTTCTGGACAAATAAAACTTTTAAATTACAAAACCTATTTCTAAAGTGGTTTTAGCATTTTATACTCCTACAGACAAAGCATGAGAATTGCAAAAGATTCACCTACTCTCAATATTTGTGGTTACTGATGGTACACGTGTGCTGGTTTCCTCTTGTTGTTTTAATGTTGCCATTTTCCAGATTACACTGATTCTAAACATATTTTCAAGCGTCAGTTGGCTGTCCCTACAGATTTCTTTGTGGAGTGTCTAACTTTTGTTCATTTTTATTTGTTTTTTTTTTTATTAATAAGTTACAGAAGTTATGTATGTTTCACGGATAATGGTGCTTGGTCAGGTATATATATTCACTTAAAAATTATTTTTATTTAAGTCAAGTTGGCACGCAGTGTTACATTAGTTTCCGGTGTACAGCATAGTGATTCAACTGTTCTAAATGTCATGCTATGCTCACCACAAGCATAGCTACCGCCTGCCATCATACCACACTATTACCTGTGACTTATTCATTTTATAACTGCATCTCTCATTCCCCTTACCATTTTGCCCATCCCCCAAGCCCTTCCCCTCCGGCAACCATCAGCTTATTCTCTGATTTTACAGGTCTGATTCTGTTTTTCATTTATTTATTTCTTCCTTTTGGTTCTTAGATTCCACATATGAGTGAAATCATATGGTATTTGTTTTCCTCAGTCTGACTTATTTCACTTAGCAGAGTGCTGTCTAGGTCCATCTGTGTTGTCGCAAATAGCATGATCCCATCCTTTTTTTATGGTTGCATAGTATGACATCGTGTGTGTGTGTGTGTGTGTGTGTGTGTGTGTGTGTGTATACACTTTCCTTATCCATTCATCTATAAATGGACATTTAAGTTGCTTCCATATCTTGGCTATTGTAAATAATGCTGCAGTAAACATAGGGTGCTTATATGTTTTCATTAGCGTTTTCAATTTCTTTGAGTAAGTACCCAGTAATGGTATTATTGGATCATATGGTATTTCCATTTTCAATGTTTTGAGAATCTCCATACTGTTTTCCATAGTGGCTGCACCACCAGTTTGCATTCTCACCAACCGTGCACGAGGATGTCCTTTTCTCCAAATTCTCACCTACACTTGTTATTTCTACAAATATTTTCTTTGTATCCGTGGCATTCCTGTTGTTTTTATTAATGGTGCCTTTTTTTTTTTTAGAAAACATTTTTAAATTTGGTTTTAATTTTTTTAAATGTTTATTTTTGAGAGACAGAGTGTGAACAGGGAAGGTGCAGAGAGAGAGGGAGACACAGAATGCGAAGCAGGCTCCAGGCTCTGAACTGTCAACACAGAGCCCGATGTGGGGCTCGAGCTCATGAACCTGTCAGATCATGAACTGAGCCAAAGTCAGATGCTTAACTGACTAAACCACCCAGGAGCCCCTGGTTTTAACTTTTATGAAGTCTAAATTTGTCAATTCATTCTTTCACTATAATTGTTTTTGTCTCTGGCCTAAGAAATATTTACATAGACTCAAATCATAAATAAATTCTGATGTTTTCCTCCAAGAGGTTTAAGGTTTTAGTTTTTATTTTAGATGTATGATGCATCTTAAATTAATTTTCATATATGTTACAATGTATAGGTAAAGGTTTAGTGTTCCTTTATTCCAGTATAATTAGTTGAAACAACAACAACAAAAAATTGATTACATTGGCAACTTTGTAGAAAATCAAAAGACTGAGCCAGTGTGGCTCTGTTGCTGGGCTCTATTCTGTTCTGATCTTTGTGCTGATCTTACACCATGACCACATTCCTTGATTATGTGGCTTTATAGCAACTCTCAAAGACATGTAGTATAAGTTGTTTTACGAGACTGCTTTGAATATTCTAGATACTCTGCATTTTTTATATGGAGTTCTAGAATCAGCCTGTCAATTTCTAAAATATATGTGGGACTGTATTTAATCTAAAAATCAATTTGAGGAGAATTGACGTCCTAACTGAACTAAGACTTTTAATCCATGACTTTTAATCTCTCAAGCTAATTTTAACATGTTAACATCCTATAAGAAAATTAATTTTGTTTTCTAATTATAGTAGTCATTCCTTGCCAGCCTCATATCAAGTTAGTCTCCTCCATCCATTAGAACACAGAGATCATTAAACACATGGATTGAATATTCACTCTTGGTGTTCCTTCCAATTTTGACATGCCACACTGCTCTCAATTGCCTTACACCTATTTGTTCCACACATATACACTACCACGATAGAAGGCATTAAAATTTGACACCTCTGCCCTATGTTTTGATTTCATAGAGGAACTCACCATTCCATAAAATTGTTACACAGTTTCTACCTCCTTGCTCTGCATTCCACGTATCATGCTATTCTACCACTTTTCAAACTTGTAAAATCCTCTACATCCTTTGAGGTGAAACTGAAATATTCTTTCTTTGGTGCAAGCTTTCCAAAAACAATTCAGATAAAATTAATCAAGAACTATATTGGTTACTTAAGCTTTTTTTTAATCTGTCAATTCATAATGTGGCATGTTTTATGATAGCATGCTAACAATAGTCTATAATTGTCTATGAAAACTTAGTATGGAAGAGATAAACATATATGTTTTTATATTCTAACATAATATATCATGAACTATTTCAAACATACATAAATATAAACAGAAGGGAATAGTTAATACTCTGTACCAGTGGTTTTCAACTAGGTTTATATTTTAACCCCCAGAGCAAAATGTTTGGCAACATTTTAGTTGTCATAACTGCTGGGATAGGGAGAGGTTTGCTACTGGAATCTAAAGGATACAGGTCATAAAGCTTGCTACACATCTACATATCCTATAATGCACAGGTCAGCTCCCAAACAAACACTATTGTCCAGAATACCAACAATACAGGGGTTGAGAAACTCTCCTCTATATTAATCATTCAAATATATCAGGTGATGGGGCGCCTGGGTGACTCAGTTGGTTAAGTGTCCTACTTCAGCTCAGGTCATGTCTCACAGTTTGTGGGTTTGAGCCCCACGTCCAGCTTTGTGCTGACAGCTTGGAGCCTGGAACCTCCTTCGGATTCTGTATCTCCCTCTCTCTCTGCTCCTCTCCCATTCACACAATCTCTCTCTCTCTCTCTTAAAAATAAAATAAAAACATTAAAAAATTAAGAAAATATATATATACATATATATATGCATATATGTGTGTATGTATATACATATGTATATATATATATACATATGTGTGTGTGTATATATATATATATATATATCAAGTGTTAACATTTGCCATATTTGTTTCAGTTACCCCTCATTTAAATAAAATGTTACAAATACATTTGAAGCATTCATTGACGTCTCTGATTTCATTCTCCACCTTCCCTTTTTGGAGATAATAAGTACCTTAAAATGGATGTGCAAGTAACCCCACACTGGTGTATATTATATTCTATATTTATCAAAAACTATATCCTGTTTTGTGGACTTATCATACTTCATACATCAGATATCATCACACTACCCAATTTTCTACAATGTTCTTTTTTTTGATCTATGATATATACTTAATATTTATCAATTGTGATATTCATATGTGAGGCCATTCATTTTAATAGCTGTACAACCTCCATTTATTGTCTATGTCATTTATCATCCATTGGTATACTAGTGTTGTTCTAAACTATTCTCCATGGCAAATAGTGCTGCGATAAACTTTTTTGTTATGCATTTCTCCTTATATAGTATACTAGGTTGAATAGCGTCCCCCATTTGTCCACCCAGAACCCCAGAATGTGCCTGTGTTTAGAAGCAAGGCTTTTAGCAGATGCAAGCAAGTTAAGCAAAGATCATACTGGATTAGGATGGGCCTTAATGGAAGGGCCATATCATTATAAGAGGAGAATTGAGACACACAAACACAGGAAAGAGAAGCATGTGAAATAGAAGGCAAAGACTGGATTGATGTATCTAATAGCCAAGGAATGCCAATGATTGCCCATAGCCATTAGAAGCTGGGAAAGAGGCATAGAACAGACTGTCCCTCAAACTCTGCACAGGGAAGGGACCCTGCTGACCACTTGATTTCAGACTCATGGCCTCCAGAACTGTGAAATGATACATTCCCGTCATTTTCAGCTACACAGCCTTAGGAAACTACAGCATGCAGGTATGTGAGACTTTCTCTTAGTAATTAAAATGAGGACTAGAATCACTGATTTCTAGGGCATATACATCTATGAATTAAATATTAGAGTTTATGAGATTTTTTTCTTCATGCTCTCTCCTACCTTGGTATCATCAGGCTTTATTGTTAGTAAATCTGATGACTGAGGCAGTATTTTATTGTTTTCATTCACCTTTCTCTGATTGTAAGTGAGGTTGTATACTTTTACATAACTTTTCATTCATTCAATTCTATTATTTTGTGAATTACCTATTTATGTGATTTACCCCTTTTGTGTTTGTGTGTGGTGGTGGTGTTTGTCTTTAAAAAGAAAATGATATGTAGTATGATATAATGTTTACTGGATAGTAAATCTTTGTCCAATATACATTGCAAATATCTTCTCAAAGCCTATAGCTTATCTTTTAAATTCGTGTGTATGGTCTTTCCAGTAGAAGTTGTTTATTATATTTATCAGTCTTATTTTTGAGTTGTTCTTCATCTCTGTTAAATAATTTATTCCACTACTGCCATAAAGCTGTTCTACCTGCTATTTCTAAAAGTTTGATAGTTTCATTGCAACACTTACGCTTTTATATGATATTCGGTTTTGTCTATGGTATCACACAGAGATCTACTTTTCCATAAAGAAATCAATGTTCCTTCCACCATTTAATAAGCAATATATCTGTGTCTCACTTTGCTGTAATGCAACCTCTACTCTGTGTGTGTGTGTGTGTGTGTGTGTGTGTGTGTGTGTATGGTTGTTCTGTTCCAGTGATCGGTTTGTCTGCTATTATCACTAAATCATGTGGTCTTAATTAACATACTCTTAAATACCTTTGATATATGATGGAGACAATTGCCCAGTCTTGTTATTCTTCAAATACATATTAGATATTTTTAGCTTACTAGATATTCTTATGGTTCCATAGAACTTTAGGATCAATGTGTCAAGTTCCACAATAAGCCCAAGAGGGATTCCAATTTATATTACATTGATTTTACAAATTAATTTAGTGTTATCTAACATCTTTATAGCTCTGAGTCTTACAATTCAGAAAACTAGCTTCACTTTATTTTTTTTAATTTAGGTTAATAAATTGTAAAATTTATCTGTAATAGTCTTATGCTCAACTTTTTAGATTTACTTACATAGTTTATGGTCATTCTTGCTATTCTGTGTCATCATGTATTCTTATTTTCATTGGCTGTTAGTGGTAAATGAGAACACTCTGGACACTTACTTGTCACCAGAATTCTTACTGTTGTGGTATTATTTTTAATAATGCATAGATATTTTTCGATTTTTTATAAATTAAATCCTATTTCATGAAAACGAATGGTAATTTTAGCTCCTCTTTTTCCAGTCGTTATAAAAATTTTGCATTGTCTCAGAGGTTCTGATGAATATTCAGTACTAAGAATGATGGTGAATACACTTGCTTTCTGCATAATTTTAATAGGACCACTTTCAAAATGTCATATTCAAGCATGGTATTTCTAAAGGCTCAGCGAATGCCTTTAACAAGGGAAGGGCAGTTCTTTTTATTTTATTTCATTTGATAAATTTTTCATGATGAATTTGTGATGAACTTCATAAAATTTTTCAAAATAACGACAATCAATGAGTAATCACACAGATCATACCCAATAATTTATAAATACTTCTACTAGCAGGTGACAGGTTGTACCTCATTATAAAAAGCGTGTTGCTGACACTTATTTACTTAATCTTTTTCACATTAAGCTTTGTGTTTGTTCAAATGTGACATTAAACATGTGCCACCAATTTTAAACTTAATACAGTATATAAAGTGTTTATAAGAACTGTATGTGTTTCTGAGTGTTTATGTACTTAATCAAAGTATTTTACGCTCTTTTGAGCAGGTATTTATTTAATCAGGGGTTTAAATGTTTTAGGAAGTGTAAAATGACTGAACCACATGTAAGATTTCAGAGGTGCCCTGGGAAGAGAGGGAATGAAACAGCAGAGGAGAGATGGAATGGATTAGGAAGTCCAGATGAAACTCTGTGGGATGAACACCAGCAGAAAACTCAAGAGAGGAAGACTGTACAGAAAATACCAAATGACATAGACACTGCAATGTAATATATGAAAGATACTGAAGAACAAAAGTGAACATTTAAACCGCATGCATTAATATTTTATCTATCTATCTACCTATCTATCTATTTTAAGTAGACTCTATGCTCAGCATGGAGTCCAACCCGGGGCTTGAACTCGTGACCCTGAGATCAAGAGTCAGATGCTTATCCAACTGAGCCATGCAGGCACCCCATAATAATATTTTTTATTTACAGCTCTTCAGATTGACTAGAACAGCAGAGGGTATGCTGAGCAAAGCTAAGTCTATTGGGTTACATATCAAGCACTGGAACATGTAACTAAGCACTGTCTGAAGTGCCTCACTTTCCTTGTTAGATATTCTAGTTCCAGGGAGTTTACCTATACTCATAGTCCTGAGAAAACTGAATTCAGCATGGTCACATGATAACATGAGTAGTGCAAAGGCAGTGAGAGTGAATGAAGGAACAGCAAGTATCATTTTGCCTTTCACGGACCCTGGAAGGACTCTGTTTTGGAAGGATGGGGGAAATTTTATTACCATTTACATCATTGTCTCTCCACGTCACCCATCTCTTTCATTTCTCTTCCTGTGACTTGCTGTCTCTGATTATGCATCTCTCTCTTCTGTATACATAGGAGTAAGTTATAGAAATTTCCTAGACCTATCTTTCTTAAGGAATAAACCTAACAATAACAGAAGGTATGTTTCAAAAGACACGTGTTGCCTAAGCTAATGAAAATTAGTCAAATATCCAAATGTAGTTGTGTTGACCATACAAAAAGTAGAAATCAAGTCTTCTTAACTAAGAAATAAAAATAAGTTGAACAAACCCTAACTCATTATCTTTATTCAAATCATTTATATAGCAACGATCTCAGTAGTAATGGTTCAAAAACATCTTCTAATTTGCTGAAACTTTACTCTAAGAATTAAAATCTAATTTAAAATTAAATTTAGATTACATCACTGTATGATAATTCAGCACTAAATTGCTGCTAAGGAAAGACTACTCAAATATATGGAAATATAATTTTATTCACTGTGTAATTAGTAGTTACAAGTAATAGAGAATTCTTTCCAATATTCTCAGAGTGAAGTCTAAGAAATTAAGTATATCTACTCAATAAATCACATTCTCCTATATTAGCGAATTTTAATTCAACACTTCTTGGTAGGAAGACTTATTCACTTGAGAAAAAACAAAAACAAAAAATCCAAAAAACAAACAAACAAAAAAACTAGCAGTTTCCAAAGCCAACTGTGTGTAAGCCTATGGAGATGGCCAGCAAGAGGGAAGCTTTCTTCTTTGGTCCCACATGTTCTTGGCACTTCTGCTTACGTGATCTCATTCAATCCACACAACCTCACTGGATATTGACTGTGATTACCCTTATTTTGAAAATAACAATAAAAAAATTACATTAGATGAAATACCTTGATGAAGTTCATAAAGCCTACCTTTGAGAGGCACCTGGGTGGCTAAGAAGGTTAAGTAACTCTTGATTTCAGCTCACATCATGTTCTCACTGTTCATGAGTTCTAGTCCTATGTTGGTCTCTGTGCTGACAGTGCAGAGCCTGCTTGGGATTCTCTTTCTCCCTCGCTCTCTGCCCCTCCCCCATTTGCACATGTGTGCTCTCTTTCTCTGAAAATAAATAAATAAACTTTAAAAAAATAAAAGCTTGCCTTTGAATCCCACCCTATTACATTCCAACTTTCCAGCTTTTTCCTTTGTACATCGTTGGGCCATTTGGACAATCAGATTTCTTATTACAAATGTCAATTATTCATCCAATTCAAAGCCCTAAGATATAATTCTGAAATGGAAAATGTTGGGCAAAACAAGAGGGGCTCCTGGGACCTGGAATGTACAATATTTACCCACTGTAGCTGTCTCGTATTTCATTCACAAGCAATTCTGGTTACACAAGAAAACTCGAGCTTGGGTGGTAGGAGGATATGATGGGTAATAAAGGAGTGGTAGCTATGGGGTTAGATGCCGTATCAGATACTGTCAACTAAGTTTATCGAGGAAAAACTATGAACCAGGCACAGTGTTAGGCCTTGAAATGCATTCCCTCGTTTAATCACGTGAGACATAAAGCTTGGAAAAGAAAAATTAAATAATTAGGGGCACCTGGGTGGCACAGTTGGCTAAGCCTCGGACTTCAGCTCAGGCCATGATTTCTCAGTTCACGAGTTCTAGCCCGCACTTGGGGCTCTGGGCTGGTAGATCAGAGCCTGGAGACTACTTTGGATTCTGTATCCCGTCTCTTTCTGACCTTCCCCTGATCACGCTCTGTCTCTCTGTATCTCTCTCTCTCAAAAATAAAAAAACATTGGGGCGCCTGGGTGGCTCAGTCGGTTGAGCGTCTGACTTCGCTCAGGTCATGATCTCACGGTCCATGAGTTCGAGCCCCGCATCAGGCTCTGTGCCGACAGCTCAGAGCCTGGAGCCTGCTTCAGATTCTGTGTCTCCCTCTCTCTCTGGCCCTCCCCCCATTCATGCTCTATCTCTCTCTGTCTCAAAAATAAATAAATGTTAAAAAAAAAAACTTAAAAAAAAATAAAAAATAAATAAAAAAACATTAAAAAAAATTTTAAATAATTTTTTCAAGGATACACAGCTACCAAGGCATGAAGTTCATCCCTCAATTGATTTGTTGTAGATTTCATATAACAACAAGTTTTTGATGAAACAAAATTTCAGATGGAAGTGGAAGATCATATCTCTGTGATATATATACATATATATGTACGTATATCACATATATACACACATATATATACAGGAACATATTCTTTTTTTTTTTATTTTTTTTCAACGTTTATTTATTTTTGGGACAGAGAGAGACAGAGCATGAACGGGGGAGGGGCAGAGAGAGAGGGAGACACAGAATCGGAAACAGGCTCCAGGCTCTGAGCCATCAGCCCAGAGCCTGACGCGGGGCTCGAACTCACGGACCGCGAGATCGTGACCTGGCTGAAGTCGGACGCTTAACCGACTGCGCCACCCAGGCGCCCCTACAGGCACATATTCTAATATTAAAATAATTCTCATTTATATATCCATTAATTTTCAATCCAAAGTTCCTATTTTCCTATAGTTTTCATGTAATAATCTTACATGGTGATAACATAATATATATTCACTTCCTATATCTTAGAATAGTTTATGTCAAAATCTATAAATCACCTTTTAGTTGAAGTTATTTTCTATCTACTCAGAAGACAGACCATTAAAACGCATACAGGTTTTGAGTGAAAGAAAAAGACACCTCTGAGAGCTCAACTACTAGAAGATTTAACCACAACACCCTCTCCACCAACACAAGAGCAAAGCAGGCACAGCAATAGCAATATTCCCCTTATTTAAGAAGGCATAACAATGAATTCACAAACTCTTGATAAAACATGCTTCATCATGGCCTGAGCAGAATTTATTGCCATATCATCTTTATTAAGCAGAGAGTAAAAACTTTTAAACGATATTTTCAGGATTTAGAAAAAGATGAAAAGCAATCACAAAAAATGTAAGATACATGCAGTTATCAGGACAAAAAGAAAAAATGTAAGAATGTGAAAAAATAAAGAAGAAAGAAAACAAAGCCAGTTCTTTGAAAATAAATAATTCTATTAAATGAAAGCAGCAGGGAATTTAAGAAAGAAAAAAACAAATATTGAAAATTAGAACTAATGAGAAATGCAAATATAAGAGACTCAAGGACTAAGTTTGTATGGGATAACACTTGGCACAACTATTTGCATTTCAGAAATTTTTATGTCATGAAGACTTTTTTTTTTTGAAAAAGTAAATAATGTAATGCTTGGTCTAAAAGAGATTTGAAAACCTTAGTTGATAAAATTGATAATGCAAAAATTATCAAGAAAACTCAAAACATTGCAGACTATGGAAATTTATAGGTGAGATATTTTAAATTTTCACTTGAAAGTTTAACTTAAATGCTCTACACACTGTAATAATTATATATGATAGAATATTGCATAATTTATTTTATGCAGTACATTTATACCTGAAAAAGGAAATACTAAAGGTGAAAATATAAAATATTATTTATGGATATAAATGAAAATTATACATGAATACTAAATTATACATGATACTAAAATTATACATGAATACTAAATTATACATGAATACTAAAAAATTGATTTCCACATGATATTTAAGAAAAGACCTACCTTGAAAAAAAAATTTCAATCTCAGTATTGACATAAAGAATCTGATAAATCATATTAACACGTTAGTAAGAACACAACAGGAGCTCCATGAAATATAATGTCCCCCTAATGATAGCTTCTACAAAACTGACAAAAAGAGAAAATTTTTCTTAACTTGAAAAAGCAAAAATCAGCATTTTACTTGCTGGTTAAAAACAACAGATGTCACAATTAAAGGTAGGAACAAAATTGTCATTATAATTTTTTCTTTTTTTTTTTTTTGGTAGCTTTTGACAAATGCAAGAAGATAACAAACAGATGTCAGGAAAGGAATTATCATTTTTAACATTTGCAGGTAATATTTCATATAAAAACTATCAAAGACAATAAAAATGAAATAGTATTTAGTCAAATGACTTGATGTAAGAAAAATGTATTACACAGTCACCTACATAATTATGATCTAAAAAAAAACTTACATAAAGGTTTTGAGGGGAAAAATGTTTGAGGGCTTGACTACTGGAGACCTCAACACCTTTTCTACTAAAATTATTTGCTAAAAATGAATTTAACAAAATTTGAAATTGATTATTGCAATGTATTGAACATCTACTTTGTGTCCAGAACTTTCTTGTGTATTTTGAATATATTATGCCATTCAACTGTTATTCCCATTTTTAAAAAAAGGAAAATGAAGCCCAGAGACATTAACTAATCTAAGTTCCTGCCCCTAGAAATTTGAAGACCCAGGATTAGAATCCAGTTTTTTCTGATTCCAAAGCCTGTTTTTTAAATATACCAGAAAGCAGTATGAAACCACATAGTATTAAAATCTGATGTTATGGAGTGACTTTTGTTGCCCTGAAATTCATGTGTTAAAATACTAACCATCTAGTACCACAAGATATGACTGTATTTGGAGACAGAGTCTTTAAAAAGGCAATTAAGTTAAAATGAGGGGACTAGGATGTGCCATAATTCAATATGACAGGTGTCCTTAAAAAAGAAGAGATTAGGACACAGACAAAACACAGGGAAGACCAAATGAGGATACAAGGAGAAAAGAGCCATCTATAAGGCGAGGACAGATGCCAGTGCAGCACACCCTTTGATCTCCAGCCTCTAGAACTGCGAGAAAATACATTTTTGTTGTTTAAACCACTCAGTCTGTTTTACTATGTTGTGGTAGCCTTACAGGGTTATTATAGTTGAACTGGTTTGACAATTGTAGATTATCCATGAAAATAAATGAGTTGCAAACAATGATTCCTGAAAGAGAATAAAGAAAAATATCATTATAAGTGGGCTTCCTATTTTGGAATAAAAATCAATTTGGGCCTCAACTGGAAGTATGTAACAAAGCACAATCCTGTTGATCAAAGATTTGGATGTAAAGACTCCAAATATTTGTAAGGGCAAAAATTTTTAATTTCCAAATGCTTAAATTTTAATTATTAAAGCATTGCAAGAAAGGATTAATCAATTTTATTACGTAAAAATAAAATAACTGTCATAAGTCAACACAAACTGCATGAACAGGCAGACATTATACATGGCTAATGTCACAAACATACAAGGAATTGACGCAAAGGATTAAGATAATCTCCAATATTCAAAAGAGAGTGGCTTGCCAATGTGACCCCAAAAATATGTTTTGAAATTAATTTAATGACTTTAGAAAATATTTTTTAAATAAATGAAAAACTGAGAACACATTAAAAAAACATTGTCTTTAGGGGCGCCTGGGTGGCTCAGTCGGTTAAGCTGCCGACTTTGGCTCAGGTCATGATCTCGCGGTCCGTGAGTTCGAGCCCCGCGTCCGGCTCTGTGCTGGCAGCTCAGAGCCTGGAGCCTGTTTCAGATTCTGTGTCTCCCTCTCTCTGACCCTCCCCTATTCGTGCTCTGTCTCTCTCTGTCTCAAAAATAAATAAACGTTAAAAAAAAAAACTATTAAAAAAAAACATTGTCTTTATTAAGAGCAACTGGAAATTATTGTTTCATGGTACTGGTATCTCTGTCCCTATCTATTCCTATATCTGTAAACATAGGTCCCTCTGTACTTATGTACTAGACTGTGATTTCTTAATCATTTCCTAAGAAATGGCTGGCAGCTGCAGGAATCTGAGAAACACTGCCTTGTACTGGTGAGAGTGTGGTGAATACAATACCCTGTTGTACTGTCTTGGGGCCATTCATTGCTCTACAACCTGACTGGCTGTTAGTTTACCATTGCATGTAAAATAGCATTGGAAATGTTCATACCATTGGCTCACTTATAAGACTTTCTCCATAAGAATTAATTAAATACATGATCAAAGATTTATGTAAGAGGGCACCTGTCATCGCTGTGCTCAAAATTCTCCAATGACTCTTCATTGCTTCCAGAATGTAGGGTTGTCCCCTGTGTCCTTACGTTGGTTTTTTAGATCATAATTATGTAGGTGACTGTGTAATACATTTTCCTTGCAATATGAGTCTATTAGAACTTGCCTCTTCGATTTTTCATTTCCCTCTTACTCTCCCAGCTCCAACCACGTTGCCCTCCTTACTTTTCTTCAAACACACTAGACACATATCCACTTCAGGCTGTTTGCCTAGGAGCTTCCCTATCCCTTGAAAATTATCTCTGTGTGGGTGTGGCTTACTTCCTCTTTGCTCCAATGGCTATCCTTAGCAACTTATTAAAAAATTCAGCACCAGGGTGCGTGGGTGGCTCACTTGGTTAAGCAGCCTATTCTTGATTTCAGCTCAGGTCATGACCTCATGGTTCATGGGCTGGAGCACTGCATGGGGTTTTGCGCTGGGTGGAACCTGCTTCAGATCCTCTGTCTCCCTCTCTGTGTTCCTTCTCCACTCATGCTCTCTCTCCCTCTCAGTCTCTCTCTCTCTCAAAAATAAATAAATGTTAAAAAATTAAAATAAATAATAAATAATAAATAAATAGATAGATAGATAGATAGATAGATAATGCAGCACCAACTCCAGTACTGCTGAATCCACTTCTCCTTGCACTAATTTTGTTCTATAATACTTCTTCCCTCCTGACATACTATAAAACTTAATTATTATTATATTTATTCCTTACTTTATCTTTCCATTCTCCCCTTATTCACCAGTTTCTAAAATATGTATTCCACAGGGAGATAGTTAAGTAAACTTTACAGATGTGTATTATTAATAGAGCGAGACACATATTATGCAAAGTAATGATCAATAAAGATACAAAGTAATAATAAAAAGAACAATATGCATAAAAGACAGGAAATAAAAATATTAGCAGTGGTTCTCTAGGGATTGGGATTTTTGTTTTGTTTCTATCCCATATATTTTTCCTCATTTTCCACAACTACTAAAATATAAATATAAGGCTAGCATTTAAAAATATATACGAGTTTATTTTTAAAATTGGGGGTTTTGTGAATATATCAAGATAATGTACTCCATAATTTTTATTTTATTTTTATTTTTTTAGTTTATTTATTTACTTTGAGAGGGAGAGAGAGAGAGAGAGAGAGCGAGCGAGCTCAGGGGAGGGGCAAAGACAGACCCAAACAGTCTTCCCACTGACAGTTGCAGAGTCTAACATGGAGCTTGAACTCACAAACCATGAGATCATGACCTGAGCTGAAACCAAGAGTCAGCTGCTTAACCAGTTGAGCCACCCAGGCGCCCCTGTATTCCATAATTTTTAAGTAAAGATAGATACAGAACATTTATCTGATAAAATGTAAAACTCATTCTTTAACTTTGACAAATATGCTGATCAAAATATCTTTTATAATGTCTATTATAAATAAATACTAATAAGACTGATGACTATTGGGAAAAATAATTAAAAATTGCTATTATTTTAGGGACACCTGGATGGCTCAGTCGGTTAAGCATCCGGCTTCGGCTCAGGTCATGATCTCACAGTCCGTGAGTTCGAGCCCCACGTAGGGCTCTGTGCTGGCAGCTCAGAGCTTGGAGTCTGTTTCAGATTCTGTGTCTCCCTCTCTCTCTGACCCTCCCGTGTTCATGTTCTGTCCCTCTCTGTCTCAAAAGTAAATAAACATTAAAAAAATTTACAAAAAAAATTGCTATTTTTTTCAGCAAATATGTTAAAATACCTAAAAACAAACAAATATCAGATATTCAATTTGAATATTTTCACAAGTAGTGATGTTTTATTAAGATCACATGACACAAAATATAAATGTAGAAATTAATACCTTTCCTGAACACCACTGATTATAAGATAGAAAACATAGTGAGGAAAGAAATCCCTCACCGTGGCTTTCACCATGGCTATTAAAAACATAAGTGAATTTCCAATGATGGTGTTACATCTATATGAAAAAATAATAGCACTCTACCAGAGAGATACAAATTCCAAATTGAATAAATGTAGATAAATTCAATGTACTTTGACAGAAGAACTGTTGTTAAAAACAGATTATTTTTTCTCAAATTATCTTATAAATTTAAATGAATTCAGAATTATACAGCATAGTGGTTAAAGCTGTATTTCTTACTGCTTATGAAAATGAGCTCAAATCTCTAACATGTGTGATATTTGTAACTTCAGGTATCAGTAGGATGAGAATTTACTACTATGTATTCCAAATTCTTGTGGAAATAAATGACATCATGAAAGCAAAGTACTTAGCACAAGGCCTGGGGCATGGTGAGTACTTATTAATCAGTATGAACCCTGATTACAAAATCTCATTTGCCTTATGCTGTTTTTATTTTTGTTTACTTATATAACTTGATAAAAGTGAAAAATGTATCACCTAGAAAATATACAGCAAGAAAAACTAAGAAGTCATTTACATTAAAATAAGGAGTCACATGAGGGAATAAGCTATTAGACATATTGCAAAACTACATTAATAAAATCACTATATCAATCACTTATTCATGTATTCACTTGTTCAATAAATAAGATTTAGTATATTCCAAGAATTGTGTTTGATGCTGGAGGTTCAGATATTGCCCTGAAACTCACAAAATGTTGGGAAAAACAAATTATAAAAATAGTCAATTTTAATATAACTTGAAGAATGGTAATCACAGTGATAATGACAGGGATTCCATGACGTTTAAAATATGTCTATATACGTCTTGAATCTTAATACAAGGCATCGAAAGGCCCTACAAAAAATGAAGGAAGAGAATGTGGGGAGAAACTCACTGTCTATATTTGGAGTGTACAAAATGCCTTGTAGTTGCCAAATAAAGCATATTAATAACCTCCCATCTAAAATTTGTCAAGCCATTGACCTAGCAGTTTGCCTAGTGCTTCTAAGACTTCAAGAAAGAGGTCAGAGAAAGATGCCTGGTGAGATGGCCTAACAGAGAGCTATAGGGCCATCCCTCAAATTTCTGGCCTTCTAAGAATGGATTTATCACATGAAATAGAAAATGAAAATGTGAATCACACACCTGCTGGGAAAGTAACACGGGCTGAGAACACAAAAATCAGGGCACTGTCAAGGGGGACTGCCATCTGAGGCTCAGGAGCCAGTGGGGCTTACTCATCTAGGAGGAAGGGACCAAGGATGGCTAAGGGAACTGGCCACTACCTGTTGAAATTAAGACACAGTCACAGAACTTACATTTTATCTCTTTGAGTCATTAATTATGGCAACTGAGGAAGAATGGAAGTCTTTTTTCAAGTAAGGAGCCATTTTTTCTCTCTCTCTGGGAGTGCTGTATTTAGGCGATGAGATGATGCTCTTCCCTCTGCACTTCTTATGCATTTGGGGCCCTAGACTTGCAGAACTGAAGATAACAAAGAGCTTTTGATCTGATATGGGGAGCAAGCTGAATATTAATCAGAATTCAAAACAAAATGAACCAGCAAATAACAAGTGGGATTTGAAATTTAAAACACAATATCGTTTATATTAGTACCCCCAAGATGAAATACTTAGGTATAAATCTAACAAATATGGACAAGACCTATATAAGGAAAACTATGTAACTCTGATGGTCAAAATTAAAGAATTAAATAAATGGAGAAATATTCCATGTTCATGGATAAAAAGACTCAATACTGGCAAGATGTCAGTCCTTTCCAACTTTATCTGTAGATTCAGTGTCATATCAATCTAAACCTCAGCAAGTTGTTTTATGAATATTGACAAACTGATTTTAAAGTTTTAATGGACAGGAAAAAGACCCAGAATAATCAACATGATATTGAGAAAGAGCAAAGTTGAGAGGACTGACACTACTCAATTTCAAGACTTAACTATACAGCCAGAGTAAACAAGACAGTACAGTACTGGTGAAAGAACAGACAATAAATCAATAGAACAGAATCCAATACCCAGAAACAGCGCCACATAAAAACAGTCAACCCATCTTTGAAAAGGAGCAAAGGTGATACAATGCAACCAAGATAATATTCTCAACAAATGGTATTGGAACAAGTGGGCATCCATGAGAAAAAAAAAATTTAGACACAGACCTTACACCCATCCCAAAAATTAACTAAAAATTGATCACAAGCAAAACTGTAAAATGCAAAACTATAAAACTTCTAAAAGGTAAAACAGGAGAAAGTCACGGAGACCTTGGGTATGGCAATGACTTTGTTTTAATACAACGCCAAAGACACAAGCCAAAAAAGAAATAATAAGCTGGATTTCATTAAAAACATGTTTGCTCTGTGAAATGCACTATTCAGAAAATTTGAAGAAAACCTACAGACTGGGAGAAAATACTTTCAAAATGCACATCTGCTAAAGGACTGTTATCCAAAATATAAGAAGAACTCTTAAAGCTGGACAGGAAGAAAATAATCCAAACAAAACATGGGCCAATGACCTCAACAGACACCTCAACATAAAAATATACAAATGGCATATTAGCATATGACAAGATGTGTCCCCCTCATATGTTATTAGGAGAATGCAAATTAAAACAACAGTAAGATAACACTACACACCAATCAGAATGGCCTAAATCCAGAACACTGACAGCAAATGATGGTGAGGATGTAAAGCAACAAGAACTCTGATTGCTGGTGGGAATGCAAAAACGGTACCCTCACATTGGATGGCAGTTTGATGATTTCTCATAAAACTCATTGTATCCCTACCATACAAAGCAACAATTGCATTTCTTGGTATTTACCCAAAGGAGCTGAAAACTTACGTCCACATAAAAACTTATACATGAGTGTTTATAGACGCTTGAAAGCTGGAAGCAACCAAGATGCCCATCAGTAGGCAAAAGGGTAAATAAACTGTGATACATCCAGGCAATGGAATATTCTTTGGCACTGAAGAGAAATGAGCTATCAAGCCATGAAAACATGGGGGAATCTTAAATGAATATCAAAGTGCAAGAGGCCAATCTGGCAAGGCTACATACATCATTATAGTATTATTCCAACTATATGACATTGTGGAAAGAAAAATACTATAGAGACAGTAAAAAGATCAGTGCTTACAGAGTTTGGGGGAAGTACAGGATGAATAGGTAGAGCATAGGCGACTTTCATGACTGAAAATATTCTGTATGAGGCCATAATGATGAATATATGTCATTATATCTTTATCCAATCCATAGAATATGCAACACCAAGAATGAACCCCAATGTAATCTGCAGACTTTAGGTTATTATGATGTGTCACCATAGGTCTATCATTTATAACAAATGTACCACTAGTAAGGAATGTTGATAATGACAGAGAGGGCTCCCTGTGTGGAGATAATGAGTATATGGAAAATCTCTGTACTTTCCCTTCAATTTTGTAGTAAACTACTCTAAAACAAATAAGTTTTAATAAAAAAAAATGACCAAAAAGCTAAGAATAGGCTTGCACTTTGCTTAACCAACCCATTTTTCTGCAGGTAAGGAGTGATCAACATAATATAGTTGAAAGCAATAATTAGAAGAAATAAAAATTTTATGTTTATACCCCAAATTTAAATTCAAATATAGAAAAAAAAATCAAGTTATTTAAAAATTGATTAGAAAAAAATCTCAGAATAAGTAAAGATATTTCTAAGCTTAATCAATAGACAATATCAGAAATAAATACCTAGGAATGGTTTATCTCATAAATTTTCAACTAGGGGCTACTCTAGAACTTCAGGGACTATTTAACAATGTCTGCAGGCACTTTCACTTGTCGCAAATGGAATGGGGGGCTACTGGTATGTAGTAGGTAGAGGCCAAGGATGCTACTAAACATCCTACAATTCATAGGACAGTCCCTAATAAGAACCAGCTGGCCCTAATTGTCAATAATCCCCAGGCTGAGAAACCTTGATTTAACTCCTACCAATCTGTGCTTCTCAGGAATCACCAACTGTTGAGAGCAGTTATAAGCACATTATTCCTAACCTGAGCAAAACTTTGGATTTTATAATAGGGGCATTTGTTGAAATAAGTCAAATGAAGACTGTCGGCTAAGATCTGATGCTTAGGCATTTGTTTTTTCTTGATTTTATCTGGATGAAGAATATTGGAAGATCCCTGTGATCAGGGGATCTCTCCTAATTTAACTGAGTTAGGTGCCTTCCAAGAGGTCACACAGATTCCACTTCTCATGCTCCTCTAATGTAATCTGTGATTTTAGCAGCCTTTCTCAAGACCCCTATTTCCAATTCTGAAAAAAAAAAAAAAAAGGCATTGATTTAAGAATAAAGGTTTTAGAGCTTTGACATTTTCTGTTTGCTTCCCACACACACTGGTTTGCACCTTCTCAATCCATGACAGATCCCTAGGTTTTAACTTGCATCCTTTGTCATATTGACAAAGGAGAAGTGTGAAACACCTGACTTTTACTAAGACAAGCGTGTCTCATGCCCCAGTGGAGTAGGCAGAGAAAAGGAGCATTCAATTATTCACACACTCCAACTTTTAATTAAAATTCTTTCCACTGGCCTATTAGTGTCTTGGTATAAAGGAAGGTATAAAGGACCAAAGAGCCATTTCTTTACCTTTCTTTATTTGCTATCTTCATAGTGCCTAAGCTGCAGGATATAACTTTTAATAACAACTTTGGGAAAAGTCTTGAATGCTACCTGGTATTCATTGACTTCAATGGTGAGAAACACAGTGCCCCATTAACAGTACACGTTATCATTTACACAGCACTATGTGTGTTTTAATGACAGACATTATTTTAGAGAGGGGAATGTTGTACGGAGTTTTATGGTAAATATTTTTGTATCTGCAATTAAGTAGAGTAATTATTTTTCTCCTATTAAAAAAAAACTATGAATTACTAGGTTATACCTTTGTCTACAGTGTGCATTTTTCCATAATGAATTTACAAAATAACAAGCTGATCTCCACACTCCTGAAATACATGTGCACTCTATCTCCACATCTACCGATTGATTCCATGGAGTCTGTATATAGATATATAATACATATATGCAAATATTATACAAAATATAACATATAAATTACAAATGCTTAAGTTAATTATTTTGCCTTCTCGTTCTTGTGTCCCCCCTTCTATGTGGACGGAGGGCTATAAGGAACAGAACATTACAGAATGCTCCCTGCACATACTCCCACTATAACACAGAAAATTTTACTATCAAAAAGTACCCTGTAGAATAAAATTAAACAACTATAGCAAGAATTTTTATAGACTTGAGAGAAAGGTGTTCTTGTGTTCTAAACTAAGATCATACGAATAATTTGAGTGAATTTCTGGGCTCCCCATCATATTAGTTTTTGTTTTTTAATTATTTTGTGTTAGTAGTTTTATTGAGGTATCATTTCTAAACAATACACTGCACATATTTGAAATGCACAGTTTGATATGTTTTAGCATATGTATACGCAGATAAAAACTTCACCACAATCAAGGTAACAAAGAAATCAATCACCTCTTGGGGTTTTCTCCAGTGTGTGCTGTGTGAGCCCTGCTGTTGTGTCCTGGCCACTTTATCCTCCAGGCCAGTCGTCTGCAGAGATTCTCTGCCTGTTGTGGCAGTGTTTGGTCCCTGACCTGAATGTGTTGCATTTTAACCTGATATGCTCTGGTCTGCTTGTGAAATGAGACTTGCCTCTGCCACCACTGGAACCAAAGCCTCACAAAACTCCTGGGTTGGAAATGCACTGTTGACAGGGTTGGGGGCTAGTCTTCTGGGGCAGGGGCCCACAGAGCTGTGAGTGAGGTAAGTGTGACTGGGAAAGGCTGTTCCACCAGAATGTGTAGCGGGGGTGGGGCTTGGTTGTAAGCAAGTTAGACAGGGAGCCATATACTTGTTCCTATAGGTAGCTCTGTGTATATGCTGAGGGGTCAGGGAGGGAAATGGCACCTGCTGTTCCTTTGTTCTGGAGTGGTCTCTCTGTAAATGCTGCCACTCTGGACATGCTCTGAGATGAACAGCTAACCTCCCCACCGTGTACCCCAGGTGCTCTTTAAGATGACCGTTTCCATGCTTTAAGATGACTGGTCCACATCTGTGGACCATTTGCACTGCCTTGTCTCCAAAATTGGCCCTAATGTCCTCTGAGATTTCCCAGAGCCAAGCCCGCTGACCTCTAAAACTCCAGGCTTGCAAGAACTCACAAAATTTGGGCCCTCTCATTTTCCAAGCCAATTGCTATGGGGATCCGTTTTCCCTGTGTGCTCCCCTGTGTGCTAGTTTGTCTCTTGCTCTTCTCCAAAACCATGGCTCCCTCCCCACTGCAGTGACCATAATCCATTTCTCCCTCAAGCCACGACTCCACACTTCCTACCTTCTTCAATGTGACCTTTTCTCCTATTCTTTACCTTTAGCAATGGGAGTTTGTTCTGTCAATCTTCAGGTCAATTTCTGTGGTATTTAGGATGATATGATAGTTATCTAGTTGTATTTCTGAGAGGAGGCAAGCCTAGAGTCCTCCTACTCCATGGTCATGTTCCCTCCAAGCCCTCCAGGTGATTCTGACTCTTCTGTTTATATGAGAATCATTGATCTAGAGTTTGGCTCATTACATCATGAAACAAGTTGGTGAAGAAGAATTCCCTAAACTCTGAATATGCTCCTCTAGAAGTCAACGATATGATGGTTACAGTGATTTGCTTAACAAGGATTTGGAATAATCACTGTGCTTTAAATGTGAGATGCTCAAATTCTTGCAAGGGAGTTGAATAAATTGAGCTTTATTAGGATTGATGAAATGAGGATACTTACTTCCCTAAAGAACAGCTTACGCCTGAACATGAAATAAATCAAAGGAAATTCTAGACTTGGAATCTGCAGATGCCATTAATTAGCAGATGAGGTACTTGGCATTCAGATTTAGTAAGAATCTTGACTTGAGGGAAATGGCACTTGATATGCATTATTCTGCTCTTACAGAAAGCTGGAAGGCCCTGCAGGTCCCAACCACACATATGCAGAAGACAATAAGAGACACTAAGTCTTTCTTTCTCCTAAACATAAAACTCCACTCTGCAGACTTAAAATAATCTCAAAAAGATAGTGTATTGGATACTTTACATATAATTAGAAGTTAGGTATTTTGATCATGGGATGGGGATTATTATTACAATAGACTAAGAAAATGAATAAACTAACACAGAGATATAGAAATATAAGATTAGAATATATATATAGTTTTTGAGTAATATAATAGAACAGAGTAATATTCTATGGTAGGTTCTTTTAGCAAGTAGAATTAACAAACTTTAATGCTAACAAAAAATAGTATTAACACAATAGAATTATATTAAGAATACAGCAAATGTGAGAAACATATATGACTATGTATAATTATATACAACATATGCATAATATTGTAATTATATTTATATATGAGTGTGTAATCCTTTAAATATCCAAATCTATTTTTTCCCAAAAGATATTAGCAAAATTTTAGATACTGAAAATCTATATGCTTCATTTTAAATCGGGGAAAAAATGAGTTCACAATCTATACAAAAGCCCACCAAATTTCCAACACATAAAATGGTTTAACTTTATTTAACAATCCACAAAATATTTCTTCATAAGATTAAGTACTCGACCTGTTTAATTTATACCACAAAAACTCTTTAATGAATATATTTATAGTTACCATGTAACAATTACAATATTGGAAACAAATTACATTTTTCTTCTATGCATTCACCTACCTAATTCACAGACTTATGATTTACAGATGTTTAACTAAAGACCTGGCCTTTCTAGGCTCCTTGGGTTCATTTACATTTGTGTTATGAACAACAACAGAAAACATGTCACCTTCTAGACAGCTTGATCTGAAAACACAACCCTAGTCATTATCCTACTCAGAGAAAAACTGAGATACTAATGTAGACTTACCACAACCTCCCATCTACTTAATCCTTGATGCACACCTTTTTACTCACCGACACAAGCATATCTTTAGAGTAGGGTTTAGATTTTAGAATCAGATGTTGAATTTTGTGTAAAATACTTCTACAAATCTTTATATTCCATACATAAATATTCAAATAACAAAATATTCTCCCAGAGAAAGAGAACACAAATATATATTATATACACCTATATGTTTTCATATGTGTATCATGTATGTATTATGGATGCATTGCGTATATATGCATATATGCACTTACTTATGAATATATGTATATAAACACTAAAGATAATGGCTCCTATTTATAAATTATACAATGAGATAAATAGTTAGTAAATAGATGGTTTTATATTATCTCCACAAAGGAACTCATATAATATGTTAGATAAAATAGGAGTGAGTGAGGGGCGCCTGGGTGACTCAGTTGGTTAAGCGACTGAATTCAGCTCAGGTCATGATCTCACAGTTGGTGAGTTCGAGCCCCATTTCGGGGTCTGTGCTGACAGCTTAGAGCCTGGAGCCTGCTTTGGATTCTGTGTCTCCTCCTCTCTCTACCCCTCCCCTGCTCATGCTCTGTGTCTGTCTCACAACAATAAATAAAAGTTAAAAAAAAAATTTTTTTAAAAATAGGAGTGAGTGAAAGTAATCCCCTAAAAAGCTTGTAGTTTAGTTAGGGGAGAGAACACATAAAGAGACAAGATATCTGAGGTGAGTAATTAATTATCAAATATGGAGATAAATACATAATGTAAGCGAATTGAAAGATTATATACGTTTTATCAAATAATGTTCGAAGTACAATAATAGATGTATGCACAGGGTATTATGGCATTGTACAAACACCCAGGTGTTCCTTATACAATAAATGAAGGTATTCAAGTGGTTCATGAAAGTTGCATAGGGAAGAAAATGCATGACCCAAATGGAATGAAGCATGTGAAGAAGACAAAGAAAAGAAACCTTTCTAACATGAAACCTTCTAACAGAAAGAGTACAGAAAGGACATAGATGTAAAAGAATCAGGTAAATAGGAAAACAGAGGAAATTCAGGGTTTCTAAATCATAGTCTATGGAGAAAGGAATGCGAAATGATGAAATTGGAGAGGTATAAGGGGGTCAGTTGATAGATGGTCTTACATCTGTTTTAACAAACTTTGACCATGCTCTGTAGGTAACAGGAAATCCTTGAAGAGAACATGACAAGTAGAGGATATAACGCAGTGATTTCCGTGAAGAGTTGTGAGGTTTTGAAAAAGGGGGATAAAAGGTGGGGTTCTGTGTAGACAGAGAAATTCAAGAAATAATTAGGAGTAGAGTCATTAAAACCAGACAAATGTGTGTGTGATGGAGAAAGGGAGGCAGTAATGGGATAAATTAAACCTCCCTGATTTCTAGGAGAATAGTGATTACATTAGTTTAAGAAGAAAAGGATGAGTTGATTTAAAATATATAATACCGGGGCGCCTGGGTGGCACAGTCTGTTAAGCGTCCGGCTTCAGCCAGGTCACGATCTCGCGGTCCGTGAGTTCGAGCCCCGCGTCGGGCTCTGGGCTGATGGCTCAGAGCCTGGAGCCTGTTTCCGATTCTGTGTCTCCTTCTCTCTCTGCCCCTCCCCCGTTCATGTTCTGTCTCTCTCTGTCCCAAAAATAAATAAACGTTGAAAAAAAAATTAAAAAAAATAAAATAAAATATATAATACCTAGTTTCAAATAAGAAATGTGTGAATGAGTCAAGGAAATGCCTACTGCCCAAAAATCAAGTTTAGGATTTGAATTATTTAGTAATGTGAGACACAAGCCTGAAGAGAAACTCCTATTGTTTCACTCACTTGATGTGTGACTATAGCTTCTTAGAGTCGTATTTAGATTTTCCCTTGTAAAATAAAGTACAATTTGCTATGTTCTCGTGAAGATCACGTGAGATAATTTCTATGAAAGAGCTCTTTAAACTCTATGCCTTTCTAACAATAAAGCCATATCATCATCAAATTAACCATGGCTCTCGCAGAGCTACATCCCACATTAGCCTTTGTTAGTCCAGCTAGTCTATTGATGGATATATATGACTTTTAGAATACTTTTAGAAGGCAGGAATGACTTGTAAGTTGGACATGTTCCTTAGAGACAGAAGGAAGATAAACACAAATAAAATGTTGGGAATGAAGATTGAACTTAACTGGGGAACCCACTTTGAGAATACCAGGGTAACCTGGAGGGTTAGTATGAGTTCTACTTACATGAAGACCTGGGCCAATTGTGAAAAGTGCTAAAAGGACGCTGAGACTCATGAGTAAGCACTGATATGGAGAACTTAAAATTCTGAAACAAAGGAAAGATACCAAACTTATAGCACATATTCAGAGATAGCAGATGCCATGAGTAAAGTGATATTAATACAACACTTTTGGGATGCCTGGATGGCCCAGTTGGTTGAGTGACTTCGGCTCATGTCGGGCTCTGTGCTGACAGCTTGGAGCCTGGAGCCTGCTTCCGATTCTGTGTTTCCCTCTCTCTCTACCCCTCCCCCACTCATGCTCTGTTTCTCTCTCAAAATAAATAAACATTATTTTTTTTTAATACAACACTTTCATATGCAAGATATCCATATGGTACCTGAGTTGTTCCTGGAAAACAATTTACCATTTTGAAAAAGAAAAACAATTGATTGTCAGCTGTCATTTATAGTTCTCTGACAGTACCCTGGAAGAAAACAAGTCAAATATCTTAAGAAAAGCCTGTATACCACAGAAAGGTTTAGCACATAGTTTGGGGAATGAACGGAAAGCTAGACATCAGTGGAGAGAGAAATCTCTATTCCAGGGTAATAATAGAAACCATGATAGAAACAGTGAGAAAGATAAACAGCAACAGTGAAGGAAGTAGAGGGCAAGGACTGCATTTTGAAGCTCTCCAGGAGCTGGAGAAAGTTCACTAGACTCATGAGGTGAAGAACAGTGAACAGAATAAGGAGTGGGAGAGGGAAATGAAGAGTATTAGGTGTTCAAATGACTTTATGAGACAAAACTTATAAGATTAAGATTACATAAAGTTATAATCCACACTCTTGGTTGCACCTCTTCCCCTTTCTCAATAAAGAGGTTCTATTACATGTGTATTTATAATTGGTCATGAATTGACACACTCTGGATGGCTGGAGAAGCCCCTTGTTTGTTTTGAAATCACAGGACACAAAGATGACCCTGTAAAAGATGAGATGTAGTCTCACAGAGAGAATTCAGAAATCTCTCCCAAACAGGCTGCTGCACTTTACTGAGTGCAGCTTGAGCTGTTATTAGACACAAGGATTATGCTAGTCATCTGGCTCAAAGTCTCAAATGAATTTAAATGATCTGGAAGAACAAATGCTCATTTGCCATATAATATCTACAATATTACCTCTAGTGGTATCTGAGAGGTGAAAATATCTGATGATTTTTCCTCACTGCATATTTCTCTAACCCCTCCTCTTCCCACACTTCATTATCATCTCCGGCCCCAGTGAAATGGGAATGATCCTGGCCGGCAATGTGGTCTTTGCGTTCAACAGTCTCTCAACGGTCTCTAGTACATCTTGTCCTCCACAGACTTTTCCAGTCTTAGATAAGAAGTTAGAGATTTTTATCTATGCCCAGTATATTTTATCTCTGCCTGGTTTTTCTTCCCAGTATGGGTACTTGTTTCTCAGAAGAAACACCAGTCCAAGGAGAGCATAAGAAACTAACAGGAAATAAAAAATGATAATCAATGATATAACGAAAGAAAACTATCTTGAATTCAGCTTGCAATCCATTTATAAAAAACGTGCATCATGCTCTATACAAAATGAAAATAAAAATAATATATATAGTTGTTTTTGATAAATTCAAAGACTCGGATAAAATTCAGTATCTCTTTCTAATAAAATAAACTTATAAGAATATATAGATATTTCTTTCATATTATTAAACAATAAAAATGTCTTAAATCAAAGGTCAAAATGATACGTAAAGGCAAAAAACTCGAAACATGTCAAACGGTAAAATAAAAGAATAAAAGAAAAACTATAATCATCATTGCTTTTTAAAATTAGTTGAATTGCTTTACACTGCAATTGAAAAGAAAAAATAAACAGCATAACTTATTTAAAATAAAGGAGTTCAACCACAATTTTCTGCAATGCTAATACTTTCTCGTCAAGGGTAATATCTATAAAGTAATCGCAGTGTTCAGAAATTTCTCAAAAATACACTTTCTTTACTAAAAATTGATAGTAATTTTACATTTAGTAAAGAAAATCAGACGCATAATAAATATTTAAAACTAAGAACTAACTTCATAAAATGTGGACAATATGAAAAATTAAACTACCTTAATCAACATAAATATTAGGCAAATAAATGAAGAGATAATGTTCTTGAACAGGAAAACAACCTAATAAAAGTGTCATATCTTCACAAAATAATTTATACATTTAACAAAACTGACAAATATTTTGTGTTTTTAAATGGATTTTGATAAACTGATTTTAAAGCCTTTGGTCCTATAAACATGGAAGAAAAATTAAGAGAACATTTGAAAAGAGAAGCAACAAACAGAGATCTGCCTAAATTACAAGAACATGATATAAAGTGACAAAAATTTAAATGATGTTTTATTAACAAGAGAAATATGCTCTTAGCTTAATGGGACATATAAGAAAAACACTGAAGTATGGGAGAATGAATTATGTAATAAAGATGACATTAAAATTAGTAAGAATAAAAATATAATTTGATAAATGGTGTCTGGAAATATGGCTAAACTTTTATTTAAAAAACTAAGTTTCTAGGGGCACCTGGGTGGCTCAGTCAGTTAAGCGTCCAACTTGGGCTCAGGTCATGATCTGGCATTTCGTGGGTTTGAGCCCCGCATCGAGTTCTGTGCTGACAGCTCAGAACCTGGAGCCTGTTTCAGTTTCTGTGACTCCCTCTCTCTCTGCCCCTCCCCCACTCGCACTCTGTGTCCCTCTGTCTCAAAAATAAATAAACATTAAAAATAATTTTTAAAAATTAAGTTTCAATATCACACCATATTTAAAAATAAATTCTAAATTACTTATATTTTTATTTTCAGTCATTCAATACTGTACTACAACTATAAAAGGTTATTTGTAGAATACTGGTTGATTCTTGGGATCATAATATCACAGTTTTATGTTTTGAAATTCTGCATGAACAAATACTGTTAACGCTATTAATAGATTTATAAAGCAAACATAACATATATTTCAAATTAATGAAAAAAAGTTTAATAAGACTTTTGATAATATACTCAGCCACTCTATATCTCTGTTTCCCTGTCTGTAGGATGAGGCTCATAGTTGGGCCATGTGGGCCATGTGACATGGGAATGGAGGTGACCCTGTGCTTTAAGAACACTGCTTGTTTCTCGAAACTCTTGTTCTTTCCCTATCCCTCAAAAATGGTATATTTCAGAGCCACCTGGGTGGCTTCGTCAGTTAAGTGTCTGACTTCAGCTCAGGTCATGATCGTGGCACCAAAACCCTTGAAGACATGTTTTAAATTCGCTTACCCTTGGAAATTAGGAAGGAAATTTAGGTTTTGCATTTTTATGTTAGCATCTTTCTTATCTTCATTTTGTGTCTCAGGTGTTCTCTTTATTTTCCTGTGTTTAATTTTTTTTTTCTATGTAAGCATGAGTTGTTTAAGGTAGATGTAAGCTTAACTGCCTTAAACCTCTTTTTTTTTTACAAGGGATATAAAGAAACAGATATACTGAAAATAAAGCATGTTTTAAGTGCCTACTAAATGCCATACATGCTTTGTATATACTGAATGCTTTAAAAATAAACCCCAAGATCTACATTATTATACCAGTTTATCACTTGAAGAAACAGATCCTCATTGATGTTAAGCAGCTTGCCCAAGGTGACAGAAGCAGAGGGCTTGGGTACATGTGATTCCAAAGGGTCTCCCTTATTGTGACAATTTGAAATTGCCCAACATAGCTGTGTATTTAAAGTTCATTATGTTTGAAGGTCAGGAATGGTTATAACCTCATGTGATGAGAAATAAGAGTGATCAGGTACATTTGAACATGTTATGTTGGATTTTTCTGTAGTCTGAATTATATTGTGCCTTTCAATTAAAGCCCTTTAACCTCACATGTAACCCATCATTAGCTTTTCACAAAACCAAAGATTCTTGGGCACCCCTGAAATGCATCCCCAGTGCTTTGATCATTAAGTTTCAAAGCCATGCCAAGTTTTCCTCTGATTGCATGGCATGCAGCCTTTAGTAGCTTTTATTTTTGTCTTTATGCAAATAAACAAATGCCTGGAACAGGAAAGCAAATCAGAAATGAAAGTCTGTTTATAAGAATGCCAAAACAACTTGTTTATCCTTGTTCCTATCACTCCTCTCTTAAGTCTTCACAGATAGAAACAATGACATTGGATAGGAGTCATCTAAACAGAATATCAGAAATAACAAGCAGTTAGATTGCTCTACAGACTAAGCTTGCATAAAATCTCAGGAAGTCAAACACTTGATTAATCTAGACCAAATTAGCAGCAAACATTCACTGAGCTTACAGATGTCAGGCATTTTGCTATGTATTATATACATTATCTCATTCAATCTTTTTTACAATAGTGCAAAGCAGCTACTGTTATTATTAGCATCGTACAATTGAGGAAACAGAGAAAAAATAAATTGTTACCTGTCCAAAATAATGCAGCTAGGAAATGGCATCATCAGAACTTGAGCACAGACGTATATGAATCTATATCATTATGACATCCAAATTCATCTGCACCTTGAGAAATGCCTTATTGGTACTCTTAAAGGTAAGCCAAAATGAAATTCTGTTGTCTCAGAATGTAGTAAATTAAATACTATGCTTATCATTTCTACATTCTCAAATTTTATTTCAAATTTTCAGTCTTCCTAGAGTGTTCAGATTTACCCTGTTCCTCCTCAGCATAGTAAAACTATTGTTTCTTCCATTTTATTAATTTTCCAAAGCACCTGATTAAATGCATGAGCTTTGTAACCATTGATATATGCAAAGAGATCTGGATTTCTTTAGATCCTTGATGCATTTGGTTCTTCCCACATTGTGTAACTATCAGCTGTTGGGTGGCATTGGCTGTACCCCCAAATCTAGGGGTGGACTCTCACTGGTCTAAAACAAGTAAAGTAACCCCAACCACCTTTCTAGCCAGAAGTTCCCATTTCTTGAACTAAGAGTATCAACAGCCTGTATGCCTTCTGCCATAAGAATTCAAGCAGCAGAAGCCTGAAGTCTTTTATTGGATGGTTTTAGAAACATGTTCTCTCTCCTTCCCTCCCTCCCTCCTTCTGTCTCTCTCACTTTCTATGTGTGTGTGTCTCTCTCTGTCTCTGTCTCTCTATTTCTATTTCTATCTCTATCTTTCTCTTTCTGAAAACTCTTAGCAATAATTTCTGCTGCGGTTAACCCTTACAAACATAAGGACAAACAAACAAACAAACTTGGTAACTAAATGCTGGGTCCTTGGCAACATTCCTAAGCCATTGTATCTACCAATCGTGCCCTACTTTCAGAATCCCAGTTTGTAGAACCAATTAATTCCCTAACGTATATGCTAGTTTGAGGCGGGTTTTCACTTATATTCAACTAGAAACATCTACTTTATACTTCTGAGATTTTTACCAAAGCTGATGGTGATAGCATAGTTACAGAATTCAAGCTCAAATCTTGGCTCTGTTATTTTAAGATGTTTGATCTTGAGAAAATGATGTAACCTCTCTGAGTTTTAGTTTTATTAACTTTAAAGAGATATTTACTCTGGTTATTGTGAAAATTAAACAAAATATCATATGTGAAACACTTTGTCCTGTACCAACGTGTGGAAAAAATGAATATCATATTTAATGGGATAAAAACCAATTTCATCTCCATTAATCTCTTCAAAGTAAGTCCATCTGGTTCCAGGCACTTCAGTTGTTCTGATTTTCCTTTTGCCACTACAAAGCCATATTTGGTTATATTTTTCTTTTCTTGGTATATTTAAGGACTAAGCTTATTTCACTTCCTCTAAAATATTATTCTTTTTGAGAGAAACTTGGTCTTTCCTGTACTATAAGTGCTCATGGCATTCAAAAAAATGTTCTTTATAGAGTAGGGATTTGATAAATCACTGTTTCTTTTACATGTAAACATATAAAGTAAGGGCATTTCATATAAAAGTAAAGCATGCTCTGAAGAGCCATTCAGCAAAATATAGTTTGCTCAGAGGTGTTCATTAATCTCAAATTTATTAACTACCATGCATACAAAATCCTATTTTTAATTTGAGGTCTTGCAGACATTGTAAGAGTATTCAAGAAGAAAAAAGAGGAAAAACAAGAAATATGTTTTCAGCATGTATCAGGCACTGATACCATGCCATATTTAATATTTATTAACTCTCAGAACAGCAACTATTTATTTCCTCACTTATACAATTATTCAACAAATTCTTTTTGAGCCATAGACATTAAGCTAGATCCTGTGAGTTGCTGTATGTATGTTATTCTGTGATTTAAATTAAATAGGTAATTATAAGAGATCATTAGGTGGGTAAAAATTGTTTTAGGTATTCACATTAAGGGGAAGGAGGAAAGTCATTTGCCCCAGGTATTACAGATCATAAGTGCTAACGTGTTTGAATACAGGATACTTGAAGGATACAGTGGAAAATAAGATGTAATATTTGCCCTCAGTAACATAAGATTTATGCTACCCAATGCATCCTTGATGGATGTTTGCTAAACAATGATTTTGAACCCAGGCCTATCTTTCTCCAATTTCCACATCATTTCACTGTGCTATACTGTGTTCAAGTAATCCATATTTCAGCCATTATTCTTAAAAAACATAGTATTTCATGGATGAATATGTTTTTGGCATAGTCAAGTCCTATTTTTCTAATACATCTATTAAATTTAAAAACTCATTTTAAGTTCCCTTCTTTGAATATTGAATATAAACCTACTTAATTTTATTTGAACTTTATATTGGTGTTTTGATTTGGAAAGCACATGAGACTTTTCTATTGCATCTTTTCTTTACAAATGAATTAATAAACTGAGTCAAATTGAAATAAAAATAAAAGTCACATAGATTTAATCAAATCAAGTAGCCCAGTAAACCAAAGATCTGTACAATCCATCAAATCACTAATAATTATTTTGGTTCAGATTAAAGATAATCAGGGGCGTCTGGGTGGCTCAGTCGGTTAAGCATGTGACTTCGGCTCAGGTCATGATATCATGGTTCACAAATTTGAGCCCACATCAGGCTCTGTGCTGACAGCTCAGAGCCTGGACACTGCTTTGGATTCTGTCTCCCTCTCTCTCTGCCCCTTGCCCTCTGTGTGTGTGTGTGTGTGTGTGTGTGTGTGTGTGTGTGTGTGTCGGTCTCTCTCTCTCAAAAATAAAGAAACATTAATTTTTTCTTAATTTAAAGATAATCAGTTATCCAAAGAATGTTTGACATAATTAACTGAAAAAGGATAGGAATCATCAGAAACAACAAACAACAAAATCAGTCTGGTTATCATTCCAGTCCATTGGATGGTGTGGAATAATTTAATTGTCTTTCCTAGACCCCAAACTCAAAAGTATCTTATACTTTAAAGATTTTTCTGGATCTGGAACCTATGAACTTAGTGATATTTAGAGCCAGTTAAATCACTGATTTTCAACCTACTGTCCAGGGATGCAATGCTCTGGAAATCATATACATGTTAATGGATATATGTGTGCACATTCTTATAAGGATGGATTCTATGGCTTTCTTTGATTCCCAAATGAACCCAGTATCAAAAATAGTTAAACACTGATTTGCTTTCTTGCCTTTATCAAGCTTCCATATTTGTCCACAAGTCTTTGTTTGTGGTAAATTGGCTATGTCATTTAAATATATTAAATGAGATATTAATGTTACCTATCTCACAAGATTGTTGCAAAGATTAAATGTTGTAATGAAAGTGAACTGCCTAGAAGTGTGTCTGAAACAATGAAAGGATTATGTAAGACTTAGTATTACACAAGTATTATGAAAAAGTAAGAAAGTATCATGTTGCAGTATTATTTCATTATTACTATAAACACCCATGATATCACTAGTCATTAGAATGTTACTTCCAAACTATACTCCCCAGAGCATTCATATTCACAGTTGCTACAGATATCCTGTGAAAACTATGTGAAAAGGCCAAGTAAGTTTGAGAAATATTTCATATTTGTTCTAAATAAAGATTCATACACATACTAATTTCTTAAAGATAACAAGGATTACTTAAAGAAACATGTTTACATTTATTTAGCCACATATTTTTCAACACAGAACTCTTTTTTTGGAGGGAATACCTATTATTTTCTTGTGGAGTTTGCAATTTAAGTAATGTTATCCTACCAGATGGTGGTCACTTCACTGCAGATAATGAAATGCTACCAAAATCTAGTTTCTTCTTCAACTAGTATCATATAAGGATGCACTTAGCCATAGTATTTGATACAGTAATTTCCAAGCTTATTGGGTCAATTACAGAGTTCTTTATTCTTGGAAAGCTGAAAATAGTAGAAAAGCATGTCTCTCACACATAAAATGGCCACACAGAAAAATTCCATTTTAAAATTGCCTGGAATTGGAGTTCTGATTATAAATCATTTGGGGGAAGAATCAAGAGTTAAGAGTAGCTAAATGGAAATGTCAACATTTCATAGATATCATGTAGTCACCTCAACTATGGAATCAGCTAGACAGCCTACATTTATCAGAGCCTAACACCAAAATATGTGGTCAGAATTTAAGTGGACAATGTATTCTATTGTTTTAGTTAACTCTTATCCTTGGGAATACTTATATTCATCCTATGTTTTATCATCCAAAAGTATATTTGGTAAGTGATTCTTACAGATGTATAGGTTAATAGGAGGCATAGGAGAGAATTTTTTAAAACATACCTATTTTAGTTTCCTAGGATTTGCCTAATGAATCACCATGACTTGGCAGTCTAAAATAACAGAAATTATTCTGGTATAGCTCTGGAGGCTAGGGGTCTGGAAGGTCAGTAGGACCATGGTCTTTCAGAGTTACTGGGAAAGAATCCTTATCCTTCCCTTCCCAGCTTTTGATGGCCCCAGATGCTCTTTGGATCATCACTGAATATGCCCAGTGCCTGTTTTATCCTCACATGGGCTTTGTTTCTGTACATCTTTCTGTGTCCTCTCCTGTTTTTGTAATGGCACCAGTCACTCGATTTAAGGCTCACCCTAAATCCAGGATGATTTTATCCCAATATCTGTAACTAATTACATCTTCAAAGGCTTTATTTCTTGACAGAAATAAATGAGGTCCCATTCTGAGTTTAACATATAGTCATTAAGTGAGCAAAAAAGAGGTTACTATTTAAAGCACTATGATACCTTCTAGCAAATCTGTCATTAATTCCTGATATTTAGAGAGGCTATATAAGCCAATATATATTTGGCTTATAGATGAATTTGTAATTCATCTAATATATAGCTAAGATGGACATTAGAAACTAAAAAGGTAGAAATTCAAATGGATCTTCTTTATACTATGCAAGAATATCAAATACATTTAGGCAGAGGAACTTGATAATTTCAGGGACCTGCAACGTTTCCAGATAATTTTGATAAATTCTACATGTACCATGCACTACATGACACTACAATTCATGTGGAGTAAAAGGAAAGAGATTATCATGATAACAACTTGAAATTTGCAGAGATACTAACCATTCAATATATCAAAAACTATAGCAATGAGCTAGAAGAAGAAGAAAAATTACACTGATTGGTATTGCATTTGAGAACTTAGAGAATTTAGCAAACGAAACATCCTTTCTCCTCTCTGCTTTTAACCCAAGGACTCACAATGAACTCACTTCACTAAATCAATTTAAACTGAAAAGAATGTTTATTAAAATGCTATGAGTCAAAAAATTCCATAGCCAGATATGACACACTGAAGCCAAGAAAATTACGACAGTCTGCATGATCCCAATGGCAGTCCAGAAAGTCAACAATCTTCAGAAATCTGTATGTTCTTCTTACCTGAGAATATTACACATTATTTTTATTAGAATCAAAACTGCCTTTTTTATAAAATATGTTACCTTATAACCAAATAAAAGTAACTTCTGCTTTTTAAAAAAAAAAAGTGCTTTATGTTCACAAATAAGTGTGGCATTAGCCAACATTTGAAGGTGTTGAAAGAGGAAGCTTATTTGTAATACAGTAAAAAGCATGTTGAGTTATTGAGTTCAAAGGATCAAACAGAGGCCAAACATTAGGCAACAAATACTGGGTGGTCTTATAGCAAATGCTTAGAGTCACTGTCTACATGTGAGGACCATAGTGTTTATGCTCAAAGTGCCAAAAACACTAATCAAGTACACACAATTTCAATTTTGTATAAACCTATATAGCAGTTTCTATTTGAAATTATGCTGAAGTAACCAGAACTAGATTTTCCCTTCCAGCTGCAAAGAAATAGAAAACTGGACAAATTATATGAAAATCTGCTTTTAAATATCAGAAAGTAGTTAACACAAGACTGGCACCACTGAAAGAAGGGGAGAAAAAACATAAGATTGTCTTTTCCTCCTAATAATGTGTGAGGAGCAGAAGTAAGAAGGCATAATAATGATCTAACAATTTTAATTATCTAAATATAATGAAATAGAATTCTTTAATTAATAAATTCATGAAGCTTTTACAAGATGGTGGCTTTCCATAAGATTTGAACCACTTGAAAGATACAGACTGAAGGAAGACAGGGCCATTGTCCCTCAGAAGATCACAGTTTTATTAAAGAGGTTTGTAAGTAACAAATAGACATCCAGTTACTGGTTCGGAATGTAAGGATCTTGAAGTTGCCACTTCATCCTAACAAGTAAAAAGCTAAACAGACTCAAATGAATAATTCCTTTGGATCCACAGAAGAGGAGAGGGAACAGGGAAAGCCCCAGCATCCACAATTGGAGAAGACATACAGGCAAACACCGGGAATCGAGGCTTACTGGTGCCGAGACTAAAAACAGAAACCTCCAGAATTGGTGCTGGGGTGGGAAAATCTGAACTGCGTTGACACATTGGAGGAGGTCACACATGGTCACATTAAGCAGTTAAAAACTCCAAGGGGACCCAGTCATAGAAGGGACTCCGCAGTATTATCAGATTTACTTCCAGAAGCTCCATCAGATTCTCATAGTGAATATGTGAGAACAATCCCCTCAGGCTTCCAAAATAGGGAGAGGAAAGGGACCATTTTGAAATATTCCAGAGTGCTATGTTGTTCCTAACAAGGGGCTGCCCTCAGGGGAAACTAGTTAAACAGAACCTAACCTACTGGTGTATTACCAGAGCCTAATTGAACCGCCTAGCAAAAAATGTTGAAAGTTCTTTGGAGAGAAGAAAAATAAGATAAGTCAGAAACTCTAATCTCCACAAAGAAAGGAAAACCATTGAAGAAGGGTTAAGTAAGGTAAAATAAAAACTTTTATTTTTCCTATTCTTGATTCAACAGGTAACAGTTTGTTCAAAATAATAATAGCAACGATGTTTTTGATTATGTATGCTTATATATATAATGTATATACATACACACACTTACATATGCATATATATATATATATATATATATATATATGACCTAAGTTATGGGAATGACACAAGAAATAGGAGAAAAGAATTAGAATTATTTTGTATTTACAAGATACTCATACCTCCCATGAAGTGGTATATTGTTACTTGAAAGCAGAATTGTCTTAGTTGTAAATGTGTATTGCAATCTCTAGGGCAACCACAAAAAAATGCTAAAAAAGGATTTATAATAATATGCTAGGAAGGGAGAAAACATGGAATAATAGGAAAAAGCTCAATTAGGCACAAAAGGCAGAAAGAGTAGAATACAAAAATGGGAACAAAGAACAATGGCAACAAATAGAAAACAATAAAGAATATAGTAGACACCAATCCAACTGTGTCCAACTGCATCAATAATCATTTTGAAATCAATTATCAAATACACCAATTAAAAGAGATATTGTTATAGCAGGTCAAAAAGCATGACCAACTCTCTATTGTCTATAGGAAACCTACTTTAATATAAAGAGACACATACGTTGAAAGTAAATGGATAGAAGGGACCTGAGTGGCTCAGTTGGTTAAGCTTCTGACTATTGATTTCAGGTCACGATCTCACAGTTGTGAGATTGAGCCCCATGTTGGCTCTGTGCTGCGTGGAGCCTGCTTGGGATTCTCTTTCTCCCTTTTTCTGCCCCCCACCCCCGCCAACTCACGTTCTTTCTCTCTCTCTCTCTCTCTCTCTCTCTTCCTCTCTCTCTCTCTCTCTCTTTCTCAAAATAAATAAAATTTCAGATAGCATAATTTAAAGTAAAAGAAGTTATCAAGGGTAAAAAAGGGCACTGCATAATGGTAAAAGGGTCAGTTTTCCAAGAAGATGCAATAATTATTTTTTTAATGTTTATTTATTTATTTTGAGGGTGAGAGTGTGAGTGAGGGGGAGGGGGAGAGAGAGGGAGAAAGAGAATCCCAAGCAGGTTCTGCACTGTCAGCACAGAGCCCAACACGGGGCTCCATTTACAAACTGTGAGATCATTACTTGAGCCAAAACCAAGAGTTGGACACTGAACTGACTGAGCCACCCAGGCATCCCCAAGAAGATGTAGTAATTCTTAACCTGTATATGCCTAACAATGGAGCAACAAACTACATGAAGCAAATACTCTTAGAACTTCAAGGAGAAGTAGATGTATCAGTTAACATCAGGGTGCTGTACACCTCAACACCCTTCACTCAGAAGTGGATAGATACAGTAGACAGAAATAACAAACACACATACATTGTAATTGGTGCTTTAAAGGGATATAGATGTAATTAAAATATAGTTAATTTATGAGGTTGGCTGTATGCCCCAACTGGTATATTTCTTATTTTGGAATACCTCTGTTTGCTTAAATATTCTGTCCAAAATTTAACTGAAAGTGATCTCTTTGTAATCTTCATCCAATACATTATTTAGCCACACACAAAGAAATGTTTGATTCCAGCAGCAGATGCCAACTTTTGGGTCAAACTGAAGCACTAAACACTGTATTTGCTTTATCCTTTCTATTCATCTATTTGCTTAACCTATATGAGCAGTTTAAACCCAGTCTTCTTTTAGCTGTAAACTCTGTCAGGTACTCGGCATTCATGCATGCATGTCAATAACTGCATCATCCACATCAGAACTAGTGAGATATATGCTCAGTTGAGCCTTAGAATCACTTTCTGATTTTGTAATGTAATAATAAAGCTAACATTTTAATGTTTGGGGGGAAAATATCATGCTTTTGTGAAAATTTGGCATAAAAATCCTCTATGTATTTACTCAACTCAGTGTTCATTTTCTACAAGTAACAGGTTGCCTCAGTTTCTCTAGCCGGTAAAAGTACATATTCTTTAAGTTTCTGCAATGAAAATCAAAAGTAACTTTTAAGCCTTGAGTTTTAATAGTAGGTTGACTTCTTTGTCTAGTTGGTTAGCCACATTTAAATAACAATTTCATGGGAAAATACCTTTCATATAATTTGCGTGGAAACTTCTAAATAAGGAATGTTTACCTAGTGAACTCCCTTGGCTCTTTACCAGTAAGTTCGATTCTGTAGTTATGATTTTGTATGCATTATTAATAAATTTAATAATGAATTTCTTCAACTCCAAGACCTTTGGCAAAGAAAAACAATGTCCAAAAGTGAAAGCCAGGACTTTGAATAATAGTTCTTAAATCGATCCCATTTTGACACCATCATAAACTACTTAAAATCATGTAAAGAAGCTTCAAATTTGACCAGTGGGTAGTCATTTATAGGTTTGTAATATAAGTGAACTAAGGTACAATACAGATTGAGTAAAATCACACTAATTTTTTTCCTTTTAAATAAATTAGAAAATAATATCGGTTTGTATGCCAAGTAATATGAGAATTAAGCTATTCTAAAATTCCCAATCTTTGCAATCCAAGAGGCCTCTATGTGAATCCTGTCTCAGGTACTTCATGGTAGGTGTGCAACTGAGGAAAGCATATGACCTTTCAGTGTCTTAAAATTATCATTTCTTTAATGTAAATAATTGTTCTTAAGTCTCAAGATTATGTGAAAATTAAGAAACATGTAATATATGCTAAACAAATAACATAGATGGTTTCTAGTATCAGATGTTACTTTTCCTCGAATATTAATTTATAAAATATTTAGTGCCAATAAATGCAACTTAAACACTGGAGGAAATAGAATTATGGAATGAATTCATTATTTACGTGTATTGTCAACTAATTATCCTCTCAACTTTGTATTCAAGGATGACTCTCTTGGTTCACGTTGAATGTCAGGTGTAGTCTTTCTTTCCTTGCTCTTTAATTCATTTGCTGTCCTGTCAATAGTTTTTAGAACAGGGAAAGAAATCTGTTTTGCCAAAAGTAGCATACACACACAGGCACACAAGCATGTACACTACTTGATGAAATCAACCCAAATTAAATATTTTCATTTGTTTACCCTTGGCAAAACACAGCTTCTTATGTTTAAGAAAAAAACGAATCATTGATGCTGAGTGTTAAATATCCCGTGCAGAGTCGCTTGTTGATAAGTTCGGTGGGAAGGGATAAGGAACTCAAGAATTAAATTTCTGTGGAAAAAAAAAATGTCTGGGTTTAACAATTAGAGGTGGAAAGTGCTCAGAGGACCATGTGCTATATGTTGCCTAACCTGAAAGATTTGAAAAAGAGTATGATATAAACAGAAACAAGGCTTTCTTTTCTACTCCTGAGGTACCAGCATTTATTTGAAAATAAAGGAATCGTCTTCTATCAGAATTTTTAAGTTTGCCTAATTCCTTAAAGTTCTAAATTTTATAATGGAAAATGAAGATGCCTTCTAAGGATAAAGATATAGCATCTCATCCTTTACTCCAGGCCCTAGAGTGTAACCCTGTCTTCAGCTTGGAAAGCCCCATATGTACCAGGCCATGTGTAAGTATCCATGGCTTCCAGCATATGGTTCATACATAGCCTATCGCATATTCGGTGATTAACATTTTTAAGTAAATACTACACTATGTCTTTATATGTTTTAATAAGCAAATCAGCATGATATTGGGGAGGCATTTATTTTTCCAAACCTTCTTATGTATTTTCTATAGCAATTTAACAACTGAAATCTGATTCCCAGTGAGTACAATTTTTAGCTATCACTTTTTATGTTCTATTTTTAAGTAAACCCTTTTAGCATTGCACAAATAATATCACTTACAAAAATCTATAGTCTCGCCTCTTAGCAATTTCAATAGAAAAGATGAATTTCATTTATGACTGATAAAATATTAAAAACATTGCAAAGTCCAAAAACAGTTTCTTTGAAGTTCTAAACAGAAAAGGGTTATAAAGTTGTACAAGGAATCATCAAAATATTTACTGTAGAGATTTCGCAACCTTCATTACTTTTATAGGCCAGAAGGTAATACCAATAGTTTTAACGTTGTTGTAGCAATGGTCACACTTGGGATTACTTTCTTGACCTATTTTTCAGGTGGTTACCATATGTTTGGCTTTAATACATAGGTTTTTTTTTTTTATTTACCTCTCTGCATATCCATTACTTTACATGGAAAAATGACTTTTAGAACATGCACTGAATCCATCAAATTATCAGAAATCTATCCACAGAAAGGTAAGATACAACATGGAGGTGGGGAATATGGTTCGAAGAAATCAAAGCAAAATTTGAGGAGTTACGTCCAAAGTAAATGTGTTAAAAATTCACAATTACTCAAAAACACATATATCTGGATCATTTCAGGGTAATGGCAAATGTGATGCTGCTTTTTTGGCATGTATGTTTGATCTCCTTTAATCTGAAACAATTTCTCAAACTTTTTTGTATTATATGAAATTAACATTTTTGAAGAATACAGGCCTGTTTTGTTTTGTTTTGTTTTTGTTTTGTTTTGTAGAATGTTTCTCAGTGTGAATTTGTCTGATGTTTCCTCGTGAAGAGATTCAGATTATGCCCATTGACAGATTGTGTATATAACAAGGTTGTATTTTGCCCCTCTCAGTGCATCCTGTCATAAAAATACATGATATAAGCTTGGCCCATTATTGATGAAATTAACTTCGGTCACTTGATTAAAATGATGTCTGTCAGGTTTCTTCACTCTGTCGTTATTAACTCACCTTTTGTAATTGATAAGTAACTTTGGGGAAAATACATTGGAATTATGTATATATTCTGTTCCTTATCAAACTTTTACAACTAGCTTTAGCATCTAGCTCTGATTGTCTATGCAATTCATTATCCCATTGATAGTTGAAATATGATACATTTTCTAACTCTACAATATTTTCTGCATTTATTGTTTGGTATTCCATGATAAATAAGACATTTACTTCCTTCTTCTTTCCTTTTTCTTTGCCTGCCTTCCTTCCTTCCTTTCTCTCTCACTCTCTCTCTCTCTCTCCCTTCCTCCCTCCTTTCCTCCCTCCCTTTCTTCCTTCTTTCTTTTCTTTTCTTTTCTTTTCTTTTCTTTTCTTTCTTTCTTTCTTTCCTTCTTTCTGTGTGGACACATAAATTTCATAACTCATTATTTCCATTATTTTTGATGCTCATATTACCCTTGATTTTGGTGGTCAAAGACCATTCAAATGATCTTGTCTGTCTTCATAATACTTTTTTTTTTAAGAACTTCCTTTAAAAAGTGATGATAAAGAGCCATCCATTCAAATATCTGTGGCAAGAAGAAAACTGAGGCAAAGGAAACTGAAAATTAAAAAGTACTTCAGAAAAAAATCTTGGTATTTTAAAGGTATAACAAGGATCAAGTGCTATTACAAGGTATCAATGAGAGATAAAGTGATATAACTTGGAGTATGAGAGATGCATAGACAAATAGGGCCTTGAAGACTCTGACATAGAACTGAATTTTATTCTAATTGCAGTCACAAGGTAATGGAAGCATTAAAGCCATTACAAAATATGATCTGATTTACTTTCTCAGCGGTCACCTTAGATACTATCTAGAAAACATACTAAAGCGGGACAAGGATGAAGAAGGGAGAATAAAGGGGCTTTTGCCGAAGTTCAGGAATGTGATCATTGTGGTTTGGACTGGAGGAATAGCAGTGAATATGTAAAGAATGTTAAATTCAGGAGGTAATTTGTCACCAACGTATTTCCAGTGGACTGGATTATTACAGGATGAGGGAAGGGGAGGAATAAACATAAGTCTGGGATACCTGGGTGACTCAGTGGGATGAGCCTCTGACCCTTGATTTCCTCTCAGATCATGATCCCACAGTTCATGGGTTCGAGCACTGCGTGGGGCTTTGAACTGGCATTGTGGAGCCTGCTTGAGATTCTCTGTCTCCCTTTCTCTGCCCCTCTCTCCCATTTTAAATAATTTTTTTTTTAAATCTAAAAAAATATACATGTACATGTATCTATAAGCCCTAGAAGTTAGACCTGAGTTACTGTATGGGTGATGATGTCAACAATAAAACGAGGAAGCATATCAACTGGCTGTTTCTTGTTCAGTGTCTCACAAGCCATCACTGAAACGTCAGCTCATCTTGCATCACCTGAAAGTTTGACTGAGGGAAGGTCAGCTATGAAGCCCCCCTACATGACTGCTGAAAGGCTTCACAAGAGCTGCTTCCAGGATCATTCACACCACAGTTGAAAGTCTTCAGAAAATCTGTTGAGCTCACTCAGTCAGGCCTCATTGTGGGATACTTCAAATGGCTTGTTCCAGAAATAAGCAACCGAGAAAGAGAAAGAGTACTCTAGGCAGAATCTTTGTATTTCCTAATATTGGAAGTAACATCATATCACTTCTACCATATTCTGTTTCTTAGGAGTGAATCAGTAAATCCAGCTCATTGTCAAGGAAAAGGAATTACACAGGGGATGATCCCTGGGAAGTATAGATCATGGGGGACCATCTTAGAAGCTGCTTATCACAACTACCAAATGACACAGCAATTTTTAGTCCTAAGAGTCAAAGGAAAATAAGTGTGTATGTTCACCCAAAGAAAGGAACAAAAACATTCGAAACAGTTTATTCATAAGAGCTAATAGCTGGAAACAACTGAATATTCATCAGTAAGAGAATAGATAAATATGTTTTGTTGTATACATAAAATAGAAATCTGCAGAGCAATAAAAAAAGAAAAAAATTAATGCAACAACATGGGTGAATCTTTCAGATATTATGTCGAATGAAAGAATTCAGACATAAAATAGTGTATGATATCCTGTACTAAGGAAAGACAAATTTTGTAAAACAATCAGCACTAGAAGTCACCTCTGGAAGATGAGAATAGACTGGAGATGAATAAAAGAGAATCCTTTGAGGTGCTGAGAATGCTTTATATCTTGATTTGGGTGATAGGATAGCAGATGTATACATATATATTCATTTAACTTAAGGTTTTAATTTGTGAATATTACATAATTCACTATATATATATGAGTTAGATTTATATATATGTGTTATATGTTATATATGTATAAATATGTTATAACTCATATATAGTGAATTAAGTAAATGTCAAATTCAAAAATTAAAACCTTAGGTTAAATGAATCTTTATATATGAGTTATAACATATATATGTTATATATAAGTATGTTAGATATTTTTTAATTTGTGACTTTTATATATTTTTTAATTTTTTAATTTGTGAAATTTCCATAATTTATGTATGAATTATTTATTTCTATGAAATTCATTTACAGTGAAATTTATATAATTCACTATATATATGAGTTATAACATATGTATTATATATCACATACATATGTTATAATGAGCTGTAACATATATAAAACATATATGTTATAATTCATTAAAAATACTGATACTTTGAGAAGACTTCGTGACATCCTCAAGGTAGCTTAAAACTTATGGTATGCCTCTGCAAGGAGGGCATAGGTTACAAATTGCTTAGTGGTTTTGTAAAATCAATGAGCAGTCAAGGTTAGCTTTGTGCAAAAAAAAAAAAAAATCACTGCAATCTTGAAACATGTCACAAATCCTAAATCTTAAAAACATTCACAAAATTTGATAGCAATTCTAAAAATGTACATAACAACAAGTAACAAGTTTTGACTCAGAAAGACATTTCTAAACAAATCTACTTGGTAGCTGTTACTCAAAGACTCTTATATAGAATAAAATATGTAAAATGTGAAATACTTTCATAAAAGCTTCACAATTATGAAGAGGAAATGCAAAGCTTAATATATATGTTTGGCAGGTAGTATCAGTATTTGATAATTATTTCTATTGGTATGTAATCACAGGAATTTCTTTTTCCCTATTTCTTGTCTATTTGCTCACATGTTGAATAGGTGCTTTAAACTTGAATAGATATTTCTCTGAAGAAGATATACAAATGACTAATTAACTTATGAAAAGATACTCACCATTATTAGTGATTAGGGAAATGGAAAACCGTTTCACAGCCATTAGAGCAGCTTTTCTTAAGAAAAAGGGGGGACACTTGGGTGGCTCAGTGGGTTAAGCACCCAACTCTTGATTTCAGCTCATGTCATGATCTCATGGCTTGTGGAATTGAGCCCTTCATTGGGCTCTGCACTGGCAGCATGGAGCCTGCTTGGGATTCTCTCTCTCTCTCTCTCTCTCTCTCCCCCCCTCCCCCCCCACCCCCTGCTTGCACACGTGCATATGCTCTCCCTCCCTCTCTCTCTCAAAAGAAATAAAAAATAGACCTAAAAAAAGAAAAAGAAACAAATGGAAAGTAACAAATGTTAATGAGGATGTGGATAAAGTGGAACCTCCCTACATTGATGTTGGGAATATAAATGCTGCAGGAGCTGTGGACAACAGTTTGATGATTTCCCTGAAAATTAAACACAATTATCATATGATCAAGAAATCCCATTCTAGGTATATAGCCCAGAGAATTATAAACCAGTATTCAGACAAATATTTGTACACAAATGTTCATAGAAACACTCTCCCCAATAGTCAAAAGGTGGAAACAACCAAAATGTCCATCAACAGATGAATGGAATAATGTATGTACCAATACAATAATATATTATTCAACCACAAAAAAGAATGAAGCACTGATGTCTGCCACAATGTAAATGAACCTCAAAAATGTGCTAAGTGAGAGACACCTGATGCAAAGGCTTCTGAGACAAGCTTAATCACTGTTACGTTGCCTGGGGTGTTGGAAAAATAATGGATAACACTTACTGAGCATGTATTCTGTAATGGCGGGTTTCATGGAGAGACAGATTCTTCTAGGGCTTTTCAGATATAAGATATTTGATCAACTATTTGAAAAAGAATGTAAGCTGATAAAAGCAAGAGTTGCAGTGAGCTTGAGAATGGTATTTTCATGGAGAGTGACAAAATTAGCTTCACTAGAATCTATTTTTCAAAAAAAAAATCATTTTGGATTCTTCCCAGCTTTGAACAGGACTGAAAAATTGTTTCTCCATATGACATGATCAAAAGATATCTCAGGAGTGCCTGGCTGGCTCAGTCAGTAGGACATGTGACTCTTGATCTCAGGGTCCTGAGTTTAAGCCCCACTTTGGGGGCATAGCTTACTTAAAATAAAAAAAAGAAAAAAAAATAGAAAAAAATAGAAAAAAAAGACACCTTAGAATTCAGATGTAAAAAATATTCATATATTAAAATGTTTTTAAATAACTAATTTCATATTGCTTTTCTCAAGCAGCACTATCCAATAGAATTTTCTGTGATAAGAGTAATGTTCTGTATCTGAATTATTCAACATGGTAGCTTCTAGCTTGTTGTGACTATTAGGATCCAAAAATGTGGCTAGAAAAAAAGAGGAACTGAATTTTTAATTTTATTGAACTTTATTTAACTCCATTTATTTGACCTTAACTTTGGTTAATTAATTTAACTGGCCACGTGTGGCTTAGTGGCTACCATTTCGCACAGTCCAATTCTACTGTCCATCCTACTTAAAATATTTAGATGATATGATTTTGGCACAGTTTTAATGTATCTTATCTCTTTTAGTTTAAACCCATTCAGTTTAACCCATTTCTTCCACGTAAAGCCTTTTAAAGTCTTTCTGAACTTGTTCTCAAGACTGCTTCTGTCCTATCCCTTTTTCTAATATCCTTTCCCCAAGATGGCATCTGAGAGTTGGGTGCAGTGGGAGTGTGAGGACTGGTATTTATGTATCTTCAGTATTTTCAGAATGCCCTCTGAACCTTATCTGGGGTGTGTCATTATCCTTTGTCTCTGGACCCCAACCTCTAGTCTCCTGAGTCTTTGTTTTGTAAATAGGTTAACTAGCCTTGGTCATCCAGAGGCCTGCTGGTGGGATTCCCTGAGAGATGGCAGTTCCCCCAATTATTTGGCAATTGTGCTAATACCTAAACTTAATAACTGTGGATCCTGTCTCTGCTTGTGTGAGTGATTTTCTTCAGGCCTATTCATATCCACTGTTTCTCACAAAACATGCAATTTCTCACTCTTGGGAACAGAAACCTCACCTGGCTTCCCCACAGAGGCTGGTGTGTGCACTTCCCTAAGAGGAAGCCCTAGGACTCAACTCAGGCCTTTCTCTAGCCATTGCTGCTCTACTCCCAGACCCCAGGAGTAGCAGGCTTCTCCCAGAGGCTGCCAAAACTTCCAGGCTCAATAAGGAAGCAGAGAAACCGGCACTCCAAAAACTCTGAGCTTTTCAGCAAGAGAAGATCATGGTAAAATCCTCGGTCTCCTTCTCTCCCCCTCCCTCAGCTGTCTCATCAGTCTTGGAACGACTTGGTCAGTGGTGTGGTAAATTTGTTTGCTTTCAAGCTTGCATTCCCTCTAGCTCTTGGCTTACTCTGAGATTAATTCCCTACATTTTGGTTAGATTTTTGTAACCAAATTTTTACAAGTTGATTTTGTAAGTTGATTTTTATAGGTTAAGATTTGTATAAAAGAATCAGAGATGCATTGCCAGATTCTTCTTCAAGGAAACATTTGTAGCCTTGGCCGTCAACAGCAGCCTCAGCCCAGGAAGCCGCCTTACCCATCAGGGGTTGGCCTGTATACAAACCACTGAGGAGGCTTTACACCCACAGCTCCCTGGGGGTTGACCTTTCCAGGGCTTTCTGTGACCTGCATGGTAATCCTCCTTCTCCCTCTGCCTGATCCTGCTTCCTCTCTTTTCCACAGGTGTGAATCCCTAATAAATTTCTCACATGCTAAACTCTGTCTCAACATCTGCTTCCAAAGAACTCAACCTGAGGCATTTGGTTTGAAGTTCAAAGCTGAGCACTGATTTTTTTTTTTTTTTTTTCCTAGGCTGTATCTGACTGCCTCTTATCTATGGCAATAAACCTAATCCCTTTGGCCTAGTCTTAATTGCAAGATGATTCCAGGGAGAAAATATAAATTTTTAAAACTGAAAAATACTTTGGATGATATTTCAAAACATTACCCTGCCTGACTTACTGGGCTACACTGACCCCAGGGCATCTGACGGTCCTGAAATCTGACTTTCCTTTATGAAACTTCTGTGGTAATTAATGACTTTCAGGAGAAAATGAGCATCAAAACTACAACATGTAAATGTGTTCACCTGTGTTTCACATAGCCTGAGCATACCAAAATCTCTATCAAAGACTAGTTCTGATAATTTCACTTAAAAATTTCCCTAATCATGTATTAATAATTTAACATTAACACAGGAGCAAAATTTCAACAAGCATGACATTTTCCCTCTCCGGCCAAAGGATTGTTTCCCTGGAGAAATATGGGTATGTTTTATGATTCTCTTTCATTTGCATCTTCTAAGTGCCAGGTCCTGATTTCTGCTTTCTCTGCATATAAATTTTCTAGTGTTTGGGTAATAGAACACTCACAAGCTTTCCTACCAAGGAAGAGCTGTGCAGTGACACCTATGTCCCAGTACTGCCGGGGAATGAAGTTTTTTATGTAATGAATTATCCAAATTGCCGAAGGCACATTTTCAAGTGTTAGAAATTTGTAAACTACCTTAGACGAAAAGATTTCTAAAAAAGCATATAAACTTTTTTTCTTCCCAGTCAGGTCCATTGCTCATGGTTTGTTGTAAAGGTAATATCTGGAATATTTGGAAGTGAGGTTTTTTTTTAAATATTTTTCCTAAAGATAGGTAGACTTTCAGGGAAGTAAAAGTAGCTATTCTACTCCCCATACTTGGATTTTCTCTCACACAACTTTCCTTTTACATGCTGCATTTCATTTCTCTCTGAATCTAAGTGTCCTGGTATCACCTTTTCTCACATTTTACTCCCACGGTGTATGCGTCTAGCATCATGGGATTGGGAACAAAAGCAAAAGAATCACAACAACAAAAAGTAATAAAAGTATTTACATGGGCAAAAATCACATCTCCAGAATATTGCACCTGGACACCATGGTGGTCCACATACATTCCTGTGTCTACTCTGCTACCCCTGTGTATGTGACATAGGATATACTTCAGCTCATGGTCACTCTTGGCTTCCACCTGTAGCATTTTCTGCTTCACCTTGGTACTATGTTTATCTACTTTTTAGTTTTCAGCATGGTTGGTTTCTAGATGTTTCTGACTCTGCACTTTTTATCTGAGGACTCTACTCTTATTTCTCAAAAAATTTTTTAAGTTTATTTATTTATTTTGAGAGAGAAAGAGAGAGTGTGCATGCACACGAGCAGGGAGAGAGAGAGAGACAGAGTCCCAAGCAGGCTCCACACCAGCAGCACATAGCCCAACATGGGGCTCCAACTCAGGAGCCATGAGATCATGACCAGAGCTGAAACCAAGTTAGAGCCTTAACAGACTGAGCCACCTAGGCACCCCTCAAATATTTTATACCCCTTCCTAAGTCTGGACCTAAATATACACATGTGTGTTACATAAGCCTTGTTTGTGGACATTCACATTTTATAAATTTTGTTTCTCTGAAGTTCTACCACATATACTAAGCTGCAGTATCTTCTTACTCTTTTATAAGACTTTCAGTTTTCTTCCATTAAGTGGCCTAAAAACAAGTCTTAAGTCTCTTGTTCTTCAAAACACTTCCAATGCCGGTCACCTGATGATCTTTCATTTCATTTTTTGATCTCGTTGACTCAAGTAGGGAGGTGTGATGCTGATCATTCTGGCCACTCTGGGTACAAGTCTTAATCTGACCATTTTATTTTTCTTAAGTTTTTTTTTTTTTTCTCACTCATTTCACATTTGGTTTTGTTTCCTGTCTATACAGTTTTTGCCAGGTCATGCTGTTTTTTAGTAGAATTTTAGTAGAAAAATGACCCTTGTAAATTACTTCATGATACTTTGTTTGGATTCACTTTCAGAAATATCTTTTATTTAAACTCATTCCTTCTTTATTTTTCTTCTTCTTTAGATCAAAAATGGTACAAAGCATAAAAGCATGTAAGATACAAGACACTAACGTTCCCTGAATTTTATTTTATGTAACCCCAGAATCCCTACTCTTAATCCATTTAGATTAACAAGAGTGGAGAGTCTATTGTGCATCAGTTATTGAACCAGATTCTGGGGATTCAAAAATAAAACACAGCTTCTCTTCTGAAAGAAGACAACTGCGTAGAGGGGGAAGAATATATGTGAAACAATTTTTGCAATAGACTCTCATAACTAACATTATTGAGATAAGAACACTGATAGGTAAGTCAGGTATTGGTGGGTGATATAAATCAGAAAAGAGTGAGAATCTCCTTACTCTCTCTGAATGTATCACCATGACAAGGGCTCTCATCCATTTTGCCTTTTTTGTTGAAAGGTAACATAGTTTCTGAAGGAAAAAGTGTGCTTGCTTCTAACTCAGGGACCAAAATAGGGTCATCTAAACCAATTTCCTTATACTGTTTTTGTTCCTCTCCTCTACTGATTTCTATTTACTCTGTAGCAACATCAATTCAATGGCAAGCTCACAGCTTGGGTGGACATTTTACCTTATGCCATACCCAGGGCTTGCCTAATTCCAACTTGGTTTCCCATTTGTTGTTTGTTGGAGAAATGTACACCCCCAAAGCTACATGTAGTAAAATGAAGGCCCATTATACTATTTTATCACGAGAAGTAAATAATGCTTAACATGTTTCATATTCATCAGAATAATTTCCTTATGTTTCCATCATTTGGCCGTGGGGAATTTCTTTCACGCTAAAACCTGTTCCCTGGCTTCGCAAACACTGTCTAGCTCCAGGACCCTTCTGACCTCAGCAGTCTGTTCCATTGCTGCTAAAACAGTGCTTTTCAAGGAAGAAAATATGTTCTGTTCTATTCTCTCACTGTTTCAAGGATGAAGTTCTAATTATCTACAATGGAATTGATATATAAAATATTGTATATATATATATGATATATATGTTATACATATATATCATATATCATATATCATAGATGTATCTATTAGAAAGGAAAGGACTTTTCTCCAGTGTCATCTGTATCTTTTCTATTCTTTGTCAGTGTAACAAAAGGTTTTCAGAATATGAACTTAGTGCTAATTAAATTCCAGCAAAGATCTCATGGTATTGCCAGTTCAGATTCATTGACCTTTTCTGTGGTGAGGTTTTGAGGTAGTTCTGTATTTTAAAATCTAGCAAATCACATAGTAACTAATCTTGTATTTGTGAACCAGCCAGAATGTGTTTTGCATCCTCCAAGATGCTTTGAAAAATTATCAGCTGGGGCGCCTGGGTAGCGCAGTCGGTTAAGCGTCCGACTTCAGCCAGGTCACGATCTCATGGCCCGTGAGTTCGAGCCCCGCGTCAGGCTCTGGGCTGATGGCTCGGAGCCTGGAGCCTGTTTCCGATTCTGTGTCTCCCTCTCTCTCTGCCCCTCCCCCGTTCATGCTCTCTCTCTGTCCCCAAAAAAATAAATAAAAACGTTGAAAAAAAAATTTAAAAAAAAAAAAGAAAAATTATCAGCTGTACCCATCATTTTATCTCTGATATTGTAATGATCTTTTGAGATTTAGAATGATTTGTCTGTGATGCACACTGCATATTTAAGGGCAAGCCCTTTACATTAGAAGTTAGCAAGATTCTATTCTTACCAAATAACTTTAAAAAGTTAATGGTATAATCCTGACTATTCTTAGGCAGATTTTTTCATAATGTATATATATGAATCAGTTACCTTATTGGCATGCTTTTAAAAGGACTATAATTTAGAGGTTAGACATGTCTTGCATTGTAGACTTTGGAATAGCACGCAATGAGGTGAACAGTTTATTATGAAGCTTGAACAGAGTGTATTAAGCATTCAGAAGACTAATTCCTTTCATGCCTTTGATAATAAATCCACTTTTCTCATGCAGTGAATTCACTTGAGATTCATAGTCTCCTCGTAAACCTTGTAGTAAATGTTTAACCTCAGATTTCAAATGCTATAGTACTTTTTATGATAATAAATGTTATCCCTATGGGATTGTGAATTTGGTGATCATACATAGTGCTCCAGTTGGAGAGACTTTACCTCCCACACACAAAATACAGAGTTCTTAGAGTATTTGATTACCTAAATTCATCAAGGTTATTTTTAAATACACATATGCATCCTGCATCGCTATGCACATGGATGGAGTTTTTCTTAGCCTCAATACGATTAATTCTTAAAACAAATCATGATTCAAAAATTTTTGGAGTACAGCCTTTGCTATGTTTCATTAAATTAGGTTGAATTTTACTGTGGAATATTTTAACATCTAATAAATGCTAAGAACATTTAAGAGTATTTTGATTTGAAAAAAGGCTCCTTTTTTTTCTTTTTATTTCTAAAAAGAATGTCACAATTCTGGATTCTAATACAATATCTGAAGTATTTAGGTGCACTTTTAGGTAAGATGACAAGAAAATAACAACAACAACAAAAAAGGCCTGGGTAACATTCTTATACAGTCTAAGGATTCCATGCACCTACACTAAAAAAAAAATTAGTATACACTCGATGACATTCAAAAGAAATCCTTTGAATGCTGAAAAATACTCTTAAAATCTACAAAACAATTGGAATTTAGTATTTATATAACCCAATTAATACATAAACAATGACAAAATGTGAGAAATAACATTCAATTCAAAATACGTCTTGAATGCTTAGCATATGCTAGCACTGAGATAAATGTTGCATCGTGGTGAAATCAAAGACTAATATAATCCAACATTTGGCAGAATAACCTAAGCAATAAAAACAATATTTTACTAAAACACGCACACACACAGAGGCAATGAAATAATAAAGGTTTTACCTTGCTCCTGCTCTTTGTCTAATGTAGATTTCCATGGGGACTTTGTGTGTCACAGTCAGGGACATCCCGATTGCTACCCCACCCACATAACTGGCCATGACAGCAGGGGAAGAGAGCACTGTAGAGTCTCACTCTTGGTGATTAAATACTCTGGCCCAGAAATGACATCTGTCATTTCCACCTAAAACTCTCTGGCTAAAATGATCCCATGGCCACTCCTAACTTAATAGGAACAGGGACATACTATCTTCTTATGAATCCAGAAGGGGGAAAAAAAAATAAAACAAAACAAAAAAGAAACAACTCCAATGAACACTAGTAACATCTTCCATACATACACTAGCCTCCATCTTGAAGGTTAATCAATACAGGCAAACACGGACACGAAAGCAATCGTTAAATCATTCATGTGAGGATGAACTTTTTAATGATAGTAAAAGGTACAAGGAGACAGTTAATTTTTAACTCAACCCTCAAGAAAGGTAATAACTTTACTGGAAAAGAAAAAAAAAGTAAGCCTGAGATGGAAATCTGAATACCAAGTGAAGACAAAGGTTACTTATATTTTCATGATCTTATTGTCTCAGGAGATGAATCTTCTTTTTATTATCAAAGAAAACAATTTCTGCCACTCCATGGTGCCTCTTCTGTTTAAAAGTTGGTCTCTATCTTTACTGGCATTAATGGTTAGACTTTGAGATGCCATTTTCCGTTTTTCACTTTATCAACTTGGTGCTACTATTCTCATTTAGAAAGCATATTAATTTCAGACAGCAGTTTTCAGATGAAATGAATATTGGGGATCAATAAACTAAAATTGGGTGTCAAAATGCAAAACTGTTGGTAGTGTTCATGGCCATCATTCTATTGTGTTGTTAGTAATTTTCTGGAAAATATAAGCTGTTCAGATGGATAGTAAAGAATTTTAATCCAAACTGAATCAGACAAGCCCCAAGCAATATATAAAGTGCGTGTTTTTTCTCTTAAGAGATGTATATTTCCTTTTTAATATCTCTTTATATCAGTGACAAGTATAAATGCAAAACATTTGACTTCAAATGTAGAATGTTAGCATTGGAAATGTCTGGGGATGGATAATTGGAAGTGTCTGGGGATAGACTCTGCCACTGGCCGTCCAAAGTAGCTGAGCAAGAGAGAAAATGTGAAATACGGTATACAGGATTGCGGCCAGAAACACCAACCACCACATGTGATGAGTAAGTTGCAATGAGAAATGATTGCAAAAGAAATTATGGGGAGGCCCTGTGGTATAGGGCATAAATGCATGGACTGGTTGCAGACTACCTGAGCTGGGCACTCAGCTTTACTAATCCTTCCTTTGTCTCACTTCATTCATCTGTAAAATGAGAAGAATGATGGTAAGAAGAGGAAGTGTGATATTCCTGGGGATATAATGCACAGCATGGTGACTGACTATAGTTAATAATACTGTGTTGCATATTTAAAAGTTGCTGAGAGAGTAGATCTTAAAAGTTCTCATGAGAAAAAAACATTGTCACTGTATAGTGACAGACATATTATTATAAGTGACTATATTTATTATGTTGATCATTTTGCAATACATACAAATATTGAGTCATTATATTGTATACCTGAAACTAATATAACCATACCTCAATTTGTTTAAGTTTATTTATTTATTTTGAGAGAGAGAGAGAGAGAAAAGTGTGAGTGGGGGAGGCAGAGAGAGAGGGAGAGAGAATCCCAAGCAGGCTCCACACTGTCAGCACAGACCCTGATGCTGGACTCCATCTCACAAACCATGAGATCATGACCTGAGCCAAAGTCAAGAGTCAGATGCTTAACCGACTGAGCCATCCAGGCGCTCCTCAATTTTAAACAGAAGGAAGTGAGAATGGCCAGCGCTGTACTAAACCACCTGCATGCTGTACGGTGTTTTCAGGTTCAACGGTATAGACCCAGTCTCCAGAAGTTTCCCTCCATTTACTCCCTGATGCTTATAATACTTCCATAGTAAACTTAAGGTTTTAGTACTTATTAGGATGTAATTCTCTCTAAGCAGGTAAGTTATTACTAGACACTGATAAATGAACCTTTAACTTTCATGAGAGGGGTTTAGGGAAGGCTAAAACAAAAGGACTTGAGGCTTAGAGATTGAGAGAAAATTTAGGGCAACTGTTACTGACAATAGGAATAAGACAAAACACCGAAACAACAAGCAAGAACCCTACAGTCTGGTGCAAGTTGAGGCTACCAACACGAGTTTGCTAGACTAAAGGCAGAAATGGAAGCAGAAGAGTTTCAGTTGTGGCATAAAATCCCATAGTGAATATATGCCATGTGGTAGCTAAGCAGGTCACTATTTTCAGACAATTCTATTTGCTCCACTAATAATTACAAATATTATTGTTGTGAATCTCCTGACACGTAAAGGTTTTTTTTTTGACTCATGATTATTAAGTTAGATGGTTATTTTCTTCTCATATTTTCTCACATGCCCTCTTGAGTTGATGTATAATATAAACATATTTATCTCCTACACCTTTTTCCTCTGAGTTATATGGTGATTATTCTCTATCAGTTTAAGTTTTGGAGCTTCTGTATACTTCTGTCCTCCAGTCTTGATGATCCAAGATATTGGAGCCTCTATGATGGGCTCTGTAAATAAAATGTAGAGAAAAGGATACTAGATACCTGATAGTTTTGGTACCATATTGCACAAAACACTTTTATCAGATAGTAAATTATAGGGAGAATAATATTTTGCTTAAAAATTTGCTGAAATATCAATCCAAATCAATCCAATGAGTCCTGTCCCAATTTATACTCTCCATGGTCACTATTACTTTGGGGATCATGGTTGAGTAGAGCCTGGATAATAGCCTCCTATTCATTGCTCTCTCTAAACACTTAACTCCTCACTGTTGTCATTCAGTTCTACTCAAAATTCCCTAGAAATGCTGAGTTCTCTCCTGCCTAGCTTCTCCCACATGTAGTTTTTTTCAACTTGGATTAATTTCCCCATCCCCTCCTACCTAGCTAACTCCTGTGCACTATTCACAACTTGGTGTAGATAATATCAAAGGAACCCCCCCCCCCCGCTTGACTAATTTTCACCTTGTATTATAGCTTCCTCTATATTTGTTTGCCTTCCCAGTTGGACAATACATTTCCATACAGTGATGAGTGTGTTAGCCATTATTATATCCCTGGCACCTAGCATGACACTTCATACCTAAAGTGCCCAATAAATACCAAATTACAATGGATGAGGCACAGTAATGTTCTATGTCATGTTACCTGTAGACACACACTATTGCTTATTTCATATGTTTCCCCTGTGAATTATAATCATTGTTAATCAATGCCATTCTACTCTGTAAGGTCTACATGTGAAGTCAAATTGTCCCTGCAAGGATATCAAGAGCTAGGCATGCAACGGGGAAAGTGTAATTCTGAATCCATGCTGTTAGATGTGCAGGTAGATTTTAAGTGGTATTCTTTAGTTGACACTATACAGATTGATTGTTCAGGTAATGGTCTTTTTTCCAGCTTTGTATATCAAACTGTTACTGACATACAACATATACAAGTTTACCATATACAATATGATTTGACAGATATATATATATATATATATATATATATATATAGTGAAATAGTTCTAACAATAAGGTTAGTTAACACCTCCATTCCATCACATAATTACCATTTTTTATTTTATTTTATTTTATTATTTTTTAATGTTTTTATTTATTTTTGAGAGAGAGGAAGAGAGAACATGCGCAGGGGAGGGACAGAGCGAGAGAGGGACATGCAGAATCTGAAGCAGGCTCCAGGCTCTGAGTTGATAGCATAGACTGATGCAGGGTTCAGACTCACGAGCCGTGAGATAATGACCTGAGCCTGTCAGACACTTAACCAACTGAGCCACCCAGACACCCCTAATTACCATTTTTGTAATGTGTGGTGAGAATATTAAAGATTGATTCCCTTAACAGCTTTGAAGTATATAATAAAATATTGCTAATTGTAGTCACTATGCTTTATGTTAGATTCCCTAAATTTACTTTCTTATGGCTAGAACTTTTTACACTTTGACCAACATCTCCCCATTTTCCCTGACCCTGAAACTCTGGTACTACCATTCTACTTTATATTTCTAGGAGTTTGGCTTTTTAAGATTCCACATGTAAGTGAGAACATACAGTGTTTGTCTTTCTCTGTCTGACTTATTTCACCTACTATAATGTCTTCAAGTTCCATCCGTGTTGTTGTAAAAGGTACGATTTCTTTCTTTTCTTAAAAAAATTATATACTACTTATCTATTTATTTCTTCATCTGATGATGGATAGTTAGGTTGTTTCCATGTCTTGGCTATTGAGAATAATGCTGCAATGAACATGAAATTTCAGATATCCCTTTGAGATGGTGATTTCATTTCTTTCAGATATATGCCCAGGATGGGTATTACTAGATCATATGGTAGTTCTAATCTTAAATTTTTGATAAAACTCCATAATGTTTTCCACTGTGGCCATACCAATTTACTATCACCAATTACGCACAAGGGGTTCCCTTTTCTCTACGGCTTCTCCAACATTTATCATCTCTTGAATTTTTGATAATAGTCTTACCAAAAAGTGTAAGGTAATAAATATCTCATTGTGGTTTTGTTTTGCATTTCCCAGATTATTAGTGATGTTGAGCATCTTTTCACATACCAATTGGCCATTTGTATGTCTTCTTTGGAAAAATGTCTTTTAAAGTCTTCTGCCTACTTTTTAAAAAAAATTTTAAATTTTTATTTTCTGCTATTGAGTTGTAGTTTCTCATGTAGTTCTTATTAACCCCGTATCAGATGTAAGGTTTGCAAATATTTTTCCCCTTCTAAGATTAGCTTTTCATTTTGCTGATTGTTTCTTTTGCTGTGTAGAAGTCATTTTAGTTTGATGTAGTCCTATTAGTTTATTTTTGCTTGAGCACTTCATGTCATATCCAAAAAGCCAATGCCAAGACAAATGTCAAGGAAATCGTTCCTTTTATTTTCCTCTAGAACTGTTATGGTTTCAGGTCTTACACTGAAGCCTTTAATACATATCAAGTTAATTATGAGAGTAATGTATAATCAGGGTCCAATGTCATTCTTTCAAATGTGAACAGCCAGTTTTCCCTACACTATTTATTGAAGAGACTATCCTTTCCCTACTGATTTTTCTGGGCTTCCTTGTCAAATTTTAGTTGACCATATATGCATAGGTTTATTTCTGGAGTCTTAATTCTGCTCTGTTGACCTCTATGTCTGTTTTTATATCAGTATCATATTCTTTACATTACTATAGCTTGTAATAAAATTTGAAATCAGGAATTACGATGCTTCTAGCTTTGTTCTTCTCTTTCTGGATTGCTTTGGATATTTGAGGTCTTTTATGGTTCCATAAGAGTTTTAGGATGTTTTTAAATTTCTGTGAAAAATGCCATCAGGAATTGGCATGGTGCTGGGGTGAGGTGGTTCTGGGGACTGTGGTGAAGTTGGGTGCTCACATCACTCCCCTGCGATTGGGTAGGTGTCTCTCTCTGTACTGGGATGCTTGGGCTTGAAAGAGGGTGGGTTATGGGAATAATTTGAATCTAACTTTCTTACCCTCTTAAGTGTGTCTTGTCTTATTTCTGTGCTTTACTTGTATGCTGTAATCTTTCCCCTAGAATTTTTTTCTGGATAGTTCTTTTTTTTTTTAATTTTTAAATGAATGTTTATTCATTTTTGAGAGAGAGAGAACAGAGAGCATGAGTGGGTGAGAGGCAGAGAGAGAGGGAGACACAGAACTTGAAGCAGGCTCCAGACTCTGAGCTGTCAGCACAGAGCCTGATGTGGGACTCGAATCCACAAACCTTGAGATCATGACCTGAGCTAAAGTCAGATGCTTGACCCACTAAGCAACCCAGGAGCCCCTAGATAGTTCTTTAAACTGATGTTGAGGGGGTGGGTGTGACAGATGAGGGCTAAAACTCCTATGCTACCATTTTGCTAATGTCACTCTTTAGCCAACTCTTAAGGAAGAAAATATGCAAAATGTTATCAAGACTTATAAGCCTATTGCTATTAGTGATATTATTGATATGAGGAATGTAAAATGAAAGGGTCAAGATATGCAACATACATATTAAGACAATAAATGCAGTAGTGCTTTCTGAAGAGTCAAGGAAAATGAAGTTTGATGAATGTGAAATTTTTCCACATCTTAATATTTAAATACTTTAAGATAGATTTAAGACTGAGACTTTGTGTTTTACAATGGGTAAAGGCAATGTAGAACACCCATTATATAGCTATCTTTCTTCCAACTTATGGATGGAAAACAGAGTCATTGAGATCATTACATTTTCTTGGGGAATGCAAAATCATCAGTGTCTGCTTCAGCGTTGATCGCCAGCAAGTATAAGCATATTTGGGGTACTTGAAAAATGCATTTGTTTCACCAATTACAAATAGAATACTTAAGGGGAAAGTGTCTTTTCGAAATTATGCAACACATCCAAGATTTATTATCCTTTAAGACTATATATGAAGGAAAAAGACCCTATATGAGTGTATTTTTATATTTTTAATGATTAATGAGCTGTGACAAAGTAGTTTGAAGGAGGAGACAAAGTAAAGGTAGAGAAATGATCAATAATTTATGAGTAAAGAATAAATGTTCTGTTCAATAAGTATAGACTGGAATGGAAATTACAGAAGCATATTCTCATTTTTGCTAACCATTTAGAAACTACTATACAAGAATATTTTCCATTTCTTACTTTAATTCCCCATTTGTAAATTCACCAAAATGTGACCTGGAGAAAAGCATCAGAACACAAATTAGGGCACTAGGTCTCAGCTCATCCACCAACCAGCCCTGGGAGACTAATCAAGCCCCTAAGCCTCCCTAAGCTTCCGTTCCTTCATTCCTTTTAATTCAATGACTATTTCTTGAGAGTGTAGGGTTGAGAATCTCAGATAACACAGAACACTTGCTGTCAAAAAATTTCTAGACTATTTAAGGGACAGGTGAAGCAATTGTACAGCTACCCATAATGAGACTTTGAACAAACGGCCCATCATCTGCTACCATTGGTAAAAGTTTCCCTCATTATAATAATTCATGATGTGGACCCTCACATGCACCAAAGCAAGAACTCAGCTGGCAAACAGAATTGCTTTGAATCACTCCCATTGCCTCAGGAAAAATACATCACCTCTCCAATTCTCAGTCACCTGATCTATAAAATAGGCAGGAAGATAACTATCTTAAGAACTAAAACAAACAAAAATCTGCATATAAAGTACACAGAACATTGGCACAAGAGATAGCAAATTTATTCTCTAAATACTGTACAGATTTGCTTGATGAAACTTATCAATCCAAAATAATGATTGAATCATCCAGCAAATTCTTGGTTCTGCTGATGACCCATCATGTGACATCAGGCATATTATTGTTTTCACAATAAGATGGTAATGTCATTTACCTTGCAGGATTGATAGGAGAGTTAAATGAGATAACACTTATTACTAACCACAATATCTAACCCATGGTAACTGTTCAAGAAAGGTATTTTATTATTATCAATATTAAATTAATTTTGTTCCTCTTTTCCTTCTGTCACTCTTTTTTGAAAAATAACAGAAAACAATAAATGGTAGTTATTACTATTAATATTAGTAGTCTATTTATCAGCAGCACAGATTGTGGAAACTTCTTAAGGAAGGGACATGGACAACTTAACAGTAGTACTCATGATTAAGTAAGGTCATGAAAATGATTATTATAACCTGTTGTAATCTAAACCTGAGAGCTGTTTGATTAGTTGACTTGTCCCTTTATTACTGATGTACAATTTCTCACCCAACTGATGAGGATATTCAATCAGGAAAAGTATTCCTTTCCACGGAAAATGACCCCCTAGGATGGACAGAGTGTAGGTAACTAAATGAGAGACCTATAAATGGCAATGGGGGGTGGGAAAGAGTCTGAAGATTTTGAAAAGCAGTAAGTAAAAAAAAAAAAGTGACAGTTTGTGCTGGGTGGAGGAAAAGTAATACTGCCGTACAGTGAGGAAATAGAAAGTATTTCTGGGAAGTAAAGCTCCACTGATGATAGTAGGCAGCTGTGTGGAGCCTCGGAGACTATGAAGAGTGTCAAGACCATCAACATGAATAAATTGGAGGTCAGGGGATCATGCTGCTCATCAGTCAGTGTCACTGGTGATGAATGTTTCCAGGGGAAAGGTCAGTGGATGAGAGGTGACTGGAGTATTTGAGGGAACAGTGCTCCTCTGTTAAATAGGAGGCTCTTAGAATACTGACATGTGATCATTAAACCTGTCATGTCAGTAGGCAAGGGCCAAAATCAAATCAGAGGGAAGACTGCAAGAGTTTTAATAGGCTGAAAAAAATGGATCAAAATTATTAAATGTCTTTCTATTGAGCTATTTTATTTTTTGAGCTATTATTTTTAGATAATTCATGAGAAAATGCCAATTACTGTATTAGAACACACTCCTTTCTTCAAAAACAAGTACTCTATATCTAAACAATTGCAAAATAAGCCAACTTTTTGTTTTTCTGTACAATTTGTTTACATATCTCTGATGAATGTACGCTCGTAGAGCTGTCATCGGTGGATGTAATCTCAGGTCAAGAGCCCTGGGGACCAAACACAGTGCCAGAATTAAGTAAGGTTCATCTTTAAGCAAGTGCATATTGTTTGTGTGAACTGGAATGACTTAATGTATACAGTCGGTGTAGATTTATTAACTCATTTTTAGATCAAGTGCAAATACATGTATCAGGACAGGTGTGAGGATAAGCAGAATGAACTGGATGCACCCAGACCAGTTCTCAGAATTGTTATCCATATGTGTCAGTCCCTACTCCTTAATTTTTCTGAGGCATAGTTTCTAATCCTGAAAAATGGGGAGGGTAAACCCTATCTCAGATCTGCTATTATAATTAAATAAAGTAATGTGCAAAAAATATTTGGTAAATTGAGAGACACATGTTAGGTTATCACTAAATGACAGTGTTTATGTGTGTTTATGTGTATAGGTCACAAAATTTGGCCTTATACCATCTTAAATCCAAATACTGACTTCATGTGTAAAATTATTTCGGCAAATATCTGTTGAGTCTCAGGTACCATTTACGTGCCAGAGATGCAGCAGTGAGCCAAACTGCCAAAGTCCCAACCTCATAAAACTTACATTCTAGTGGGAGGGAAACAGAAGATAAAGAATACAAACTGGATGTGCAGGACGACGCTAATACATCAAGGTAGGCAATATGCACAGTGCCATCAGGACAAAGATGGAAAGGACTATAAATTTAGAAATATATGGTCGGTGGTGATTTCAGAGGGAATGGCTGTTGTCCCTCACGAAGATGAGTGAGGGAGCCATGTGGGCAACAAGAGTAGAGCATTTTAGGCAGAGGAAGGAATCTATGTAAAGTGTTGTGAGTCAGAACATGCGAGGAGAACAGTGTGGCTGAAGCAGGAAGAGCAAGAGTGACTGTAGTGGGGAAAAGCCCAGAGATGTAGCCATGACTGGATTCCATGGGGCTTTGGAGGCCATTTGAGGGGCTTTGCTCTGAGCTCCGAGGGAGATGAGAACCACTGAAAGTTACAAACACAGAAATGACAGGAATTAACCGAATATTCCGGTTGCTCTTTTAAATATGTCTCCAATAATCTCTATTTGAAATTGCCACAATACCCAGTGGAGAAGTTGCTATTCTTGTTGCCATGATTCAGGCAAGGAAATGGAGGAGCAGAGAGATGAGGTCATTGACCAGTGCCACAGGGCTAGTGATAGCTGAGTTGGGTTTCCAGTCTGGGCATGTTCAGTGAACAACCTGGGCTTTTTCCATTTTCAGTTGTGTCGGTTCTATTCCTTGTCATGTCTAATCTACACCTTTGTTGGGTAATAATACTTTTATGTTCATTTCTTCTGTTTTGTAGTCTATTTTCAACTCATCTTCTCAGTTTAGCATGTCGTTGTGAAGCATGTATGTATGTATTTTAGATTAGAATCTTAACAAGTTCTAATCTTTTTAATAAACAAGTTGTAATCTTTAATACAACACTCCTTAAGAAGGCACACTTTTCCTTGGATTGTCTGTTCTTTTATTTCTTCTAGACTGTGTTTTGTTTTGTTTTCTTTTGTTTTGTTTTTTTTTTAATGTCATTTCCCTTTACTTTCCTCTTTTCTTGCCGTCCCTCCCTCTATTCCTCTTTTCTTTTCATCCTCCTAATTTCCTTCCTTTTTTCCTACCCTCCTTCCTTCTTCCCTCCCTCCCTCTCTCCTTCACTCCCTCCCTTCCTTCCTTCCTAATTTCCCAACTTTCTAACTTTCTAACTTTTTAACTTGCTGTCTCTTTTTATTTTCTGAAGTAAGTTAGGTATTTCTTATATATATTATGTAATTTATCCTACTATATTGTTGCTCATATCTGTCTTTCCTTTTTTTTATTCATCCTAACACAGAGTCCTTCTAATTTGTGGTGGCTCACCTTCCCAAAGTATAGCCTCCAGCAACAAGTGCTTGGAAGCTTATTAGAAATGCACCACCTCAGGCTCTGCCCCAAGATCTGTATTTTTGCTGGATCTGTAGGTGATCTGCAGACACATTAACATCTTACAAGCACTTTCCCTGCATAATAGGAGATATGGCATAGGACTTATTATCCTTACTCACTGTCCACTGGTCTCTTAGGTAGAATATGCTTTTCAGATTCACATCTTCAGGAAAGTTTAATTGCAAATATAATCCTATAGCCATCATCAAGAAAAAAATTGAACTGATGTCACTAAGATAACAGAATAGAAGTCCCCAGCCTGAGACCCCACAAAGATAGTAATTACCCAGCTATTCATAAATAAAAATAGTTTTGGGAGAGTTCAGGAGTCTGCAATACAGGGGAACAAAACACTGGGGAATAACCACACAAAATGGGAAGGAAGAATGCCATGATCTTATACAGAGAAAATGCTAAAGACTCCACCACATAACGTTTAGACCACATAGAGGAATTCAGTAGTTTCAGGGCACAAAATCAAGAAAAAAATCAGATGCATTTTTATAAATTAACAGTGAACAATCTTGAAAAGAAACAAAGAAACAATTCCATTTACAATAGCATCAAAAACAGTGGAATACTTAGAAAGTAAAAGACTGATACACTGGACACTATAAGACATTAATGAAAGAAATTAAAGAAGAAACAAATAAATGGGGAAAAGGTATATAGAGTTTAAACATTAAGAAGTTAGGAAAGATATTCAATGTACATGAATCAAAAGAATTAATAAGGTTAAAATGTTTAACATATCCAAAGCCATCTGTAGATTCAATGCAATCCCTATAAAAATTCGAATGGCATTTTTCAAGAAATAGAAAATGTTATTCTAAAATTTGTATGGAACTTCAAAAGAGCCTGAAGAGCCAAAACAATCCTGAGACAGAAGGACAAAGCTTCACACTTCCTGCACTTATATTACAAAGCTACGTTAATCAGAACAGTGCATAGTGTCATAAAAACAAACACATTGACCAATGGAACAGAATTGAGAACCTAGTAATAAGCCCATGCATATATTGTTAGCTAATATTTGGCAAGGGAGGCTTGAATACTCAGTAGGGAAAAGATAATCTATAATAAGTAGTATTGAGAAACCTGGCTATTCACATGAAAAAGAATGAAATTGGACCCTTATCTTACACACTCAGAACTAAGTTAACTTGAAATAGACTGAGGACTTAAACATAAGACCTGAAACCATAAAACTCATCTAAGAAAACATAGGACAAAGTTCCATGATATCAGTCTTAGTAATAATTTTTGCATATAACACCAAAAACATAAGCCTCAAAAGCTAAAATAAACAAATGGGATTACACCTTAATAAACACAGAAAAGAAGCAATCAACAAAATGTCAAGGCAACTTATGGACTGTGAGAAAACATTTGCAAATTATATATTTAATATTTAAAATATGTGAGATACTTGTGTTACATGGCCAAAAAGTAAATAATTGAATTAAAACAATGGGTAAAATACCTGAATAGACATTTTTCCAAAGACATACAAATGGCCAATAAGTATAGGTAAAGGCACTCAACATCACTAATCTCTGGGAATGCAAGTCAAAACCACAGAGAGATATCAACTCGCATCTCTTGGAAAAGACAGATGACAAAAATGTTGGTAAGTCTGTGCTCTGATGGTGGAATGTGAATTAGTATTGTCACTACGGAAAACAGTATATAAATTCCCCCAAAAACGTAAAAGTACAAGTGCAATGTAATTCAGCAATCCCACGTCTGGATACTTATCCAAGGAAAATGAGAACAGGTTATCAAAAAGGTATCTGTTCCCACTATGTTCACTGAAGCATTATTCACAATACGCAAGACATGGAAACAACCTGAATGTCCACCAATAATGAAAGGATACAGAGAAGGTAGTGTATATGAATAATGGAATAATATCAGCCATTTAAAAACAAAAGAAGAAGGGGCGCCTGGGTGGCTCAGTCAGTTAAGCATCAGACTTTGGCTCAGGTCATGATCTCACAGTTGGTGAGTTTGAGCCCCACGTCTGGCTCTGTGCTGACAGCTCGGAACCTGGAGCCTGCTTCAGATTCTGTCTCCCTCTCTTTCTGTCCCTCCTCCCACTCATGCTCTGTCTCTTTCTCAAAAATAAGCAAACATTTTTTTTTAATTTATAAAAAATAATTAAAGGAAATTCTACATTTGTAAGAACATGGATAAAACTTAAGGGCATTATGCTAAGTGAAATCAATCAGATAGAGAAAGACAAATACTGTGTGATTTCACTTGTATGGGGAATCTAAAAAAGCCAATTTCATACAAGCAGAGAGAATGGTCATTACCAGCAATTGGGAGGTGGGAGAGATGTTAGCCAAACTGTAAAAACACCAGGTTAAAGAAGGAATCAGTTCTAAGGATCTAACACACAGCATGGTGACTATGGTTAACAATACTGTATTTATGCTTGGAAGAGGCTATAAGAGTTCATCTTAAAGGTTCTCACTATTTGGGGCACCTGGGTAGCTCAGTTGGTTAAGCATCTGACTTGATAAAGTTATGATCTCACAGTTTTGTGAGAGCCCTGCATCCGACTCTGTGTTGACTCTCCACAGCCTGTTTGGGATTCTCCCTTCTCCCTCTTTCTCTTCCCCTCCCTTGCTCATGCTGTCTCTATCTCTCCTAAATAAATAAATAAATAAATAAATAAATAAACAAACAAAATAAATAAAATTAGGGGTGCCTGGGTGGCTTGGTCAGTTAAGCATCTGACTTCAGCTCAGGTCACGATTTCACGGTTCGTGGGTTCAAGCCCCATGTCGGGCTCTGTGCTGACAGCTCAGAGCCTGGAGCCTGCTTCACATTCTGCCCCTCCCCTTCTCTCTCTGCCCCTCCCCTGCTCATGCTCTGGCTCTCTTTCTCTCTCTCTCAAAAATAAACATTAAAAATTTTAAAAATAAATAAAAATAAAAATAAACATTCTCACCATAACAACAATGAAATCGTAATTATGGGAAGTGAAAGATGTGTTGAATAACTTTATTGTCCCAAACATCTCTCAATATACACGTGTATCAAGTTGTCCCAGTGGGCACCTTAAACATATATCACACCCTGTAATATGTCAATACAGCTGAAAAGGAAGAAGAAATTTATCTAAAAGTCTTGCTAAATAAAAGTGGAGCCATTTTCTACCCCCATTCTCTCATTCTTTACATATGGAAACATGAATTTTATAAGCTGCAATCTACAGCTTTCACTACTTTCAGGAATCTTTCAGTTTTTGCTTCACTAATTATTTTTTCTGTAAATGTACATTTCAAGGATGCAATGAGCCACTGTTGTCTCCTTCCTTTAATCTTCCTTCCTATCCTGATTTTTTAATTTTAATTTAATTTTAATTTTTTAAAGTTCATTTATTTATTTTGAGAGAGAGAGAAACAGAACATGCGAGTCGGGGAAGCGCAGAGAGAGAGGGAAAGAGGGCATCCCAAGAACACTCCGAGCTTCCAGCACAGAGCCTGACACAGGACTCGAACCCACAAACCGTGAGATCATGACCTGATCAAGAGTCAGACGCTTAACTGACTGAGCCACCCAGGGGCCCCCTTTTTTTAAAAATATTTTTTAAAATAGAAGTCACTAAATATTCTCCTGAGAAGAGGTACTGATAGAAAGGAAGAATGCTGTACTCATTCTTTCTCAGAAAGTCTATCCAGTTCTTCAGTGTCTGAGACAAGGGCAGAAAAGGGAGGAGAAATAACATGTCTCCTTCCCCCCTTCAGCCCAGTGGGTTTACTCCATTTCTGATGGCAAAATATGCACTGGAAACCAGCTGTGCTTCTTAGGTCATTGCTATAATTAGAAAATCTTTCCAGATTCTGGCAAAACCCAACACTGAGGATTAGTTTTCAGTGTTCTCATAAGACTCAGAGAAGTGAAAATACCTGCCCAAATTGCTAAGTGATAGAGACAAGAACCAAGATGTTCACACACACACACACACACACACACACACACACCCTTCTAATGCTTTTCTACTAACATGCTCTAACATTTTTTTAAATTTTTAATGTTTATTTATATTTGAGAGAGAGACAGAGCATGAGCAGAGGAGTGGTAGAGAGGGAGCCACAGAATCTGAAGCAGTCTCCGGGCTCTGAGCTGTCAGCACAGAGTCTGCCACAGGCTCAAACTCAAGGGGCGTGAGATCATGACCTGAGCTGAAGTTGAACACTTAGCCAACTGAGCCAGCCGATCCACCCAAGCACCTCTACATTTTTTAAGCAAAATCTGAGGAATACTAGCACAGGTACTCTCCAATGGCATTAGTATCACTCCATTTCACATTTCACTGCATTTTTTTTTTTTTCAGCTAATGTGGTCCTATATCTTCTAATTACATTTCCAGGTCTCAGCCACCACAAACATCCACAGATCAACATCTTTTAGTAAACCATGGCCTCCTTGTGATTACATCTGGGGCCCTCTTCCTTCAGCCTCAACTGTTTGCATCCTGCTGTGAGAGACTGAGCCCCTGGGTGCTAAACAGCCACATGCCCAGAAAAAAGACCAGCACCTATCTCTGCTCCTGAAACCTTTAATTGGTCTGTTCATGTGGTTTATTCATATCAAAACAGAGAATAAGTGTGTTCATATCAGGACAGAGAATAAGGGGAATAAGAACCTCTCTTTCCAAAATAGTTGCATGTTTCACTTTTACCTCATGCCCTGGGAGTCCTAGACTTACAGAGTGTAAAGCAACATCCACCTTATAAACTCGGAGATGTTTGGTTTAATCTAAATTAGTTTAATTGCATTTGTTTTGTGTACATTTTTAAAACCACAATAATATTATTCATAGATTTGAGTCCAATTGCTCTGTGTTTTCTAGGCCACTATTACCTGCTTTTTGCCATCCAGTATTTTACTGTGAGTCCTGCAAGTGTTATAGATTTTGAAACGTTCAAGGACTGGAAATAGCAAATGGGAACTTGGGGGGCATTATATCAACCAAATCATTATTTTACTTGGAAAATTTAACTTAGTCAAACCAAATAGTAATATAAGATGAAACCCATGTGTATTCAACTGCCAAAAAGTCTGTTTATTTTAAATGGCTTTTATTTCCTCTAATAACACTCCTGGAATATCACTTATAGCATATTCACTTTTTTAATTGTAGTATTTTTAGTTTTGGATATCCTGAAGATATATGTGTGTGTGTGTGTGTATATATATATATATATATACACACACACACACATACATACACACACACATACGTATATAAAACTAATTAGTCCTCAGTGCCTATTGATTAAATTCATTTACATTTCATAGTTCTGGAGAAAGGAAAAACATATTAGTGGAAAGTTATTCCAGAATACTACACATAAAAAAATGAATAAAAATGGAAGAAAACAGTTTAAAATAACCAAATGCTCAATATAGACTCTTATTGCCAATCAATTTTAACATATTCTAGTATTAATCATCCTGTTTAAAACTATACCCACAGATATTTTTCTCCCTTTAGCAATTGCCTTTTATTGTCCCATTAATTTAACATGGTGAATATGTTAATATTGTTGACTTATCCTAGGCTTGTCCATAGTGTCTAAACTATCTTTGTAAAGGATCTTGTATGCCAAATTTATTTCTAAGAACTGTTTATAAATTTTGAAGTGCTTTGGGTCAATTCAATAAGCATAATGTCAGTAATTACTCCAGCAATAATTATGCAGTAGGAATTATATGCCAGGCATGTCTGAGACTCAAAAGAGTCAGAAATGAAATGGCAGTCAATTTGAGCTCATTGACAATGGAATGAGATAAGAATTTTGATGATATTGAGGTGGTAAGGCATAAATATTGCTACTATGCATAAAGCCCTGTGATACAAAGAAGCTTATTTGTTTGTTTGTTTGTTTGGCATGTTTGTTTGTTTATTTACTTATTTATACCGATGTGTAGCTAACAATCCCATAGGATACATTAAGTTTGTACCTTAGTTGAAGAAGACTAGATTTTTCCCCTAATAGATCCTATCTTCCAGACAGAGGGGAAGGAAGCCATATTACTAGCACCTGGCTAATCAATGGATATCTTTTTTGTTGTTTTTGCCTCAGTGTTGTCAGTATTTTTGAAGGAATTCTGGAAGAAAAGACTGGTAAACTGTTTAAAGGGAGAAAAACCTGATTGATTAGTTTGTTGGCTGTATCTTTGTCAGAGATATAATTATCTTATTGCACTCTGGTGTGGTTACCCATAGGCTAAATTTAATCTCATGTTGAGGAGCTCTTTCTTTGAAGGCGTTTGGTATTTCTGGTATCAGTGTCATCAGCAAAAGATTTAGAGGCTGCATGCATTTTCTATGGCTGTTGTACCGAATTACCACAAACTTAGAGGCCTAAAAAGATAGAAACACATTGTCTTATGGTTCTAAAGCTGAGCTGTCTCAAATGGGTCTCACTGGGTGAAAATCAAGGTGTCATCAAGGCTGCTTTCCTTCCAAAGATTTTGAGGGATAATCTGGTCTTTACCTCCTTCAACTTCTAGAGACCAGCTGTATTCTTAGCTGATGTCCATTTCCTCCAATTTCAAAGTCAGGAGGTCAGCATTTCCAAATCCCTTACTGACTCTGATGTCTTCTTCTGCCTCCCTCTTCTATTTTGAAGGACCATCTTGTAATTACATTGAGCCTACCTAGATAATACAGAATAATCTCTTTAAGTCAGCTGATTAGTGAAACTAATCACATTTATATCCTTAATTCTCCACTGCCATATAACCTAACATATTCAGAGGTTCTGGAGATTAGAACATGAACATCTTTGGGAAGCCCTAATTCTGCCTACTATAAACGTTTGACCAAAAAACTCTGAGTCCCCTATTCTTGGCTATGAATTTCAACTGGTTTTGGTGGACTCTCAGATACGTGTATACAATCACCTTTCCTATGTCTAGGAGCCAAGTAAAAGGGTCACTTCCTGGATTATGAAGCAAAGAGGAGTTAGACTGATCTTGATTTTTCATTCCTGAACGCTTAGCAAAGTTATCTACCTCCTTCCTCATGGTGCTGGTCATGTTGCAGGCAGTAAGAGAACAGTTGTGAATCCAAATTTGAGCATTAGAAAAATAGTACCACACTGAAGCCAAAATGGGATTGATTTTTTAAGGAAAAATGTTCATTCTTGGGAACAACCTTTGAGACTACAGGGTACTGACATGCATCTACACTTGCCATCATTCATTGCTTGCTAGTATTGGAGACATTTGGCTGCATTTTGTAATATGGCAGCTTTCTTTACATGCAGTAGTCCAAAAATTAATCAAATGTGATATAAAAAGTAACTTAGTATAGAAAACCCCATAAAGTAATAAATTCAAAGCACTATGAAGTGAGAGTAATGAAACTTTGGGGCAAGAAAGAGACCCTGTGTGGAAATTTCTAGTGTTTCTCCATTCAGCTACACTCATGGATATCCTCACTTGATGTACTAACTTGCTGTCATGATCAACTGGCCATTGTTTCCAAATCCTCACTCCCCTCCATATATTAGAATTGTATATCCATGTCCTTTGTTATAGGACTATGTATTGTTTCCTGGTGTGAACAAAGTGTGTGTTGGTGCTTTGTTGATATTGGACTTGGCCATTTTACCAATTAGTTGAATGTGGTTGGAAATGACAGTATGTGTGCTATGTACCTATACCTTAAGAGGTACTGCGTGTTTCTCCTCTTTATCCTGGGCTCCTGCATTTGTTACGATATAGGTAATGCTCCAGATAGCATCTGGTCCAAGAAGAATGAATGACACATGAAACAGACCTATGCTCTACCCACAGCCTGCAATCCTGTGCAAGCATGTAGTCATGTAAGCAAGAAAAATACAGGGTTCATTAGTCACTAAGATTTTTAAGTTGGTTGTTTTACCATATTATGGAAGACGGTATCTGATTACCACAATATCCAAAATTGCACTAAACAAAAATTTCTCTTGATTGTATCATCATGTTTTCAGTAATGCAAATCAAAATGAATCATCCTTGAGTCTACTATTTTTCTCAACTTCCATATATAATTAGTCAACTAGGTCCTATAAATTATCCTTATAATTTTTTTTTTCCATATTTGTCCCTTACTTACTAATCATCTGCCACTGCTATCATTCAGGTCAGCATCATTTCCCTGCTTGATAATAGCAACAGCCTCCTAGCTAGACTGCCTTCATCTCAAGCATTCCAATCCATTCTTCACAATGATCAAGAGTCAGAAAGTGCCAGACCCCTGAATAGAATTTTTAAGTGTCTCTCTATTCCCTATACAATGAAGGTCAAACTCATTGTTGTGAAATGTGCAGTCCTTCATCATCAGATTTCTGCTTTTCTGATTACCATGTCATTCTTCCACATTATCCTATGCCCAACCCCAGTCGTCAAGTCCCTCAACATGTGATTTATCAGTCTCGTTTTTGTCTTTGTTCAAAAACAAAATTTCCTTTTTTAGAAATGTGCTTACTTGATGCATTCATAATCATCAATTAAGTATGCTCTAAGATAGAACAAGTCTTTTATTTTTTTTTTTGTAAAATATTTCCTGACTCTCTTTGTCCAGACAAAATCAGATGTTGCACTCTTGACTCATATAGTCCATTGCACAGGTTATGACTATAGTACTTATTATACTAGAACTGACAGAATATCTAGAGCCACTGTGATGTACATGGTCCTAGTGACTTGAACAGGATCTGGTAGATTACCCTATGTACTCATTCCCTCATTCATTAAAAAAAAAATACAAATGAGAACTATGTATAATAAGTGATGCTTTAGGCATCGTGGATAAAACTGAATGAAATCAACAAAGGACTCCTACAACCTCCATTACCATATAGTGTGCAAGCACAGTATTAAACACATTACATATATTAGATGATTTCATTTTCTCAATCACTGAAAATTATGTAGTGTCCTTACTTTACATGTAAAGAAAGAGCCTGAAGCTTAGAGAATCTAAGAAGCAGGAAGTGGTGTGATTCCTCATTCAATTTAATTATTCTTTGTCCAATTTTTCTTTCTCACCTAATACAGGCCAGTAATGGAGCTCTGTGAATGCAGAAGTGGTTATAAAGACACGGTTCAATTATTCTTTGTTGTAAAACAACTGTAGGACATGGTGATGTAAAACTGTTATTTTACCTTTGTTCTCAGTTTTGTGAGAAAGGAATTCAGATGGTTGATCTCTCATCCACATAGTGACAATTATACCCAGAAGATCCACTTCAAATGACTTCTTTACTCAAGCTTGTTGCCTTAGTTCACCTTGATGTCTCTCTTCTCTTCTTTTGCTTCCCTTCTCTTTCCTTCTCTTCTCTTCTCTCTCTCTCTCCCTTTCTCTTCTTCTGACATATCTCAAACTCCAGGCCTCTAACCACTGCTTGGACTTTCTGAGAACATGATAATTTCTGGATAATAGCACATAAAATTGATTTCTTTCTGTCATGAATATCTCAGCTTCAATGTCAAGACCTCAGAGAGGTCTTTCATAACGACCGATCTAGGATAAGTCAGTCACTATCAATTATTTCACTCGGTAGTAATTCCTTGCAGAGTATTTATCAATATCTTACATATTATTTATTAATTAATTTATTCCCCATAATTTCCATTTGTTTATTCATTATTTAGCTAGTAAATATCTATGGAGAACCCACAAAATATTAACCACTGTTGTAGAAGTTTAGCAAATATCAGAAGGAAAAACAGAGTATTAAGACCCTTGATGGCATGGTGTATCCCCTCTAGAATGTGTATTCCATAAGGAGAGCGGTCTAGTCTGTCTTATTCATAATTGTATATCCAGAACCTAGAAACATGTCTTACATGTAATAGATGCCCAATAAACATTTCTGACTCACCAAATGAACAAAATTACAAGCTCAGATCAAAGGCAGAGGAGAAATCTTGGGATGATATGAGAAACACAGCATTATTTTTTGAAACTCACTATTATTTGAAGATCATAGGAGACCTCCTTGTGGAAGTGATATTGAAGTTCAGAGTTGGAGGATGAGTTGAAGTAGTGACAACAGCATCGTCAGTAGAGATGGGTTTTTCACCAGAGGGATCTGCCTCTTAGTGATAGAAGTTAGACTTGAGATTCAGAAGAAAAGGGAGAATAATAAGAAGAAATATATAATTTGCTCTTTGGAGCTTTCACCATTAAAGCTTAGATCTATATTAATTTTTATATTAAAATAATTGCAACTTTATTTTGAACTCCTAGCTGTTGAAACCATACCTTATAATTACATAGGAAGAAGGTCTTCACGATCACCACAGTGCATTGACTTTTCAATGAAGGCTTTTTAAATTGTTGCTCCCAAATGCTAAACCTGTTTTTGAATTAAATTGAATCGTTATTTTCAAGGGACAATTTGTAATCTTCTTTTAATCATAGATTCAAGACGTATTGGAATTTTACTTAGGATCTTCAACAACTCTTTAACATTACCTGAAGGGTGTGTGTTTCAAATCCCTTTTTACCTCCAAGCCTCTTTTCTCAATTACCATCTATCCACAGGCTCTTTATATGATTCTCATAAGTCCTGCATGGTCTCAATAATTCTAAGACTCCAATTTCTTCCCTGACCTTGGGAAGTCTTCTGTTTTAAAGATACGACAACCACTTTGACTCTCTTTTTTCAGGATCAGAGAGAAAAACACTATTTCAAGATTTTATCCACATTTAGTTTTGCCTTCTATAACATGTCACTGCGATTACTTTTAGTTTCAGAAATAAGTTCATGTATAAATTATGAAACCACCAAGAAATACAGAACATTCATAAATTTGATAAGTACTCAAACACTTGGATACGTTCATGAAAATGTAAATATTTAATAGTATGACAAAAAATCAGAAATTAAAGCCAGAATTTTAAACACAATAAAACTATATGCTATTATGTGTAATCTCAGATCTCTCTGCTCTTTGAAGAGCATTAGGTAAAGTCACAAGCCGATATTTCTGACGTGTTGTTTCATAACAAGAGTCTTATATTAAGATAGCACTGAACTCTTACTGTCCCTGTATTCTCATGGAGGATGGATAATTTGGTAAATTATGAAAAAGAAACTGGGTGGTCAGAACTCAACCCCCTAACCATTCGGTTTTAGAGTACGGTCTCCAATAAGCTTATATTTTGGTCCAGTTTTGTCCATAATGGTAAATTTACTGGTAAAAGTTCCTCCTTGGTGTATGTGTGTGTGTGGGAGGGGGGGGGTCCTACCTATGACAAGGTAAGCCCTGATTCTGAGGAAAAGTCTTTTGTTACCATACAATGAGCCATTTTTTTCCAGCAGCTCCACCAATTACGTGAATGATGTTTTTATCTCCATATGATGAAATCCTTTTCATATATGTTAACTTGTTCAGAAGTTGGATGGGAAATAGGAATATAATTTAATGAGATCCTTCAAATATCAGTGCTGTAGGACTATTGCAGGAAGCCTATGGGTGCATATGTTACTAAAGTTCCACAGAACTGAGCTCCATGTTCTTGTTTTGGGGTTATTTTTGTTTGTGCTCTTGGGTAAATCATTTACACTCCATTGGCCTCTGTTTTTAGTCACTAAACTGAGGGGGGATAAGCTTAGTTCATATATTTCAAACCCTACATTTTCCACAATCCCAAGAGGAAAAGTGGAGGAAAGCCAGGTAGGGAAGTCATTTTGGAGTCCCCACATCTGCTTTAATAAGGGCAGCCCTACTCTAGCAAATATTGAGCCTCCCAATAGGACTTTACAGCTAAATATTTGAAAACCATTCCACAAGGTGATTTCTATTATATCTTCCATTTCTAACACAGTGTGGCTCCGAGTAAAATTCACAGGCAGTGACTTAGTATAATAGGAATTATTCAGGCTTGGGAGCAAAGATGGACCTAAATTTGGATCTTGACTGTAACATACACAGTGACAGTGGGCAAGATACACAACAGAATTCTTGGATGCGTGGATAGCTAGCAAGATAGAGATATGCCCTTCTTGTTTATGTTAAATGGAGTAGCATGTGGGCAATCCCTGAGATCAAGGAGAGTTTTCAATAACTGCTAACTCATTCCTATTCTCTCCTTTCCATTTTCCAAAGGAAAGCCTGTTCAATAATAACATCAAATATTTATACAGTATTTTAACCATTTTTACACATGCATTGTCTCATTTGACTCACATGGTTATCCAGCGCAAGTCTACATTAATTTCCTCCTTTTTAAAGTGAGGAAACCAGCTTAGTGGTCTGCTCAAGTTCATTTAGCTAATAAATGGCAGCCTTGAGGTTTGAACCTGGGCTCTGCAATGCTGAATCCGTGCTAGCTCCCCTGGACTAATAAGGCAGCTCTGAATGAGTCATACATATTCAGTTTCATCTATCATCATCACTTCTTCTGGTTCAACTCATCCATGTGACTCCTGTAAAATGAAATTGGCAATTGTTTATGGCACCGGCGGTGGGTTGCTATGTCAGCTCATCTACTGAGGCAGCCATTGTGAAATAACGTGTGCGGTGACCCCTCAGTGTGAAGTCTAGCACCTATGTCATACTTGTCATTGTTCAGCACTAATATCTGTCCCGCTACTCCTTAAGTACACTTTCCAAGTACTCACTTCAAGGTGTTTTCTCTCAAAGCAGTTCAACTTCCAGGTTTGGGAAAAATGCAGACTGATAAGCATGGCTTTCCATGTGTAAGCACAATACTTCATTTTTATTCCAGGTGAAATATTACTGAGAATAAAAACATTCCAAATGATTTGCATGAATCAGCTGTTAGTATCTGTTAAAGGATGCTGTCTGCATAATTACTGTTGATTTTGTTATAATCAACCAAATTCCATAGAACATCTAACCCAATTCTGCCATTTCCTGTAATTTCTGCCTATGGGACAGTAACTGTTTTTTAGGTGAAAAACAGAATAAGCAATGGGGCCCTGGTTACTGTAATGATATTTTTATTGCAAGTTTGCTGGGAATATAGCTCTTACAGTCTCTTTGAACTTACCCCCAGTAACATTAATTTCCCTCACCCTTCTTACTCTCTATTCTTTCTCGGACCACTCCTACAAAAACAACAAAGAGATAAAAACGATAAAAACAAGGTAAACAACAGCAGCACATACTCACAAACCTAGCTGGCAAATGAAGGAGGGTGAAATATGACCTATTACATTTTATACTGTGCTTTTCATTGACGCCTCTCTTCCTTGCATACCCCACATCTGGTCCTAAGTCAAATCCTGTCATCTTAATCTTAAAAAGATATCCAGAATTTGATCCTGTTCCACCATCTCCTATTCACTGACCATATCCACTGTCATTGATTATTCCAATGGCCTTCTAACTGACTTTTCTACATTTTCTGTCAACAGAGTCTCGTGGCAATACAACAGACGAGGTGATTTTATTTAATGGAAACCAGATACCATCCTTTTGCTCTGAACCCTGCAATGACTGCCTGTCTCCCTCAGTCAAATAGCCAAAATCTTTGCAATGCCCTAAGAATTCTTGTGAATTTTGGCCCCTTGTTACTCTTTTTGCTACTCTCCCAGTGTTCCTTCTCTTCTAAACACACTGATTTCCTTGTTCCACAAACACATACCTGGCCTCAGACACCTTCTGCCTAAGGTGTTTGCACATTCATTGTCTTTACTTGGAAAACCCATCTCTGAGATCTCAGTGGGACTCTATCCCTCCTCTCCCACAGGGCTTTAATCAAATGTTACCATTCCAGTGAGGCTTTCTATAACACCTCTAAGATTTCTCTTGATGTTCCTTATCCCTTTTTCTTGTTTTATTTTTGTTCTGAGTCCTCACTACCACCAACATACTACATATTTTGTCCATGAATCCTGTATAATTTCTGCCTCTCACCTCTAGAAGATAAATTCCACAAAGACAGGATTGTATCTTATATTGTTCACTACTTTATCCCTAACACCTAAGCCAGTGCCTGGTGCTTGGTAGGTAAATATCAGGTATTTGTTGAATGAGCAGCTTTTCCCACCATTATTCACTTTACAGATTGAGCCCTGATCAGCACAAAGAGGCCAGGTCTCTCTGTAATGCATACCCTTCAGTATCTAGAGTTTGATCACATGTCTTCTGAAAATATCAGCTGTGTGACTTTGCACACACCATTCAGCTTTACACGCCATTCAGCTTTTTAGTAAAATGAAAACATTCATATGGAAGTCATCTAGTAACTGTCCAATTTAAATGAGACACTGTGTAGGATAATTATTTTAAAATTTTGATATGAATATTTATGTTGTTATCATTGTATAAAGTTTTATTGCATTAGCTATTCATGATAATTTTCTATTTTTTAAATTTTTTCATATTTTTATTTATTTTTTTGAGAGAGAGCAGGGGAAGGGCAGAGAGAGTGGGAGACACAGAATCTGAAGCAGGCTCCAGGATCTGAGCTGTCAGCACAGAGCCCAAGGTGGAGCTCGAACCCACAAACATTAAGACCATGACCTGAGCCAAAGTTGGATGCTTAACTGACTGAGTTACCCCGGCATCCCTATGATAATTTTCTGATACAGTGGTAAGGATGATCCCCAAAAGCATGGAAAGACTTTTGATATGGGTCAGGTTTGTTTTTTGGTTTTGGCTTTTTAGGAGTTACTTTTTACTAATCTTATTGATTTTAATAAACTTTTTTTTCTTCCATTACTCCTCCTACCCACCTCTTACTGCACTCAGTAACAATTTACTTACAGGTTTCAGTCAAAAAAGTTACTTCCTCCGTAATATCTTCCCTGTCTTCCACACAGATTAAATTGGATTTATATTTTATGTGTTTATATAGGATATAAAACTTTATCATTCTAAATTTCATAAATGCAAAAAAATCATTCAGTGTATATCTTCTCTAAGTACCACAAGGAAATGAACTAGATGTTTTGCTCCCATTCTATTTCCAGCATGAGGCACAATATATAACATAGCAGGTTTGTTTGGCTAAGCAATAATGCATTTTTAGAAAAATTTCAATGTCAGTGATATATCTCAACTTTGAATCCTTATAATACATTTCACCTCTCCATAAGGGCATTATTTTTTCCTCTTAGTAGACTTTTTGTTTATATGGCTTATCTCCTTGATTCTTATTGTCTAGATGCTTATCACCTTCATGTTATTCCCCATATATTTAGCAAGAATCTACTAAAATAATATTTTGAGTATATTATGTATGATAGGCAATTCTAATTTGTTTAATTTTTTTTATATTTTTGTTTCATGTTGCATGTAGTAATTCATATGGCATACCTACCCTGATCTATGTGTAGTTTCTCTAATATTAATCTCCATTTTATAGAAGAGGAATCTAAGCTGCAGGAAAGTCAGATATCTTGCCACAGAAGTAGGAAATGCAGGGCCAGAATTTTAAGTAAAATGGTGAATTTCCAGAACTTATATTCTACCAGAAACATAGAGAAATGAGTTAGAAAGTTCCCCAGATGCTGAAGAAATAAGTATTTAGTGGTATGGAAAAATATAACTTCATTGATAATTTTGATATAGTTGTTACTGATGATTAGACTGCCCACTGAATATAATGAAAGTCGACACTCAGTAAATTCTAGAAAAAAAAACTTTTTTAAAAATAAATAATGCTTTGGTTTTAGTACATAGGTTATCAGAACTATATATACTCTCTCCACCACACACACACACACACACATTCACAGATGTTTGTGTGGGTTTTTCACCCTGTTGACTAAAACTCACATATGTGTATGTGGGTTTATGAAAAAGAAAAATACAGAGGTGTCTGGGTGGCTCAGTCAGTTAAGCATCAACTTCAGTTCGCGGATCATGAGTTCGAGCCCACATTGGGCTCTGTGCTGACAGCTCAGAGCCTGGAGCCTGCTTTGGATTATGTGTTTCCTTCTCCCTGCCCCTCCCTGGCCCGGGCTCTGTCTCTCTCTCCTTCAAAAGTAAATAAACCTTAAAAAATTTAAAGAAAAAAAAAAGAAAAAGAAAAATGCAGCCCCAGGGTCACTTTGAAACAGAATGACATAGTTTGTGAGGTACAGTAAAATAAAACAAAATATAATAAAATAAATGTGCTATGTTCCACTTTGAGAAGCCACCTAAAGAGGAAAAGTATTGTATCTTTCTTCAGCTGTAAGAGATTCTGTGTGTGTATCGACTGTCCTGCCAGCTACATCCTGGCTCCTCTATTCTTGCCCTCCATGTTTGACAGCAGCCAATGAGCAGAATGGAAGTTTATAATGAATCTGTCTGCACGAGAATTGCAGTGCTCTTTGCTACTGTTATTGCAGCCAAGGTCTAGACTTCCTGGCTGTGAGCTGGCTTCTTCAGTTTGATTGTCCAAAGAATGCCAACACACATCCACAGAGAAGGTAGAATGGCCAGATACAGAGAAGATGACAAAGCTTTATTAGTTTTGCTTCTCTCAGAAGAAAAAGGGAATGGTTCAGCAGCTTCTCAAGAAGAAAGTGCCTGTGAAGGAAATCAAAACCAATCCAGATAAACTTATAGATGTTTAGGAAAAATAAATTTGGAATTGTTTTTAGAAAAAGATAAAGATTTAAAAGAGAAGGCTCAAATGGGGCACCTGGGTGGCTCAGTTGGTTAAGTGTCTGACTTCAGCTCAGGTCATGATCTCACGGTTCGTGGGTTCGAGCCCCGCGTCAGGCTCTGTGCTGACAGCTCAAAGCCTGGGGCCTGCTTCAGATTCTGTGCCTTCCTCTCTCTCTCTGCCCCTCCCACGTTCACACTATGTCAATCTCTCTCAAAAAAAATAAACATTAAAAAAATTTTTTAGAAAAATAACAGAGAAGGCTCGAAGATGTTTTGTCCCCCACATACATTCAGCATATCTGATGAAGAATAAAGAAGTATTTGATGTGGACAAGTTATCTATACCTGAATATGGCTTGTCTCTTGGTCTTGCTGTGGCACCACAGGTAAGATTTCTTCACAAAATGCAGGAAAAAAAAAAAAACACCAAAGAATTGTTAGTTAGGATAACAAAGTAGTTGTGCCAACAACTTCCTCCCTCACCAGTGATGAAGTGGAAATTTTCTCACTTCATTGAGAAAATGTCCATCTTTCAGAAAGGGGGTAAAGGACTAGAAGGGTCAGAGTACAGACTGGCTAATGGTATTAGGGACAAAGAGGAAGAATCGAAAGTAGATGAGGAAGAAATGGAAGAGCAACTGGGAAAAGCAAAAGGTTGTCAACCTTCATCCGTTGCTAACATTGACGAGACAGAGAAGATCAAGGAAGGTCCTATGCAGTTCCCGGACAGAGATGAGGAGGAAGAAGAGATATGATGCTGATTTCTTCAAGGTGAAATGGCACAATGTTTGGGTTGGACCTTAAAGAGCATGAAGCAGCACAGAAGAAAGCAGCTTCTAAATCCAGTGTCAAGGAAAGAGTGGCCAAGTTTGCAGAAGCAAGTTGTAATGACGAGAAAATTATATATTTATATATACATAAATGATTATATAAAGTTAAAGATTATAAAAAGTTACACAAATGTATTTGTTTATTCAATGTACATTCACTTACATTATTTCCTGGGGAACTTACATGTGTAAATGACTTAGTTCACAATAGCTTCTTAACTCTGTATGTAGTGTCTGCCATGTATCTCAAGAGAGTTGTTAAATTTCTATAGTCAAAAACGTAAATGCAGCATGAAGAGTCTGTATTTCATAGAAATATGGAGCTGGAAAGAACTTTAAAATATAGGTGGTCTCTTCTCAGCTCAGAGAATGGAGGCACAGAAAGGTTAAGGGACCTCGCCAGCATGACACAGAGCACTGATTCCCAGAGGAGTGCTCGGACCATGTTACTTCTCCATTAATTCTCCTGTGAATCATTTTACAGCCTGAAGACTCCCTGTGCAATAAAAGTTTATTAGCCATGTGTCAGGAACTTTGCTAGGTGCTGGAGTTACAGCGATTTATGAGACATAGCCTGTGCCCTAAAGGACATCACAGTCTAATGGTAAAGGTAGGCACAAAACATGCTACAGAATCTAATAAGTGAAATGCATACAGAAGAGAAACACATAGCCCAGCATAGAGGGGTCACAGCAGAGATATTAGAGTGACCTCCAATCTGAGTCTTAAATGATAAGTGGGAGTAGAATTTTTCCAGGCAGGATGTGGAGACAGGGGTAGGAAAAGGTCCATGCATAGGAAAGGATTAGCTAGGAGATACACATAAGAAAAAGCAGTGTGCTATGTTCGAAAGAGGGTGAGGTATAGACAAAATATAAGCATTTTATTGCTGCTGGAGTATGAAAGGTGAAGAGGAAGTTAGCAGGCAGTAAGTCTGCATGAGTAGGTCCAAACCTTGAAATGCCTAGGAGGCCATATTTAGAAAATGTGGAGTGATTGGAGAATTTTCAATAGGAGTGTCATGTTGGGTTTGTATTTATGGGACCTTGGTCCCGGCATGCTCTAAGGAGTCAAGGAAAGCAGAGAGATTAGGTAGGAAGTTGGTACACTAATTCACTTTTGAGATTTCAGAGACATAAATTAGGGCAGAGAAATTGAGATGCGGGCAGAGGAGACAGATGTAGAGAGATATAGATAGATAGGAATTGTGAAGGGTTTCTTACATAATGAGAGTTTCTAGAAGAGCAAGTTTTGATCTTCAAACTGACCCCAAAGGAGAGAGAAAGTAGGCTTTCTTATAGCTCACCAAGATGTAGGGTAGAAGGGGACAGTGGGGCAAGAGCAGGAAAGCTGTTCACAACCAAACGTTAAACATGGAGCCACACCCTTGATTTACAAATGGATTCCCTTGCCTTCAGTGGCCAAGCATTCCATGATAAATAATAAATAAAAGTCTAGAAATGGCAGAGCTAAGGTGTTTATGGTCTTTAAGCTTAAACTATTCACACATAGATTCCAGCGACCAGGAGTCGCAAAACCAGGAAATCAAGGTGGCAAAGCGGCAAGCCATCTAGGACTCAAGAAAGATTTCCATTTCAGAGGGGCAGTGGAGCACTCAACCCAGAAACTAAACCACGAAGGTACAAATCCAGCCAAAGGAAGAAACATAAGAAGGTAAGATCCGAATGCCAAACCTGCTGCTGATCAGAGGTTCACAAGTCCAGGAATTTGGCCAGACTAAGCCTGCAGGTGAAGGTTATTATCGACTGCATCTGGGAGATGCCAGAGTTGTGTCACATTTTCAAGAGCTTGCAGCCTAGTTAGTCGAGAGGGAAAGAATTCCTGTGAGTCATACACAGCACACCTTACCTGTAGAAGACAACCAAGGCCATGATCGGAATGAAGACCAGGATGATCAAAGTTCAAATTTTAAGACCTCATGCCAAGTTTATAAACCTACATGTTCTATTCTTTTGGTTAATCCAAAGAGGAAAGAGGAGAGATTTTTCAGTTCTTTAGGACAAGCAGCCTGTCTAAGAAGGCTTGAGAAGAAGATAAAGATTCTTACTGGGTTTTGTGACTGACTACCTGGATGCAGTTGAAATTTTGCTATTCAAAGAGAGCTGAGACAATCACACAAGTAGAATTTAGTCTTCTGTTAAATTCTTTACTTCTTTTTTTTTTTTCAGAAGTCACAACCTGATCCATTAAGCTCCTGCTTTCATTTAGTGGTTCTCTCTCTAAGCTGACATCCCATAACACAGGGACATTTTCCAAATATATTTATGCCATCAGTTGAAAAGAATTCCCACCATTAACACACTGTCAAAGACATCATCACCGAAACTGCTAAGTGTTTATACAGAGTCATGGAATCTCAGCAGTTTATTTGAGAGCCTATTGTGCACATTTGTGCCTCAAATATCTCAGCCTTAAGTGGGTCCTTATTAACAGTAGATCTAATAACGTTACTATATTCTGGAGGGAAAAATGAAGGCTGATTAGGCTGGCTTTTCAGTAATGGAGAACCAGTGTCATAATAGAAGGCAGAGGAGTTTGAAAACATGACAAAATTTTCTGAAAGCTGGATGATATATAAAACATTTGATTTATCATCTCTGTACAGCCAAGAGTAGGAACTTCTAAATAGGGTGTTTTGAAACTCTCCTTTTTTAGCACAGTGGTTAAAATCATAGGCATTGGAGCCAGAAAGCTTGGGTTCAAATCCTGGTTCTGACACTTTCCTGATCTGTCACTCATCCATAAAAACAATAGGAATTAATAACTGGACTTACCTCACAGAGTGGTGGGGAAGAAATCAACATTCACAAGATGCTTAGAGCAGAGCTCAGATTATAACAGCACTGTACAAACAACATTAGATGAGCATGGGGTATTATTTTTCTTGGGAGTTGATCCTGATAGGTCATTCCCTCACCTTTCTGTCTGAGGACTGATAATTAGAGTGTCAGACATTTCACTGTTTACTCATGTGCTCAAATCATGGCAAAAGCTATACTGTGAGCACAATAAATCCTCTCAATTGTTGCCACATTACTGTAGTTTTAATTCTTCAGTTAATTCTCCAAATTGGCTCAAATTCTCTATCATCCTTGTCATTTTCACCTAATTCCATAATTAATTCTTGATGGGATTTGGTTCCCAATGCTATTTGCCTTCTAAAACAGTCAGGGATTGGAAAGCAGCAGGGTAATTGCCTTGACAGCGTTTTGCTTGGTTTTGTGAACCTTGTTTTGGATATATTCTAGAAAGAAGGATCCAAGATTTGTGGAATTCAAAATCTCATCTTGGCAGCAATAGCATTTGACTTTGCACAGATTGTTAAAGAGGTGAGGTACTTTGCTCAGCAGGTGAGAAAATTATTTCTGTTAGCCATTATGACTGTCATGATTTGGGGAAGCAATTCAGAAAACCACTTTTATAATACTGAAAGGTTTCCTTGACTTTCACTAAAAGAATGGGGGAGCATTAGCAAAATTAATTTAGTCAAAGCAAAGCGATAACCAATGTAATCATCATTTTGCAGATGCATTATTCATTCAGTCATTAATTCAACAATTATTTATTGGGTATTTTCTATGTGTCTCTTACTGTTTTGGTGTCACAATAAAATGGTGAATAAAACCTGGGCCTGGCATCCATATGCCATAGTCTAATAAATTTTAGAAATGTGGTTTTGAATATTAATTCTAAGTATCTACAAGTATAATTGAGAAAGCATTTTTCTTGCTATTACCTCTAATCAGTCCCAATATTCTTGTGTACACAATAAAACAAATGTACTTGGATTACATTTTAAACTCAGAAGTTTAGAAATAAAGATGATTCTGGGAGAAACTTCCTCAACCACTGGATATATCCCTGTGGTTAATTGTTCAGTCTCAGTGCCATGTGTAAGAGGGATCATTATTTCACTCAGTGGTTCATAACTGTTCTAGACTGTAAGATCTTACAGGGACCATTTTTATTGGTCTTCATATTCCCAGTGCCTAGAAGAACATCTGGAATAATGGTTCTTAGTTCTGGCATTTTTCATTCTTTCATCTTTTATATAGCCATATTAATATGGTTGTCTGGACTTACTGTGGGCCTACAAATGAAGAATCTTCCAAGGTATGGACATGTCTATTTTAAAATAGCCAAGAGAGGTTTCAGATGCTCAGTTAGGCTTGAGGGTTGGGTCCCACCAGTATAGAACTATTAACTGAATGAATGAGTGAGTGAGTGAACGAATGAAAAATGTCATCACAAATGTGTACAGAAATCATGTTACATATTTCGTTGATATGTATGCCCAAATTTTAAACTTTCCTGCAACAGAATTGAAAGTGATTTAAATAAACAACTGTCCGTGCCAGTCTTCCATTCGCAATTATCCAATTTGTCAATACCATATATGTCTTACTTCCATTAACTTCTGTATTTCCAAAGGAGAGCTGTACCCATTAGAGACTAGAAAGCTTTTGCTAGGCTGACTCACAAATTAGAGGGAAGGTTCACAAGATGTGAATTAGTTGATTTTTCAGGCAAGCAGGGTGAGTAAGGAGAAAAGTCATTCAAATACCTGGGACCTGAAGGTCAAAATCTTCCTAGAGGTCAGAGATGCTAAGAGTGAAGAGCAGCTGGTGTTCAGCAAGCAGCCCACAAGTTGCAAAGGAAAGTAATGACTCAAGGCAAGTACTTGCACTAATATTTTGTCCCAGAGTCCTCTTTTCAGTATCTATTAACTTTCCACAGGAAAGTTAACACTTAAATATAGGATCTTAAGGACAAGCTAGTAACGTTATGAATTCTGTTAGATTTACACAAATCTTAAATGAAGTCATGATTCTTTTGCACACTTTGCACATTTAGGATATGCCTAGAATGTTTTTTTTTTAAATGCTAGTAATACTGAGAAAACATATGGATAAGAATAAGCTTTGCCAACAATTTTAAGCTCTGAATAATTGCAATGCAAGAAGTGATTAATTACTAAGTGTTTTAATACTAATTCAATTAACTCCATTCATTTTCCTCACCACACTGTCTTTAATTAGCTGATTTGCCATTAAAAACAGCACATTTGTGACAAGAATTGTACAGGAAAAGAAAAGGAACATGCTGTCATTTGAATTCAAATGCTAATTTACAACCAGAGCCTAGGGAAAGAAATACATTTTGTTTACAAAAAAATCAAAAAGGAAGAAAGACAAACAAAAAACTCACTGCTAGGCAATAGTAAACATATATTCATCTAACTATAAATATCTTCTATAATATAAAGCTTTTAGAATGAATTGTCAGTTAGGAACAACATTTCAGGAATTGGTTCTACAATTCAATCAAATTTAATATAATTTTAATGTTTTTCAAAAGCATTTTTTCTTCCAATGTTTTTACTGCAGAATACAAACATGTTAATCTAATTGCTTGTGACACCACTAATTCCCAAGATTGGATCATTTGATTTTCAGGATAGGTGAGAATCAGATTTCTAGCAGAAAGAACCATCATTATATTGGAACTTAATTGAATACTTGACCTCAACCTGATCTGCAAAGTTATTAATGGGCTAGCATTTATGTAAATTGATATTGCTTTATCATCTTCTTCTTTCTATTTATGTAAAGGGCATTGTGCATAGAATGCCTGGAAGGATGAGTTACATTAAATAATAACAAGGAATATTTTATTCATTTATAGCTTACCTTTCTGGATTACAGATCGTTTAGTATCATAGCAAGTATGCTTTCTCTATTATAACATTCTCAATGCAGCAGCATGTTCATTAAATACCATTGTTAAAGCATATGACATTGTTTTGTAATCTCTGTAGGTAGATGCCATTTTGGTGGTGTAAATGTGAGTTGTTATGTGGTAAAAGAAAAACGACACAGAAGCCAGTATTTATTCAGAAAGGTGGAAATGGCAGACATCATTTTCCAATCTGATTTTAATCAAGAAATTAAAATAGTATCTAGTTGTATTTGAAAAGTACTATATCAACAAGATAACACCTGTTGGTCTGTCACTTTGGCTTGCAATTGTGGTATTAAAATATTTTCGTTAAGAATTTATATTTTCATAAAGGACAAAACATAATAGTAAAACACCAATTGACACCAGTTTATTTCAGTTAACATAAGCAATATCAACAATATTTAACTTCAAAAACAGATATAAAAACATGTTCACTTAAAAATTGCTAGTCTTTGGAAACATTCCTCAAAGAAAAACTGTTATCAGCTCTTATAATTCTACTTGTTTTCTAGGGGCAAGATTAAAGGCAATAGCACCAAGATACTTCAGAAGAAGGTGTCTCGCAAAGATTTAATCACTATTCCACCTGGTTCCCTATATGTGCTGAAAAATGATACTTAGTTTATGGCCTAGCAAAGATGAAGTTTGGAGATGAGTGATAAATTTGATTTTATCACTTGATTTTATCACCTGTCCCACTTCTTTTCTAAATTTTTTTAATGCTTATCTATTTTTGAGAGAGAGAAAGAGCATGAGCGGGGGAGGGGCTGAGAGAGAGAGAGACATACTACCTGAAGCAGGCCCCAGGCTCTGAACTGTCAGCACAGAGCTTGACACAGGCTAGAACTCACAAGCTGTGAGATCACGACCTGAGCCAAAGTCGGACCCTTAACTGACTGAGCCACCCAGGTGCCCCTCCTCTCCCACTTTTTGTAGCCCCTTTTTTCTCCTTCCTTCTTTTCTGATTTCAACATGCCACATGTCGTTATAGTCCTTGCTTTCCAAGGCACCAACCACTGTAGCTTGCAAGGCCTGATGTAATCCATTTCCCACAATGGGAATAGAGTTGAATTTGCCAGGATCTGCTTTGGGCCTAGAGTGAGTATTGAGACAAGATAGGGTAATGTGTCAATGACAGTTGGGGTGGGCGTGCTGGCAATGCCAGCAACAGTTTTATACGAGAAATCACTCACTCCTAACCCCCATGATAATTCATTGAACCTGAATCCACCGCTGTTGAATTTAGATCCTACATAGTGGTCAAAGGACCATCTGTGGGAAAGTTAAAACAACAATGACACTCCATTTGGCATTATGAGAATTACATTTGCCTCATGGATCTCTGTAATATATAGCATAGTGGGTTACAGGGAAAACTTTGGAACCAGACATATCTGAATCTGACTACCAGCTTCAATGCTTATTAACTATGTAAACTTGGGCAAAAACACAAAGCGATTAAACCTCTGGTTTCTCATGGAAGCATAATAGTACTTTCAGAGAGGACTGTAGAATAGATTCCATTAAATAATGGCTATTCGGCACTTAACACATCATCATGCCCATGGTAAATGTTCAGTAAATGTTAGCTATATTGTTATTATTATTATTATTATTATTATTATTATTAGAGTCATCAATGATGATGAGCAATAACAGTGTTCATCAAGCAGCCTCCCACATCTCCAGCTTCCACTGCAATTTGTTGGGACCATGTGATTACTACTAGCAAATGAAATGTGAGGGACAATGGTGTGCATCACCTCCAGACTGAGGCAATTAAGAGGTAGTGTGCTTCCTTCACCTCTCTCTCATTCCCTGCTACTGTGACCTTGGAGACTACATATTCCAGATAATATAGCTACAAGGTAGAATAGTTTCAGCAATTTAGATTGAACTTTATATGAGTGGGAAATAAATCACAGACATAGACATGCTAGGGCTATTTTATTTTATTTTTATTTTGTTTTAATTTACCATAACATAGCCTAGACCAAACTATCAAATACAGGTATTTTGAGATAAAGATGATAAATCTAATTGCTCCCATTTTATAGTAGGAGATACTAAGGCTCAAAGATTTAAAACAATTTCCCTAAGCTTCCAAAGATAATTAGTGATGTTACCAGGATTCGCTTTCAAATCTTTCCATCCTGTGGAATGTTTACTATAATCTAGAGAACTTGGATTATGATCACCATAATAAAAGAACATTTATGATGAAGATCTGAATCTATGCAAAGCCTCTCTCAGTCAGCCGGCATAGCATTAACAATCTCTAGACTTACCCTCACCAAAGTAGGTGCTTATAGAATAAGAATAGCACTGTATATTAAACTCTAGTATTCATTGTAAGAAAGGTATTTTTATTATAGTAGGTGTCACTTGATGGTAGGTTAATTATTAAAATATCATCTGCTTCACTGGAAAAAAGAAATCCTTGGATTGATTTTCCAGGCATCTAGTGTTTCACAGGCTCAGCTTGTCACCTTGAAATTTCAGAGATGTTGAGCATAGATCACTCTTTTCCCTCTAGAAATACAATTCAGTAATTCAGGGCAAATAAACTAAAATTTGCTTATCTTATTCCTAGAAGAATTGTGGCTTTTGGAATCCTCACTCTTTCTTTGGCCTCAAATGGATTTAATCGTCATTATAAAACTAATAAATTAAACTGAGTGCCAAAATTGTTACTGAGTTGACTGATATCATTGATGTGTCATCGCTGTTCCCCACCCCCACCCACCAAACTCCCTTCCTAATTTGCCAGGTGGAACAAACAGGATCAGTCTTACATCTTGCCTATTATTTCAAGGAAATTACTTGCATTCTGAATACTTTCCACTGTTAATAGGTTTTCTTTTTTTTAGACAAATTGGTATTCATTATGTTTCCTTTGGAAAAAAAATGCATTCAAGTTTCTTAAAGTTCCAAAAAAACACCTTTAGCTGGTTTTATTTTCTTTCTCAATATGTACTCAGAGCCATTTCTAACAGAGTTCATACAAAAGCATTTGCTTTTTTGTGCCAATTCTAAAGAGCAATAATGTTTTTAAAGAGAAAACTTTGCTTTTAACAATTTCAGCTGAGTTTTTAACAGTTTTTGAGTAAATGAATTATACAATGCACACTGGATATTTCAACAGACCTAGGATCTAGTTTTAGTTCCTCCAGTAACTAGCTATTTGAAAATAGAAAACTCGCTTACTCGTATTGAGCTTTAATTTAAAATCCAGTAGCGTGGGAAGACAAAGCTCTCTAAGGTCACTTCCATCTCTACCTCTGCACACCGATGTATATACATGGTGCTTTCAATTTAATCTCACCTGGATTTGTGCAATATATTCCTAGCTAATCCTCTGTAGTTAATCTTTTATCCACCACCCACCGAACAGTTCTCTTCCCTGTAGTCACTCATTTTTCAATAGCTTCATAAAGTTACAATTTCCATATGATAAAAGTTCTCCACTGTAATTGTGTAATTCAACAATTGTTAGTAAATTCATAGAGTATTTTGCAATCACCACAATTTAGAATATTTCTATAAACCCCCAATCTCTCTTGTACCTGTGTATGTTTAGTCCTGACTCTCACTAACAATGTGAGACAATGGCTGATCTACTATGCGTCATTACAAATTTGCATTTTCTGGGCATTTCACCAAATTCAGTTATACGATATGCAGTCTTTTGTGTTTGGCTTCTTCCACTTCACATAATAGTTTAAGTTTCTACCATATTATAGTATGTATCAGTAGTTCATTCCTTTTTATTGATAAATAGCATTACTTTATAGGGATACTACCACATATTGTCTATCCATATACCAGATGGTGGAAATTTGGATTGTTTCCAAATTTTGGCTATTATGAATAATGTTGCTATGAACATTTGTGTACATATTGTTTTGGGAGCATAGGTTTTCTTTTCTTCGGGGAAGATTATTAGGTGTGGAATAGCTGGATCTTATGGAAATGGTAACTACTTAAGAAATTGCCAACTGGTTTTACAAAGGGTTGTATCATTTTACATTCTAAGCAGCAATGTGCAAAAGATTCAGTTCTTCCGCATCCTGTTCAAATCTTGGTATTGTCTCTCTTTTTGGTGATAGTCATTGTAGTTGGTGTGTGGCAGTACCTCACTGTGGTTTCAATTTGTGTCTCTCTAATAGCTGATATTGTTGAGCATTTTCATGTGCTTACTAGCTTTCAATAGTGAAGTCTTTAGTGAAATGTCCATTCAAAATTTTGCCTATTTCAATCGGGTGGATGGTCTACTTATGATTAAATTGAGAGAGTTCTTTACATATTGTGGATACAAACCTTTTACAGTTATATGACTTATAGATATTTTCTTTTAGTTTGAGCATTTTCTTACTGGTATATTTGAGGCACAAAAGTTTTTAGTTTTGAAGAAGTCCAATTTGTAGAATTTTTCTCTTACCATGGTCATATCTTAGGATTCACTGAGCAACCTAACGTCACAAAGATTATCCTACATTTTCTTTTAGAAGTTTTATAGTTTTAGCTCTTACATTCAGGTATCCAATCAATTTTGAGTTAATGTTTCGCATGTGGTGTGAGTTAAGGATCTAAGTTTCTCTCCTCCTTTTTCTCCTTCTCTCTTCCCCTCCTCCTCCTTTCCTTCCTCCTCCTCCTTCTTTTTGCATAGAGATTTGCAATTGTCTCAGCATCATTTGGACTCACAATTGTGTTTCATTATTCTCTATACCTATCTTTGTGCCAGTATACTACCTTGATTACTGTGCTTTTATATAGTATGCCTTGAGATCAGATAGTGTACATTCTCCAACTTTCTTCTCTTTCAGAAGAGTTATGACTGCTCTTAGTTCTCTGAATTTCCATATAAAGTTTAGTTATCAATTTCCATTTGAAGAGACTACTGGGATTTTTAAAGAGAATGCATGGAATTTATAGATCAATCTGAAAAGAATCATCTTTTAACAAATATTGAGTCTTCCAGTCCAGGAAATGAAATGCCTTTTCATTTATTTTAAATCATCTTTAATTTCTCTCAGTGATGTGTTGTAGTTTTCAGTTCATCTTGCATTTTATCTTCTATTATAACTAAGAGTTTTATTATCTTTGATGCTATTATAACAAGAACTGTTTTGCTTATCAACTTCAAGTTTTTCAGTGCTAATGTATAGCAAGAAATTTGTAGGAACCATCCTTATCCCCATGGATTCTTTAGGATTTTTTTTCAGAGCATCAATATCATATAAACATTTTACTTCTCCTTTTCCAGTATGAATCTCTCTGTCTCTCTCCCTCTCACTCTCTGTTATTGCCTTATCACACTGATTAGAACCTTAATTAGCAATGTTCAGTAACATTGACAAACCAGACATCTTCCCTTTATTCCAAATATTAGAAAAAACATATTGTCTTTCAACAATAATTTTGATGTTACCTGTGAAGATGCCCTGTAGCAAGTTGAGTAAGTGCTCTTCTGTTCCAATTTTGAGGGGAGTTTTTATCATAAATGAGTGTTGCAATTTTTAAAATGTTCTTTCTGCAACTATTGAGATAATCATGTTGATTTTTGTCCTTTATTCTACTAATAAGGTATATAATATACATGGATTTTTGGTTATTCAACCAACCTTGTGTTCCTGGAATAAGCTTCACTTGGCTGTGGCATCTAATCCTTCCGTAGATTGCTGGACTTGGTGTGATAACTCTTGATATGGAATTTTTGTGCATATATTCATAATGAATATTAGTATGTAGTATTCTTTTCTTGTGAACTTTTAGTTATCAGGGTAACACCTGAGTCACAGTTTCGAGTTAGGTAACGTGCCCTTCTTCTGTAAGAGTTCTTGAAAGATTGTCATTTATTCTTTAAATATCTGAATAGAATTTTCCAGTGCAACCATCTGGGCCCGGGTTTTTCTTTGAGGGAGATTTTTAATTAGTTATTCAATCTGTTGTTGAATCCCACTAACAGATTTTTAGTTTCAGTTACTGTACTTTTCCTTTCTTAAATTTTAATTTAGTCCTTAATTTTAATTTATAATTCTTTTTTTTTACCATATCTATTTTTGATTTATTGTTGTCATGCTTTCCTTTAAATCCTGAAATATGCTTTTCTTTAGTTCTTTGAACACATTTATATTTGCCTTTAGGTCTTTGTCTGCCAAGTGCAACATCTGAGATCCCCTCAGTGACAGTTTGTATTGACTGTTTTTTTCTGGTCCAGGCCACACATCTTTGTTTCTTTGCATATCTCAACATTTTTTGTTGGAAACTGGACATTTTAGATAAGGTAGTTGTAACAACTCTGTTTTTTTGTGGGTTTTTTTCCACCACAAAGATTGTTGGTGGTTTTTGTTTGTGATTTCATTTCATTTCTTTTCTTATCTTCATTTAATAGTTTCTTGGACTAAATCTATGAAATCTGTCTCCTCTTCAGTTTGTAGTTATTGATATCTTTGCTCAGTTCATTTTTATTATTCTTGGTTTTTCTTTTAATTTATTTTTTAAAATACACCCAGTGTTAGTATACTTTAGTCATCAACTAATAATTGGACAGAATTTATGCTCACCCACCTCAAGTCGGTAAGATTTTGGTGTGCTGCATATGAGATATATCTGCATATGTGGAAAAGTTCATTAAAATTCAGATCATTATCACAACTACTCTAGATTTTACTTTCCACTGAGCCCTTTTTAGTTTTCTATGTGCATGTGAGCATCTTCAGATTTGGTCAGAAGTGTGGTTGGTAGGTCTTTTCTTTCTCAGACTCAGTCAAGCCTCAAGCATGTTCCTATACACTTGGTTCAACGATTACCACATTGGGCCAATAGAACCCTTGGTTTTCCCTGTGATTAAGAGTGGGCATCACCACCACTATGAACTGAAATAGTGCCTTTTGATGGCAGCAGAAGCTATTGTTCCTCATGTCTTGCCATGCTTTGGTAGAGCTTTCATATCTACTGTCTTGTGGGGGTGTGGATGGGTAGGAAACAGCCTTGAGCCAGAATATCACAGAGTCCCACTCTTCTGGTGAGAAGTTCAGAAGTTTTTTTTTTTTGGGTTTTTTTGTTTTTTGTTTTTTAAACAAAATACTTCTCATACTATTTTATGCCTTTGGTTTTATTAATTTCCAAATCACTGAAAAGATTTATTTTTTGCTTTATTTCTGTGTGTGTGTGTGTGTGTGTGTGTGTGTGTGTGTGTTAGTTTTGCAAAATATGGTGGAGGATTTGCCTACCTTTCTACCCAATTGTAGTCTGAAGCCACTTATTTTTGTTATATATATATATTTTCTATATATTTATATTTATTTATATATTCATGTTTCTCTGCTTAAAACACATTAGTGGCCTCCCCTTTTCCTTAAGATAATACCTTTCACAATCTTAATATTTAGTACCCCATCTATTGCATCTCTATGGCAATATTTCACTCCATGCGTCCCCTTCTCCCTATGGTCTACCACACCGGCTTTATTTGATGCTCTGTGTCCCCTCCTGCCATATTGCCTTCATAGTTGGTGTTTCCTGCCTGGAGCACCTTCTCCCCCTTTCCCCCATTCCAAAGCTAACTCTTTTCCCTCAGATTTTACCTCAGTCATCATTTTATTATCTTTCCAGCTAGATTAATTGTCCTATTAAAAATTCTTAAGCAGCAAATAATTCTAAACCTTAGTATTTACCGCATTATTTTCTCTTTATTTATTGCAGGCTGAGAAATAATCTGTTTTGCTTTCCGTCATATTCTCAGTGCCTGACAGGATGCCTGGCATTCATTAAAATAAACAGCTGAAGGATCATTTTCTTAAACATTTGTTAAATATGGGGTCTGATTATCCTGAGCTGGTAAATAAAGTTTGACATATAATTTCTTTACATCCACTATGAACCAGACACCTTGGCAGGCATGTAGAATACAAACATGAATTAGATGCATTAACATCACTTTTGCACATATTAATTCGAGTGGGCATTTTCTGCTTTAACTTTATTCCAGTAAAAATACTATCCCTTGAACTAGGCCAGGTAATACTTCTCTCCACAATTGAACGTGACATAGGCAAAGCAGTTTATGCAAAGTATCATTGGACACAATGAATTAATGTTTTGAAGTTAAATTTTAATGTTTCACTGATTTCTGTATTTAACGTATAAAATTGTTTCTCTTTCCAGGTTGTAAAAGAGATAGAAGTATGAGAAAATTATACTAGTTTTATAAAGTAAATATTTAAATAACATTATGCTAAAGGTAATGCAATCAATGACAGAAGTCCACTGGTAAAATTTTCTCATATAATTGTACTTTACCTGACTTATATATGAGCAACATAGAAACAGCTGATTTTATAATGTTTTTGCTGTCAGAAGAAAAAGAAGTAGAGAAGCAGAAGGTAGAAGAGAAAGGGGAGAAAGAAATGGGAGGGAATGAAGAAAAAGAATTGTTGTATGCGTAGATACTATGGTAAAGTATCCTATTGTTCCCGCCTGCTCATCGCTGTGTCATTTTCCGTGTCTTACCGGAAGCAGTATGTTCCTCTGCCATTGGCAGCCCTGGCCACGTGATCTGCTGTAACCAAAGGATTATAACCAGAAGTGATGTATATCCAGAGCATGTTTTGCCAGTTCTTTTGTCTTTCTCCTTTGCCACAAGAATCGCACGTTCTGGAAAGGGGCCTTTCCATTAGCCTGAATCCTAAAATGAGAAAATGTGCGGAGCAGAGCCCCCATGTAAGCCACAGCCATTATTTGAAATGGGGAAATAAACCACTTGAAATCCTCAACGAGTTTGGGGTTATGGCAGTCATACCTAGGAAATGAGGACCAAAACAAGCATTGTAAATTGTTGAGAGCTTTTTGAGGGAAAAAATAGAGAATTCTGGATTTCTGCTTTTTAAATGCCATTTTATTGCAGTGAAAATAAGCCATGTTAACCTGATACACATTTCCAAATGTTTGTGCACACAGAAACTACATAAGAATAGTGAAGCAAGTTAAAATAACAGCCACTCCAAAGAATCAATTATTGTTTTCCCCAAGAGCCATTGAAGGAAGTTAGTTTCCCAAAGTTGCTTTGATAAAAGTGATACTCCACAGGCATTACCCCGGGCTTGGATATGAGCTTCCTGCACTATAGTTTCCAAATGTGGAGGGTAACAGTGTTTGAACTTCAAAAGATAGAAGGAAAAGACACTGATCCTGGGGACTCACAGAAGTCTAGATACCCAAAAACTGTTAAATGGGGGGGTCTTAGTATTGTTTTTGTTTAAACAACTTACTACAAATGTAAGAGCAAGACACCTTCTTAGGTAGCTCTCAACTTACTTTATTTTACTCATTTCACACATCGTGATTTTATTTTATTTTCACATATTGTGATTTTATTTTAATTTATTTTACTAAAATTTTAACTTGATTTTATTTTCTTACTTGTAATAACTAAAGGGCATGGTCTGAGAAGTCCATTTTCATCAGTTCCTATTCCCAAAGGAGGAATGTAGAGAAGGGACACAGGGCTTGACGCGTTTCAAAGCTTTTTTTAAAGGACATTTATTGGAAAATGGTGATCCAAAACCATGGAAGCCAGGTTGAATGTTGTTACTGACCACTGCAGAGGCAGAAATTTCATAAGGGATTCAGGAAGAAGCCAAAACCTTAAGTGACCATTTAGGCACTTTTCTCATGTGAGGATATACAGGTCTTTCCTTGACAGGAAATTACCTGCAAGCGAAGCATTTTCATGGTGCACAATTTCTACGTGCATCTCAGACAGCCTTTCCCATGTCATTTTCTTTCTTCTTACTCTGTCATAATAGAATATAGACTTCCTAGGGACAGACATTGCCTTTGTCATTCATTCATTTATTCAACATTGTGGTTTTGTTTTGTCTTGTTTCTCATTTATTTTTTCTTTTTAAAAATTCAGTTCTGCGCTTGCAGTCTAACAGAGACATGTTTGGTAAATACAACGTTATAATAAAATCTGGAGAGGGCTCTGATAGGAGTATATGAGTAGGTTGGAGGAGGTGTGCTTGCTTCAGCCAGTGTGCGGAGTAAGGGGTTAAAAAGTGAGGCCCTCTTAGAAAACAATTGGAGCTGGTAGGTGAAGGAAGGAAAAAGAAAGTTCCCTGTTCCCGGGAAAGGGACACGAGAGGACCAGGGGCAAGACTGGAAACTGCAAGTCACTCCACTGAACTGGAAACTAGCACTTTGAACTTGCTTTATTTTCGTGTGATTCAAATCTTCCACTCATCAAACCATTTTGGAATTTCCATTGAGGTGCCCTTCTTCGTGCTCTCATTTCTAATTCATTTACTAGAACTGACTGCTTGGGTTCGGAGAATTGGTGGTGAGATACACACACAGGTGAACACTTTTTTTTTTTTTTTTTTTTTTACTGTCATTGGTTAAGTATTTTGTCTTGTTATAAAGTAGTCCCAAGAGTAGCTAATGTTCAATGTGTATGTTTCCTGAAGATAGACTACACTGGCAATTTTTAGCTTTTCCTGGAAACAACTCCTTTATTTAAATAACTTTCTCCACTCCCTGCACCAATACCTTAGTTTAACTTAGCTCTCTACCTCCTGACTTATTTTTATTCACCCCCTGGCTTATTTTTCTAGCTCTGGTCTCTCCATCAACTTATTCAAAGTCAACTTGATCATGTCACTTCCTGGCTCAAAGAATCTTTCTTTATTCCCTCTGTGTCTGGCAACTTCTCCTGGATTCTAGCCCTCCTTAAGCAACCTTTTACTTACCTGTTTTCTCTGTTTCCCATTCCTCTCCCCAAAGCCAGACTCTTCTCTCCAATCTGTCCTCTTGGCTTCCTTCATCCATTTTTCTTTCCCATCCCTTTTTCAGACAAGTTTTACTCATCTTTCAAAGCTCTATTCAATTCATTCATCTTCTTTAAAGTTTCCTTGTCAACACAGAGAACACCACTTCAAGCTGAAGACTTGTTCTCTGTTTTTTTCCTGTGCTTTCAGTCAATTCCATGAGACTTATTGCTAAAAGAGATTGCTGTTTTGTGTAAATCAATTCTGTCCTTTAAATGTTGGTATTGTCTTCTCAACTAGATTGTAACATCCTTAGGGATGGGAACTGTAGCCCATAGTGTTCTGTGTTCCACACCAGCCTCCCTGTCTACTGAGCACAGAAGAAACTCAGCAGATGCAGATTGTAGCAGAAGCACTTTTCTTATTTCCATTCTTCACTTAATTAAAGACTTCAAATTTGTATGTTAAGTAACTGATAAATCATCTTTTAAAGTTGCCTCTTACCTGCTTGCTTTACAATATGCATACAAACACAAAACAAACACGTTTAAAATGTAAGGTGTATGATGTATCTCAATTTCAAGAACTTGAATTATTTATGTTGGTCCGTTTATTTATTTATTTATTTATTTATGATTTTTTACCTTTATTTATTTTTGAGAGAGAGAAAGCACGACCAGAGCAGGGGCAGAGAGAGAGAAAGAAAGAGAATCCCAAGCAGGCTCTGCACCATCAGCATGCAGCTCTGTGTGGGACTCCATCCTACAGACCACAAGATCATGACCTGAGCTGAAGAGTCAGACACTCAACTGACTGAGCCACCCAGGCACTCCTATTTCTTTCTTTCTTTTTAAATGCTTATTTGTTTATTTTGAGAGAGAGAAAGCACATGTGGGAGTGTGAACTGGGGAGGGGTGGGGGGGTGAAAGAGAGAGAGAGAGGGAGAGAGAGAGAGAATCTCAAGCAGGCTCTGCACTGTCAGTACAGAATCAGAGGCATGGCTTAATCCCACAAACCACGAGACTATGACTTGAGCTGAATCAAGATTCAGATGCTCAAACAACTAACTGAACCATCCAGGCACCTCAGTGTTGGTCCTTTTAATACCTATGAATATTCATGTATTTCAGTTTTGTTACCTTTTTATGGCATCGGCAGTGGTATCATGTAAGAAATTTGAAGGATGTCCTTCATAGAAGTGTGCGTGTGTGAGTGTATGTGTGTTTCTGTGTGTACTTGAAGTTGCTAAATGCTAAATTGCTAAAATGATGGTCAATGATGGTCACTACTACTAATTACTCCAGTTTGCATTTCCTAAGAGCAAGATGTTATCCTATGTACACACAACATATATATTAAATCCGTAAATTAACACTGATAACAATACCACTTTGTAAGCCACAGATCCCATTTTACACTTTGTCCTTATCCAAATAATGACCTTTATAATAAAAACGAGCAAAACATCCTTTCATTCCCTTTTTATTCTGATCAAGATCTCATTCAAGATTTTACTTTGAATTTAGTTGCTGTGCCCTTTAATCGCCCTTTATCTAGAAAAATTGCTACTTTATTTGTATATACTGCCCTTAATAGTTTTAACCAATTAGGGCAGATATTCTACAATGCCCTCCACTTTAGGTTTTCCAGCTATTTTCTCATAATAGATTCAGGTTACACATTTTTGGCAGAAACACCATAGAAATGATATTCCATTCTCATCACAGTATATCAAGAGGCACATGAGGTTTATTTGTCCCATCAATGGTAATATTAAATTTCAACCCTAAGTAGGATACTGTCTGCCAGATTTCTCCACTGTGAAGTGAATTAGTAAATACTTTGTTGCCCCAGGTATTAGAACTGCTAGAATTGCTACAATTTTTTCACTCCAATTGCATGATTGTTATAAACATCTATGTATCTCCTTCCTTCACACGCCAATGCACAGAAACTCCCACGATACCTAAAAAAAAAAAATTAAGTAGTTTTAAAATGTGATACGGTATCTACCTAAAGAAATTAGTTGCCATATGTTTATCTTATTTTAACTTTTGAACAACATATATGTTCTTTCTTTCTTTAATGTTATGCCTCATGAAACCAATGATCATGTATATTGTTTTTGTTAAGTAGGTTCCATACCCACCGTGGGGCTTGAACTCACGACCCCAAGACCAAGGGTTAGTTGCTCTACCGACTGAGCCAGTCAGGCACCCCTAATGATCATATTTTAAAATTATATATCTTACAGCACCTAAGACAGTGTCTAACTTTTAATAAATGTCTAATTGTATACATTGATTCACTTAAGTTGGAATACTTGCAATCTTCAAATGCAAGGACCTTGATTTCCTAATGAAACAGTTAATATCCACCTTACTATTTCCACTGTATATTTGACATTTAAATACATACTACTTGATTAGTATTCCACTTGTGTCAAAGAATGATGCATATTTTCACAATAAGCCCCTTTTCTAACTTGATTTCTCAAGCTTTTCCTACACACTTTCAAGATTTTTCAGCGTCCAGTATCCATTCTAACACATTATACTTTTCCTGTATTATCATAAATTGCCATTTTATTAACAATCTCATTTATTCATTTAGTTAATTGGAATAAATTAGGTTCAAGTCTAAGCTATCACTTACTAGTAACATTATCTTAGGTAGATGGATTTACCTACCTAAGCCTCTACTTCCTCCTCTATAAAGTAAGGTCTATATTGTTGATAACCCAGAGTACAAAGTAGATAGCAGAAAAAAGAAGCAGCTTTATGGTACTTCCTCCAACAGGAAGCTTATGCTTCCATTGTACAATTGCCATTCATATAAGAAACCAATGCATCACCAAAACTATTTCAATCTTTGTGTGGAGATTAAATGGCCTATTTTATCATCAGAGATACAAAACCAAGCTTGTAATATGCAAAATAAAAATGTCATCATTTCTTCCTGTAATAATAATGTGTTATAAATACAGCAGCTAAACTAAAAAAAAACCACAGCAACAAAAAGAGTTATAAAACTAATAATAAAAATAACAACATGAGAAAGGAAGTACAGGCCATGTTTCTTGGACATGTGAATCAAATATAATGGGGAAATGTATAGAAATAACCAAGAAAGATTTAGAAAGTCAGTAAATGTCAGCAATATAAATATTTTTTTAAAAGATATACGTATAGGTAGAGTGTAGTACCATACATAGGTATTTAGTGGTAAACTAGAGAAAAGTCACATTTAAATACATTTTCTAAAGACTCCACAGTCAAGATAAACTGCCCACATGTCCAATTGCAAAACACAAAATGTGTAAGATATTCATAAATTTATAATGAAAATAATTTTGAGCAAATAAAGTGGAAAAAGTGATTTTAACAAAATTAAATTGATGTTTTCTGCAAGACTTCTTAAGAACATTCTTTCTTAAGCCCATTACTTTCATTTGAGTGAGACTTGACAATTTTAAGCAATTTTTATAAAGATCACACACACACACACACACACACACACACACACACACACACTTTATACCTAATGCAGAAAAACAATGAGAAAAGAAAAAATGGGTCACACAAACCTATATCAGCACAGAAACCTGACAAAGGAAAATATCTTCATCATTTTAGGCTAATAGATTTAGCAAATAAATAGCTAGTTTAGATATGAAATAATCATTACAAACACAAGTTCTACAATATTTATAGTTTTCAACGTGCAAACATAGTTAAGGCATAGTAAACTCTTGCATAGAGTTTACTATGCAATATTATGACTTTAGACATTCTGAACTAATGCATTCCATTGGTTTTGTATAGCTCCAGTATTTTTTAAAGCCAGAATATTTCATAAATTACATAGATTGGAACAGATTGGAAAAACAGACATACATAGGGTAACATCTGTGGCAGACTGAATGTATTACCTGCCTAATTCTCCAACTACTTTTGTGACCATTCTTTCTGCTAGGTAACTTTTATTGATCTCTAGCTCTGACTCCGAGATCAGCCATGTGATTTCTTTTGGCCAATGATATAGCAAATGCGACAAAGCAGAAACTTGAAGAACTATGTGATAGGGATTGTTCACTCTTGCTTTTCTGCTATGGCCAAAAGAATATTCCTGGACTACCCTGCAGATAACAGGACTGAGTCATTGCAATCAAGCCAGCCAAGGCCAGCTTAAACCAACCAAAAGTCAGTCAATCCTGGGATATGTGAGTGAGCTCAACCAAGGTCAGAGGTGCCTCACAGCCGATCTCTATCTAACCACAGACACAGGAGCAGGCCCAACAAAGCTCAGCAGGTCTAGATCAACTGAACTCTGCCAACTCATTTGTGTGACACTGAAGGGCTTTGATCATTTTATACATGGTATTTCTTTGGTAATACATAACGAATAGACTGAATAATTCATTATCTGAACCAGGAAACATTGACAAAAGGAAGGAGAGGCTGTGTATTATAGTAAATGGACTCTGTAACACACAAATCTGGAGGAATGTTTGCTTCACTTAAAATCAATCTCTGAGTCTCTTGAAAATTAGAGTCAAGGATACCATATCTCAGTTACAGATTTCCTAGCTAATGGACAATATTAAATAAATGTAGTCCATATACACAGCCTGTTGGCGATCAAGTTTTAAGCATAACACTAATTCATATTCCATACTTACTCATATTACAAAAGGGCTGAGAGAACTATGTCAGTTTGTGCAACTGGCCAATAGTAAAAACAAATACATGACTTAAACAATGATAAATGACTCCTGATATGTGGCCCCAGTATGGAAGATAATAGAAAAGGGTTTGTCTTAAGCTAAATCGGACAATACATTCCCTACATAAAAAGAGCAACCACTTTGCTTCTGTTGCTTGTTTCCAGGTACAATATAAGCACAGTGTTGTTGGACATTTTATTGTAATCTTAAAAGTAGTTTTTACAAAAACACTGCTAATTTGTGGGTTTTTTTAAACGATAAATGTTGCAATTAAAAAACAAAATATCTGTGTAATCCACACACTAAGCATGTATATAAATCAAATTTGTCTCATTGGCTACCATTTTGAGACCTCAGACCTCTTACCAAGAGAAATGGCTAAGTAGAATAGTTTCTAGGTACGATTTTCTAAAAAAAAAAAAAATTCACTTTGGTGTTTGTCATATGGTACTACATTTAAAACAGTACCTTCTACGGAGATTCTGTCATCTAACTATTCTGATATTTTGACTGAAATAAGTATCAAATAGTAGAAGTACCAGATATCCAGTCACAAGATATAGATCCTTGTATTACTCATCTACTATGTGACAACATTAGCACAAATATTATGTTTTAAAACAACACGCATTTATTATTTTATAGTTTTTATAAATGAGGAGTCTTGAAACAACATAGCTATGATTCTACTGGAATCAAGACATTGACCAGGGCACTGTTCTTATGCGAGGCTTGACTGGAGGAGAAACCACTTTCAAGCTCACTCAGATTGTTGGCATAATTTAGTTCCTTGCATGTGTAAGACCAAGGGTTACAGGCTCTTGCTGGCTGTCAATCAGTGGCTGCCTTAGCTCTAGAACTGTTCCCAATTCCTTGCCACCTGGGAATACTCAAGATGGTCCACTTGATTCTTCAAATCTAGCAAAGGAAAGAGAGTCTCCAGGAAGACAGATGCTGCAATATCATGTACAAAATCATGTACATCTAATCACACACATCCTGTCATCTTTGTTGTGTTCTATTGGTTAGAGACAAGTCACAGGTCATGCCCATACTTAAGGTGAGGGGACAGGACAAGGGCTTGAACACCAATAGGTGAGAATCATGGATGTTTGTCTACCATACTTTGTCATCCTAGAGTTTGTCTACCACAATTCTCCAAACAAGAATGAGGCATATTAAGGTAATATGTTCTTTCTAAAACTCACCAAAACCAGAGTTTCATTTACTTAATAGCAACATAGTTCAGAGAAAGTAATGGCATGGTGATTTGATAGCTGCTTCAACATGTGGTCATTCATACAGATGGCTTTCTGCTTGTTACATTAACTTGTTCAGGTTTCCTACATGAAGCTTTAAGTGATGTGTCTCAAGGATTCTAGACTATTTTAGGACTTATACATATTTTTATTATAAGGAGAATTTTGTTGTATTCATAATCTTCATAAATGTCTTTTATAGGCTCTCTTAAAAATGTAGTATTTTATGCAATATTATCTACTGGGGCAACTGAAGACCAAAAAGGCATCTCGTTTTGTCCTGTCTACCAGGTGGTACCAAAACCCCTATTGAGTGACAGGGAACTCTAAGAGCCCAATGTCTAACTCATTGACCAGCTGCCATGATTTTGAAGATTAGATGTAAAATGGGTAAAATGTTTAAATAGCAGTCTACATTTCAGAACATATTGAAATTTCATCCCCTGCTAATTAACCACGGATGGAAGTTACTATTTGGCTTCCATTGAGCAAATGCAGCAAACTGTTGTCTGCTGGAATGAAATACAAATGTAGCCTATTGGTTCCTGTAACTTCTTCCACTGCAAAATTAACCTTCCCTCCTATCTTTCATTTATAAGGTGGAAACTCATTACTTTTAAAAAATTCAATGGAAACATACAAGCCTCTTTGGGAATAGCCTGACTCTTAAAAACTAAACCAAAATACGCAGGTAATAAAAGCAAGCCTTGTTGCTATAGAAAAATTGCTCAAATAAGAATTTTGGTGTATTATTGTTTTCCAGCGAACCAATTATGGAGGGTAAAATTGGAACCTAAGTGAATAGCTATTTCATGTTGCTGTAAGTGAACTGCAAGAGTTCTCCATTTCAAAGTCACTTGACATAAAACTTACACATTCCAGACTTCTGAAACTTTCCACCTACTTATATCGCTGCCACTTACACATATCGTTAATCCATCAATAACTCTCAGGGTTACAACAGCCGAATGGAAAAATGGCCAGCGTTCCCCTATTTCATAAATCTCAGGGTGCTTGTGATTCTTGAAAATACTGAACATATTTTTATTTGCTGTTTCAGAATGATTAAAATAATTTAGAAACAGATACTCTTAACCGGTGAGTGATTTAGTCTGGAGTTAGAATTAATATTCCACATTTTCTCATTTTTGGACAGAGAACTATTTACTAAGAGCATTTCAAGCAAGAGGAATTAATATACTTCTTCTGTTGACTTTCCACCTTAATATTAAAAAGGAGAGCATTTATTAGGGAAAATATGATTTCACATTTACTCTAGATAGTTTTGTGTAGTGAAAGTTTCATGGTTCATTTTATCAAGGCTTATTTTTCCCTAGTACATGTTGAGTCGTTTATATCACAAAGACTGGGTTATTAATTTTTTTCAGTAAATCTGTCCCCAAAGAAAAACAAAGCAAGTTCTTATACACTGACAATATGAAAATGTAAATACTTGAAAATCAAAATTAATTTTAATTATATTAGTTATGCTAATTTAGAGTTCTTGAGGGTGTACAACTTGAGCAATTAAGAACAAATATTCTGGGACTAAGGAAAATTATAGGGAGAAGCAAAAAACAAAAAATAACCTTGAAGAAAACTTAGAGAAAAAGAACATATTTCTAAAGAAGAGATACAGCAAGAGATCTTGATTTTATTATCATTTTTTTGAAGAAATGAGCAAATAAATCTGAAAAAAAAGCCATTAAAAGAAAAGGGAGAAATGGCAAATCATGGCAATTGAAATAATTTCATTATAATTTGAAAAGAATAACCACTGCAAAGAAAGTAGAGACAAGTAGGACATCTAGAAAAGTCTCAACTATGGGTTGCTATTAAAAAAGTGAAATAAGTATGAAAGAAAACAAATAAATGGAACCTAGGGTGTGGGCTCTTGTTAATAAAGGCCTGTTCCCCAGGGAGCTTTCAATGACCTCTTGCTCCAACTATAACTCTCTGCTAATTAAAAGCTTTTGCTCCCATGCAGTTGTCTCTAAGTTCCTTAACCTTTGCTGCAGCATTGAAATTGGGTGTTCAATTTCATTGTTTGGAGCCCAAGTAGATATAAAAGACCCTTACCTTGCTATACCATGTATGTTCAACACCTCTCTAGTGTGAAACCCTGGAACAATTCACCTGGCAAACACAAGATCTTGAAATCCTTCTGAAAATAAGTGAAAACTGTCAGGAACAAACTTACTAGTGAGTTATCCAGAGGTTTTGTTCATAAAAGTGCTTCGATAGATGAAGCACTAGAGTTTTTCAATTTATGTATGGGCATTGTCAAATTGGTGTGGCAATAAAAATGCCCATAGTTTCCAAACCATCTGTCATCATGGTTGATATTTGGAAATACCTTCATTTGACACTTTCATTTCCAAGCGTTACTTTCACACACGTATTTTTGTACCATGTTTTGATAATAGGCAATATACAGAGCTCATTTGCCATGTCATCTCTATAGGCAACAGGTAGCTGTGTTAAGTATTTCAAATTCTAGCTGAGACTTTTGTATAGGAGAGTTTTGATACATTTACATTATCATCATATTGGATATATTGGTCTTAATTTAATTTAATTTTTTCTTATTTATTTTATGCTTCCTTTGTGTCCTACCAATTTTTGTTACTTGCTCTTCAATTTCTTTTCCCCTTTATCCTTTTTATGTTTGCACTCATTAAAATGGCTAATAGTTACTGAGCCCTTATGATGTGTTGGGCACTAGAGTAAATATTTAGCTCACAATAAATCATCTATTCACAAATCCTGCAAAATAAGTAACTCTTCTTCCCCAATTTACAAATGCAGGACTGATTTGTAACCTACTGTAGTTCAGAAAGTGTAAGGAACAGCAATAGGACTGGAATTCAGGCCTGTTGGATATAGGCGCTTGTGTCTTAAACATTACAATGCAATATGTCTAATCATCAATGCAGAGTGAAGAAAAGGCTAGCAAAGACAGAGAACACACACCTGGAAGACCCAGAAAGAAATGAGGCTGGGGTGGGGGTGGGGGGGGGCGGGGCAGTGGGCGGTGAATGCTGTCTTTTCTCTCCTAATTTGAAATACTATTCTATTATGTATATCTTCCACATGGATAGATTTAACTATTTCTCCATTTGTCATTTGGTTTACTTCCCTTCATTGTGTTTCCTTTCATTACACTCGTAGTAATTTTAAACCACTTTATTTTTAATTTCAACCTTTGATCATATTTTTAATTGATATCCCACATTAAATGAATTTTAAAATAGTCACCTATAACCTTTGCTAATATTTATTTTTTGATCTTTAAAAGAAAGATCGAATATCCTTAACGTTTGTTTAACTATATGATGCATAAGGATTAACTAAAAAATAAATTGCACTATGAATTTTTACAAAATAATTTGTCTCTGACTAATATATGTGATGTATATACATACATACAAATATTTATGTGTATACATACATATACATGCCCTGGATCTATTTCTTGAGTCTACCAATAGTTCTATTAATTTGTCTGTCAAAAATCTGGTACTCCCAGATACCTGGGTGGCTCTTGGTTGAGAATCCCACTCTTGGTCATGATCCCAGGGTTGTGGGATCAAGCCCTGCATCAGGCTCTGCCCTGAGTGTGGAGCCTGCTTAAAACTCTCTATGTTTATCTCTATCATCTCTATCTCTATCTCTCTCTATCTGTCTCCCCGCCCCCTGCCCTTCTCCTCCACTTGTGTTTGCATGCTCTCTCTCTCTCTCTCTTTCTCTCTCTCTATCTCAAATAAAAAAGATAGGGGCTTCTGGGTGGCTCAGTCAGTTAAGCATGCAGCTCTTGATTTCGGCTCAAGTCGTGATCTCATGGTTCATGGGTTCCAGCCTCACATCGGGGCTCTCTCTCCCTCACTCTCTGCCCCTCCCCTTCTCAGCTGTCTCTCAAAATAAATAAATGAACATTTAAAAAACCTAAAAAATAATAATAATCTGATACTCCCATCATACTGACTTTAATTATCTTTATAATACCTTTTAAGAATGGTTAAAAAGTCTGTATTATACTCCATTTTAAAAGTTTTCCCGGATATTCCAGATTATGTACTCTTCTAGATGCACTCTGGAATATTAATTTGGAGAATCACTTTATAAATATTATTACAAATAGCATCTTTAGTGGAACTTTAGGCCCATTACTTTCAGAAACATTAAAACACATATTTGACATATTAACAGAATTGTACAAACTTAAAGATTAATTTAGGAAGAGTGTATGACTAAGATTTACTTTAATGAGAAACGTATTGGATTCATAGATGGTTACTTGGAATAAATAAGTATGATCATTTCTTCTCATTTGCACTATTGATATTAATTTCATAATATCAGACCTTCTTTATATGCCTCAGGATAAATATAGTCTACTTCTCTTTTAATGTACAAATATATTTGATTTATCGACTTGCTATTTAATATTTGCATTTGTACTTACCTGTGATATTGTCTATTTTTTTTCTTCTATTTGGAAAATTTTTGTCACTGGTGTTACCTAGACTTAAAAATGAATGGAGACAAGTGCTTCCTTCCCTAAAGGAAAAGTGGAAGAACTTAAGAGAAATTATAACAGGGACTCTGACATAGATTAGGGCACCCTGTAAGAGGATGTGACATTTAAAACATGACTTGAAAAATGCATAGAATCTACGCAGACAAGAGATGAAGAGCGTGAAAGAAAATCTCCTGGCAAAAAATTCAGCATGTGTAGAAAACTTGAGGAAGCCAAAACTTTGTCAAAGTCAAGAAAATGCTAATAAGCCAGTTCTGTTAGAGGGTAGGAGATGAGGTTCCAGGACCACTCAGATTTGGAGTCACAAAGAGGAGTGGGATCATAATGTAAAGGAAGCCAAGTAGGAAACGTATCTGAGCAGTGTCACAGACACAGTCTTGAACGCTATTGCGAAGTACATTCATAGGGATATTGTAGATGCATTGGGAATGTTTGGTTTAAACAACAAGAACTTCTACTGGATCACATTCTGTAATTTATTGATCTAGCATCTCAACAAGCGTGTAGAGGAAGATGATATTTCCACCTGTTTTCTCTGCTGTCTGTAGTGTTCATGCCATCTTAAGGCTGGATCCTCTCTTGCCAGTGGAAAACAGAGTTACATGAGTTTATATCCCCTAAAAGAGACTTTTCCTTTTTTTTTCAGATATTTTCCAGAAGTCTCCCACAAACATCTTTTTTATGTTCCATTAACTATACCTGCTTATTTCTGCATGAGCAAGGGAAGTGGGAATAACTTTAGACCAATCATGATGATGCTGAAGATGGGATCAGCATCTCCTATGGCATGTGGCTGGGTGGTGAAGAGTTATGTGCCTGGGAGAGCTAAGATTCTGTTAGAAAGCAAGAAGGGAATGAGATGCTTTAAAGGAAACCAGCAATGCACACCACAGCATTAATGTAAAATGAAGACTGAAAACTGTGTGTTTGATTCAGCAACCAGGCCATTTGTGATCACAGCAAGTTTCAGCAAACATGGGGCCAGAATGGAATGCATGGAAGAGGGAATGAGTAGTGAGGAACTAGAGTGAGAGAGTTAACGACATTTTCAACAGATTTTGCCAAGGATACAATAGTGAGATAGAAGTGGAGGAAAGGAGGCCTAGGAAGGGCAAACAATAGGGCCGGGAAGACAGAGGTGGGATCTAGACCAAATGTGGAAGTTTGGCCACTAGCAGGATTCATGGGTACCTTCCATGGCAAGGTAGTGGTGAGAATATGGATTGAGATGCAGGGCTATTTCGAATCTCTGTGGGAACATGCAACTATTACTATGTGGTGCAAGAATGTTATTTTATGAAGTGCAAGGTAGGGTCATTAACAGAGAATGAAAAAGGCAAAAGAGGTCAGAGTCTGAGGAAAGCAGGGAAAGGATCAAGTGGTCAATAGAGAGCAGAAAAAGTTTCTTGCCAGGGAAGGCAGATAAGGAATCCAGATGGTGTTGAATGCACAGTTGGGATTGTGTGCAATGGTTTTCCGTGTTTTGAGCATTTGGTTTTGCTTTCTCTATCTTTTTTTTTCTTCAGGGGTAGGGATATGTTATCAAGAAAGTATGTTGTGTGTGTGTGTGTGTATGTGTGTGTGTACTTGTGTGTGTTTTTAATAATTGTACATGTGTGTACCATTGTGTGGTTTCTAAATCCCCAGAAAAATATTTTTCACTTTCTTAGACATGCCAGCCAACGAGGCTAGATATACATTTATTTTCCTAAAAATTTTCTCCTTAAAACATTCATTTGAAGAGTACAATTTGGACAAAGACACTTTATGTTATTTTGTGGATATTTGCTTTTCCATTAATAACTAAATATGATACTTGATTTTTATATTTTGTTCATTTGTTCTTCATTTTACCTGGTGCAAGATTTCTTTTCATTCCACTTACATTGTTCTTTCTTTAGAAAAGCTTTTTTTTTATTTATATATGAAATTTATTGTCAAATTGGTTTCCATACAATACCCAGTGCTCATCCCAAAAGGTGCCCTCCCCAATACCCATCACCCACCCTCTCCTCCCTCCCACCCCCATCAACCCTTAGTTTGTTCTCAGTTCTCAACAGTCTCTTATGCTTTAATATGCTATCACTACTATATTTCGATTTATTCTTCTGTTCTATCAATCATTACTAAGACTTTCCTGACATATGTTATTATGGAAGAATCTGTAAGAGAGTGGAAACAATCACAGTTATTAGGCTGTAGTTCAAACCCAGCATTCCTTATACATGACTAAAGTCTATGCCCTAAACCAGTGTTTTTCAGAGTTTGGGTGTGTCAGAATCACTTGGAGCACTTATTAAAATACAATGGCTGGATCCCTTCCACACTTTCTGATTCAGTAGGTTTCAGGTTAGGGCTGAGAATTTACATTTCTAACAAGCTCCCAGGGGTTACTGATACTGCAGATTTGGGGGCCACACTTTTAATGCTTTAAACCATTAAATCGTCTTGCTTCATCAAATTAGAGTAAAGCAATAAAGAGAGGAACTGTGTTGGCAGCATTAAAAACATTTGCACTGAATAAATTCCAAAGGATTTTTAATTCTTCTGCATTTGGGATATGGTTATTTGAGGGAAGCTTTACAGAGGGGGTTATGTTTCAAGCTGAGCCTTGAGGAAGATGCATGGCTTTCTAATGTCACAAACTATTAAACACTGGAGTAGTCTGCCTTTGAAGGCGGAGAGATACTGGTCCATGGCGATGTCGAAGAAGACATGGGATAAACTACTGAGATGGATGTTATTGGTAAAACATAATCAGATATCAGATGTGTTGGACCAGACATCATTCAAGGCCCTTTTCAATGTTGCTGTGCCCTGCTCTGAAGAAACAGGAAGACTTAAGTGTTAAGTAAATGGACTAGAGTCAGACAGGTCGGGATTCAAATCCCAACTCCACAGTTGATTGGCTCTTTGAGGCTGGGAAGAGCATTTAATTGTTCTCAATCTCCTCCTGTTACTTTGCTAAGGCTGCCTAACAAGGTGTCACAACCTGAAAACTTAAACAACAGAAACATCTTACCTCACAGTTCTGGAGGCTGGATGTCTGAGATCAAGGTGCTGGTGGGGCTGTGCTTCCTCAGAGGTAAGGGAAGGATCTGTCCAATGTTTCTAGCTTCTGGTAGTTCCTTGGCTTGCAGTAACCTGCATGATTTTTCCTTGTATGTCTGTCTATGTCCAAATTTCCCCAGTCATATTTGGTAAGGGACCCACTCCACTCTAATATGATCTTATTTTTATTATTTACAGCTGCAATGACCCTATTTCCAATTAAGCTCACATTCTGAGGGAGGCTAAGGCTTCAACACCTGAATGTTGGGGGTATACAATTCAACTTATAACACCCTTCTTACTCTCTTGTAAAAGAGGGTTAAAGTTATCTAACAGGGTTGTTGTGGAAATTAAATGAAAAAATGTGTGTAAAGTTTTATCTCACAGTAGCTTTTCAATATATTTTATTATTATTATTATTATTATTATTACTGTAAAAATGTATCCACTCGTGTCTAATGTTTTAGAAGTAGTCGTCTTTTTCCTGCCTACCATCTGTATTAAAAGTCACAGCATCATCCATAATTCCTTCTAATATACTAAAGATATAGAATTTTTGAAAGATGTACTGGAAAAAAAATATGGCTTACCGTTGTTCATTTGTGATTTATTCTGCCTTGCCTATGGAAGGGATTGGATATTTTGAGTCATTTCTATCTAAGCAGAGCACCAATGCCTGTAGGTGGCCCATTCAGAAAGAACATCTTCAGGGCAAAGGGCGACTCTCTCTTTATACTAGACCAGCACTTGGTTCTTTTTCTTCCTCTTTTTTTATGTACTTATTTAATTTTTGCCCTGTTTGCTGCCAAAGATGTCCTGGATGATGAGACCCTGTGCTGGGCATGTGACCGACAGGAAAAAAATCAATGCTGAGAGCAGATTCTAACAGTTGAATGGGCAGCTTGCAGGTGGTAATGACTTTCAGTCACAATTTGTGTGAGGCCCATTGCCATGCTTCAGCGTGCTAGTCCATTACCAATGTTCCCATGCTCTCAGTCCACTACTAATTTAACTCCCAAAGCTCCCTTTCACTCTCTCCTGTTTGCTCTTTTTCTCTTTCTTATTAAACTACACTGACTTTGGTTAGGGCCTGAATAGAAGTTTCGTGCAGCACAAGGCAAAATAATGTTGCTGTTCCAATACCACCTGCATCATAGGCATTTGGATTGAAAAAAGACTTGACATTCCATAGGCAGGAATGCATTTTTATTATATAAATGCAATATTTTGGTCAGCTTTCTAAGGTACCTGGTCTTGTATCCCCAATCAACGTAAGAACAGGCAGAAGGATATATAGGGAATACTGTGCGTTTATTTCTACGAATTGTATAAAGCACCCCCTCCTTACCTACCACCTTCTATAATGAGAGGGGTAGAATTAATTTGACCTGAAAGAGAAAGAGAAATTACCTACATTAATACAGAGGCACGGGTGCCTGGATGGCTCAGCCGGCTAAGTGCACGACTTCAGCTCAGGTCACGATCTCACGATTTGTGGGTTCAAGCCCCGCGTTGGGCTCTGTGCTCACAGCTCGAAGCCTGGAGCCTGCTTCTGATTCTGTGTCTTCCTCTCTCTCTGGCCCTCCCCTGCTCTCTCTCTGTCTCTCAAACTGAAATAAGTGTAAATTTTTTTTAAATATGGAGGCACATTTTCATATATATGTATATATATATATATATATATATGCACATTTTTATTAGAGTTAGGGGGAAAATTAGGGGGAAAACAATCAGTCCAAGTATTTATCCAGAAAGTAACTACCCTTTCTTAAGTATCTATACTGTATAAATGTTAATCTTCCCTCCAAACACTGCAAGTTTACGTATTATTCATATTTCTCAAATTAAAAACAGAGATTTAATAAATATAAGTGACAACTTGTAGTTATATCACCGTTAAGTAGAAAATCTGGCATTGCATCTTGAACTCCTAGATGGGTTCCCTAAAGCCTCTGCTCTACAGAGGTTCTGCTCATATAACCTAAAATCTCTACTTTGGTCACATTGTAGATGTGCAGAACATGTGGTGTATTTAGTTGTATCTAATCATAGGGCTTTCCCGGCAGGGCAAAGTTGCCATCAATAAAGACCTAGAGTGCTTCTCTTAGTATCTGCTCCTTTACCTCACCCTTTTGTCTGGACAAACTAGAGAAAGGTAGATCCAGGTGGGATTTCTGGATCCTGTGTTAGTGTGTAACAAGCTAAGAAGGCAAGTATTCATTATAGCTTCCAATTTAGTACTTCCAACAGAGCCCAGAATATCCATATCCAAGTCAATTTTAACCTGTTTCCAGCTCAGCTACCCGGCCTCCTACAGTTGGCTAGAAACATACTTATGCTCATTTAATTTATGTATACATGTACATGTACACACACACACACACACACACACACGTATATTTATAATCTCCATAATAACTTGATATTTTTGTCAATCAGACTTTTAGTCATATTCTATCCCAAATTTGGGCATTTTGAGGAGCCCAATACTTTAACATCTACATCTTATACTTTATCTGGAAAATTACTATCACATAATTTTTATTGTGATGGTATTTGATTGTGTCCTACCCTCCTCTACTGTTTCTAAATATATGGTCATTGAAATTACAGCACTTCAGCTAAATAATGACCTGGGCAGTGGATAGGAAGTGGATTATCAAAACCCTCCTTTTCCTTATGAAATTTAGCAGTTACATGTTTGTAAAATTTGTCCAATGTAAACTGAATTTACATAAACATTTTTACTCTTAGGATTCAGTGCTTGTCCATCCTCCTGTTGCCACTTGCTTTCACTAGATAGTGTTGAATCAAATGAAGGCCTGTGGATGAGAAGGGGCTATTGGCACCAGTTACATTTTGCTAGTCGACAAAGGACCTGGAGCATCCTGGGAAGACTGAGAGCATTAGGAAACCCAATGAGTGAGGAAATTCTGATTACCTAATTTCTTTCATCAGCCCTTCTAAACAGGGGCTCGATGAGAGAATTACATCCCGAATCTCTAAGTGGCATCTGTATTGCCTAAGGAGTTTCCTTCTCTCCTACACATCTAAGTATGATGCCATCTAAGAAACATCCTTGAGTGAATTGAGACAATAGGCACCAGAATCATTTTCTGAATTGTGCAGGTTAGATGAGGAATCCCAACTGAGGAGGTGAGGAAAGATATAGTGTATGTCTATTAACCTATCGCTCTCAAAAAATATATGGAGACAAGATCACTTGAGCAGCAAACACTGACCTGCAATTTAGGGGCAAGTGGAGAGAATCCATTTCTTTAAATCTAAACTAGGTTTTGTTTTTTCTCATGCTCTCATATAGTTTGTTTGTTTGTTTGTTTGTTTGTTTAAATTCAAGTTAGTTAGCAGACAGTGTAGTATTAGTTTCAGGAGTAGAACCTAGGGATTCATCACTTACATACAACACCCAGTGCTTGTCCCAATAAGTGCTCTCCTTAATGCCCATCACACATTTAGCCCGTCCCCCCACCCACCTCCCCTCCAGCAACCTTCAGTTTGTTCTCTGTATTTAAGAGTTTCTTATGGTTTGCCTCCCTCACTCTTTTTATCTTATTTTTCCTTCCCTTTCCCTACGTTCATCTGTTTTGTTTCTTAAATTCCAAATGAGTGAAATTGTCTTTCTCTGACTGACTTATTTCACTTAGCATCATACACTCCAGTTCCATGCATGTTGTCACAAATGGAAAGATTTCATTCTTTTTGATCACTGGGTAATATTCCATTGTAAATTTATACCACATCTTCTTTACCCATGCATTAGTCGATGGACATTTGAGACTTCTACTCCTAGGAAGGTCACTTAATAGGTTTTCCCATTCTGCATACTGTCTTTTCTCTCATTAAAGAAATGCTCACATAGATGTATTATCATATAAATGTGGCCAATAAAGGTGGTATACTGGGCCCATTGGTCACTGTCAGTGATGCTGAGGTTATTGTGATATAAATATATATATATATTGAAAGAGAAAAGATAACTTTGGTAGGCAAAGACTTTACAGGTGAAAAATTATCATAAAACAACATAGCAATTTTTTGGAGCTACAGATTGAAATGTACCCAGAACAGATTGCTTTCTCATGATGAGAAAAGGTCAGAATTGTGATAGTTATGGTTATTTTCTTCTTGTATCATAGCAGATTTACAAGTTTTATTAGGGTAAGTGTGATAAATAGCAAAACAATAGGAACAATTGATCCTAGGTTTGGAGAAGAAGACATATCGTTTCAAGTTTCTAAATCATCTTTATTAACCACTTGACCTTAGACAAATCCCTCAATTCCTCTGAGCCTCAACTTCTAGAACTATAAATTATGAACCCTTGATCTCAAGGATTATGGTAAAAGTCAAGAGATGAGATATAAACCCGTCCTATGTATGTTCTAAAAAACAATAATGAAGTCTACCAAGAATTGCTGAGTAAAGTGAGAGTATTTTAATTTATTTGTATTTTATGATTTACAGACATGTTATGCATTTCTCTACTTGATCTTCACCAAAAGGCCAGGAAGCAATTTTTTTTTATCTGTTTCTCAAAATACCACCTCGACAGAAGCTGAGGAACATCATGTGATGTGCCAGAGGTCAGAAAACAAACACATAATTGAGCCTGGACCCCTCTTGTCTGCCTGATTCTAAAGTCCACTTTTTATCATTTCTACCCTATATATTCCATTAGTCTTCTAATTTTATAATGCCTCCATCGATTGAACTTCTGCTAAGCACTGGCATCAGAAAGTACACTGTGAGGGCCACCAACTAAAATACAGAGTGAAGAACGAAGGCAGAATCTTGGAACCACAATGTTCTGTCAAAGTCATCGGGTGAACTCCTTGCCTTATGTAAAGCTCACCAAACCATTCCAGACACATTGTCAGGGATGGAATTAACTGCTCTAACTCCTCTGCTCAACCGTGCTTGCTACCCCCAGAGTTCCTCCTTACATCATTTGAACTCCCTCCAGCTGCAATTTATGCCCTTCTTCTCTTATTCTTGCCTCATCAGAGAAGGAGAACAGCTGGTCACCATCCTCTCTATAATCACACTTGGGATAATGAAGGCGGTTATGGAGTCACTCTTCAACAATTTCAGTCCAGGTCTTGCTACACAGACCTATTTACTGGAGGAACTGACAAAGATGGCAAGTGGAGGAAAATACATTTAAAACATATTCACACCTAGTAAAATACTGAGTAGGAAAACTGATTTAGGAGCGAATATTGTTCCTCATTATTTTCCCGTGGCTCGTGTTCTGCAATTGTTTAAAATCTGAAGCCCATTCCATAATGGCTAATGATATGATTTTTCATACAATTTGGGTCTGGCTTTATCTGAGTTTGAGATAATTAAGTCAGGAAATCCAAGGTGGAAAAAAAAGTCGGGGGGGGGGGGGGTGGGACAGGGGCCAGCAGGATATTTGATCCAAGGCACATGTGTCTGAAATTAAATTTGGGAGTTAGACTGTTCTATCCTTAAATCAAGACAGCGAATGAAGGGGAACCTTCTGTGTGCTAAGAAAAGGGAATATGTAGGCTGCTGCCTTGTGGGAATTGCAGCGAACAGGGATAATTCCCAGAAACTACCCAGATTGACGGAGCGGCTGTTTGGCACACTAGAGTGAGGGAACGAGAATGGAAGGCTCCCTATAATTACCTTGTCCAAGTTCCTGAGAGATCACCTGTGTGCCCAGTGGATTTAGGCAGGTACAGCTGCAGGAGCGTGCAGGAATAAGACATTGCTTAAATGGCGTGATTTTTAAGGAGAGCAAGCCCTCCGGTTAGAAATCATTTGGATGCGTATTGTTTCATTCATTCTAGATTTATTTTTTGATACTTTAAAAGAGTTGATGCATCTCAGCATCCTCACTTGAAACGTATTATTCTCGGGGCGCCTGGGTGGCGCAGTCGGTTGAGCGTCGGACTTCAGCCAGGTCACGATCTCTCGGTCCGTGAGTTCGAGCCCCGCATCGGGCTCTGGGCTGA